>NW_005369060.1:508887-530798 GCF_000412655.1 Myotis brandtii | reverse complement strand
TATATATCTTGATTATTTCCAATTAATGTACATATCAATAAAACTTTATAATCTAGAAGTAATCTAAAGACCTAAGTCACTTAGAGACTTTAAACCATTCAATCATTCAATCTGGTAACAGGCTGGCAGAACAAGCAAAGCTACTTTGGAATTCTCCACATACATACTGATTTCAGTTCTTGGAATCACAAGGCTCTCAAACATCAATTGGATAATATTTTCCAGTGATGTGAAAATGCTTTAAATCTATACATGATACATAAACACCGTTGCTATTGAACTTTGAACAATGTAATCTGTTTAGATAAAGTAATGATGAATTAGAGTTTAAAATAATAATATTTAATAAGCTAATTCATTACTTATCTCATCCCTCAATTATGACACTTTGTAAACAACTCAAATATTGCACAAATGTCACATTAAAGAAAATTCTTCTAAAGTTGAATCTACATGCTGACCAAAACTAGATTTGTAAGAATTAAGTCAGTTCACACCATGAAGCATTTTTAGATATTGAAATAACCTGAGTTAAAAAAGAATTTTTTTTCAAAACATCGCTGTCACTGCTCTCTTCCACCTTACATAGATGTTTTCTTATTGAAACTGTTTGCTGAGTCTCTTGTGCATGGGACCAAAAGAACCTTGGCAGGGGGCTTGGAAGGCCCGCTGTGTTTGTATCCCTATAGCAGTGCTTTCTGGGGCAACTTCAGTGCTGTTCTCGCAGCCTGGGTCAGTAGTGATGACTACCAAGGGCTTCTGGGGGAGATCTATTGGTTTCCTGAGGGATCCAGTTCTGAACTTTGAGTTACACTAGGGACACAATAAGGAATACAGTTTGCTCTTTTTTATGGCAGTGGTTCTCTTCTGCACACACTTTTCTCTTTTCCAATATCCTACCCATTTCCCTCTCTCTTAACATCATCATCTATATATGATGATATGAGGCACATGCAGTGAAACATGATTATCAGAATAATAATTTTTCATTTAACCTAAATAAACTTAACCAATAAACCAATAAACCTAACTATATAATGACAATGGTAAAAATGATGTGAATTTAGAGAACCTGTGGCTTTGGCTCAGTGGAAAGAGCATCGCCCTATGAACTGAAGTATCCTGGGTTAGATTCCTGTCAAGGGCATGTACCTCGGTTGCAGGTCTATCCCCAGCCCTGGTCAGGATGTGTGTGAAGGCAACCAATCGATGTGTCTCTCTCACATAGATATTTCTCTCTCTTTCCCTTCCACTCTCTAAAAATCAGTGAAAAATATCCTTAGGTGAAAATTAACAACAACAATGACAAAAAAGAGAACCTGCAAATAATGGAGGCCTTCTAATTGTATTTTGGGATACCTTTCCTGAATTTAACCAGATTTTTCTCAGTTGGTCTAATAAAGGCCTGGAAACACCATGGAAATATATAAAACTATGAAAGAATGCACTGAAGATTAATACACTTTTTAAATCTTAGAAATATTTGCTTTTAACATTATTTACTCTAGAGTCCCAAATATTTTATCTGCTTTCTTGTTTACATCTTAATGAGAAATAAACAAACATCAAAAACAATCTTTCTTTCTGTCTTTCTTTGTTTCTTCCTTTTTTTCTTTCTTTCTTTTTTTCTTTCCTTTCTGTCTTGCTTTCTTTTTTTCTTTTTGTTCAAGAGATATTTATAGGGTTCCTGTTTAAGAATAGACATTAAAGAAGGAACTCTTACCATTTGCAACGGCATGGATGGAACTGGAGAGCATTATGTTAAGTGAAATAAGCCAGTCAATGAAGGAAAAATACCACATGATCTCACTCATTCATGGATAATAAAGACCATTATAAACTTATGGACAATAATAGATACAGAGGCAGAGCTGCCTCAAACAGATTGTCAAACTGCAGCGGGAAGGCCGAGGAGGGTTGGGGGGCAGGAGGAAGTGGGGTAAGAGATCAACCGAAGGACTTGTATGCATGCATATTAGCATAACCAATGGACATAAGACACTGGTGGGTAGGGGAGGCCAGGGGATTGTCAAGGGCGGGAAAAAAAAAGGACACATATGTAATACCCTTTGTAATACTTTAAGCAATAATAATAAAAAAAGAATAGACATTAGGCAAGACATTTATTACATGAGATAAAGAAAATAAATATAACCCTGTCCCTCACATATTGCAAATTATGTACTCACAGATTATAGTCCAATTTATCTGCCTAACATTTATGATACTTATGTCAAGAAACACTACACATTGCATGATGTGAAATGTTTTATAAGTGTGAATAAGTCTGAATCTCAGAGAAGAGTCCACCAAAATATTCTTTACAAAATGAACAAGGCTTCAGTCTTAATGAAAACACCAAAAGACAAATATTTAAATCATATTGTCATATTGTTTGTTTCCACAATAAAATACAATTTATGAACCTTAGTTGTTCCTGATCACATCTTTATTAGTAAATGGCTCTAGGATAAAATTAGGAGAAATTATTGCATTGTATTATCTACAGTCATATATTTATATTTTAATAGGCACTAAAATATGATTTTTAGTAGAAAGGGAAATGTGCTAAAGTATCTCTATCTGGCTACTATATTTGGTGTATAATATTATGCATATATAATTCAAATGTAATTGAAGTTCTATAGCACATAGAATATCCTTTTTAAAAAAAATGATTTTAGGGAGAAGAAGGGTGAGAAAGAGAGAGAAACAGAAATGTGAGAGAAACATCAATCAGTTGCCTCCCACATGCGCCAGGGCAGTAGGGATCCAACCTGAAACCTGGACATGTGCCCTGACCAGGAATCAAAACCCATCACCTTGTGGTGTAGGGAAGACACTCCAACCAATGGAACCATCCAGCCAGGCAGATTATCTTTCTTCTTTTATAAAGAGATCTAAAAGTAGTATTTAAAGGAGCATTTACTTTGGTTAGCATTATAACATTTAAATGAAGAGTTTCCTTTGATTTGGTAAAAAACTTTTCTATCCTGTTTCTATAGAGAAGTGATAGACCTAAAAACTTTTAAACAAGCAATTCATTATTTTTAAAGTTAAAAAAAATCTATGCTAATTTAACAATTGCTTCATATGCCAGCATATTTAGAATAAATTTAATTACAAAGTTATGTGTTAGCTGCCATGTAATTACACAATAAAAAACCCTGAAATTTCCATTGTTGACTAATATTGATTTACTAGGCAGTTATGTTTTCTAGCCCTATTTTAGGCATAGTTACATATTAAGGTGATACTGACATTGAGAAACCTGGAAACTCATCACACAAATTAGGTTTAAACTATTAAACAATTCAAAGCATAAAATTAATAAAAAACATAAAATTAATATCGATATTTTGTATTATGGACTGTCTTATTCATAAAAATAACTGAAAATTCAAAGTAAAAATATTAAAATTACAAATGTAATAATCAATCAATGAATAAAATTAAGTATGATTTAATTATATTTTTATAGAAAGCAATATAATCAAGTGAGCTTTAAAGAATGAACTCATTTGTTGATCTCAGAGTCAGATAATTTTATAATTTGGCCAAAGGCAATCATATTAGTCTTTCAAATGACAGATTCTAAAGGGGAAGAGGGACAAATGAGTCCTGCAAGTGATCAAGGAAGCTCAGAACAAGCAGCGCGGGTCATTTGGCTGGATAACCATCTGCTGCAGCTTGTTTTATGCTATCCCATAATAAGCTATCCAGTTTTGTATACAGAACAGTAACATTCTAAGTGGGGGGGGGGGGGGGAGCATGTGCTGTTTGTGTGCGTGTACCTATAGTAACAGAGGACAGTTAAAATTATTTTCTAATTTACTTTGGCTGTTCAGAAAACTAAGAACATAACTCTGTAAACTAGGCACAGATACATTAAGAACTTGAAACCTTATACTAGTTTTTCATTTCTATGTGATCCAATATGGGCAATCTATTTTTTTTTTGGGTCAAGTGCACCAATTATAAAAATAGGGGGTTATAGTATTAGGCTCCCTCTGTGACCATTGTGAGAAATAGCTTATTAGCAGTAGTGTAGAGCTTTGAAAATATAAAGTGTTTAATATAGTTAATCAACTGGGAAGCAGGTTCCTTCATTTATAATTAAACATTCTCTTTTTCAGTGAACAATTTATAGTAGTTCATGCAATGTTAATTTAAAGCCATTTCCTACTACCAGTTAAGATTTCAAATGCTTAAAATCAAGCTGCGATTAGTCCCAGAGTATAAGAGAAGTACAATAGTACATAACAAGACTACAGAATTAAAGAAATTCTATGGAAAAGAGAGGAGAAATCCCTTTCCCCAAATGCAATTTCTTAGTTTGAATATTGAAAATCCCCTAACACCAGCCTGAGAGAACATTAGATTTAGCTTAATGTGTCATAAATTGTGATAGATGGACCTCAAAAGGTACTTGTTTAGTCTGGCAAAGTATGTAAAGAATTGGCATCACACTGAGCCTCTGTTCTGGATAATCAACTTAGAAAACATTGCAATATAACCTATAGCCCCATTTTTTTTAATAATGGGAAACTGAATGCAAATTGGCCCACATTCACTCTAGACAGGTTACTCTTGAGGACACTGTAAATTGCACTTACTGAAGTCCCTCTACTTTGAGATTTACAAAGGTGCTGTGTGAGGAGAATGAAACCTGTGTATAAAAGGAAGGCCGCTGCCAAGATCCAGGTAGGGTTTACTGCTGAACTTACCCTAGAGATAAAAGTGGATTTTTGCCTGTAAATGTCTACAACTTGGATAAAAAATTTCTTTATTTAAAATGAGATTACTTCTTCAGTTTATGCTTGAAGGAGAGACGATTAGCTCTGGAGAAGCCTAGGCTTATGGCTTCTAGGAATACAAACTCAATGCAGATAAAGGCAAAAAGGAGAGTGTGAGATTGTATGTTGCCTGTAGCTATAGACTTAAGAGTATAAAATTCACTGATTGTCAAATGCTCCCTACAACACATAGTAGTTTCGTGATAAAATAAAATGTGTAGATAGAACCAAAAAGACATTAACATTTTCTAAATTTAATGAGAAAGCCTCTCTTTGGAGATCGGGTATATCAGGTGTCAGCTTTTGAACCTCGGCCAAGAATCCTTTTTAGAAAGAAGATGAGACCCAGAGTGAATGCTGACCACCATTCCAAGTAGATAAATTAGTAAAAATCTTCAAACACGCCACTTCTTACAATCTCAGTAAGATTCTTGTTGACATGAAAACTGTCAAAATGTTGCTGAAAGATCATATATGTGTATATATATATATTAGCTCAATCAGATAAATAAGAATTGATTTTCTATTCATTAGTTCTCTGTTAAAGACAATAAAAATATTAGAGTGGAAGTATTTTCCAGTCCAATTGTATGTCAATTGAATAAACAGTTGGAAATACATTGTTTCAGTAAAGCAACTTAAGAGATAGTAAAGGATAGTATATATAAATGGTCCAGTTATAATAAGATGCCTGTCTTTCTTCTCAGAGAGATTGTGGACCCCTGGGGAGTGAGGCCATGCCTCAGTTTTCTTTATAATCCAAAATCCTTAAACCAGTACCTTGTTATAGTTGATATTCAATAGTTTGGGTTAAATTTAATAAAATTTGACATTTCAAAGCATTAACTCTATGGATTCCTGTTGATACCATTCAGTCTGATATGTCCTCCTTTTTTGTTTGGTTTGGTCATCTTAGGTTCTGAGATCCATGATAGAAAATAGGATAGCAAAAAAAGGAGATTTGATATACTCTAGGATTCATGGGCTTTGTTGTGTGGGAGCAGAATGATACTTGCTGAACAAAGTATTAATATGAGAATATATGTGAAAAAGAGGATTCTGTAAAGAAAAAAAGAAAAAAAACCTCAGCTGTTAAATGTCTTAGTCATATGATTTGCCAGGGACATCAGTTCTCAAATGTGTCCTGTAACTGTTACTCAGTCCTGCTTTGTAAAGGAGACTGCATTTCATGCAAAAGGAAGAAAACATATCTAAGCATAGCTATCTAAAACAGTATTTTCCAAAACCTGTTTCAGAAAAGGGTTATGAGTATCATGTTTAAAGAAAGTTGGGGATTGACTATATGAGTGAAAATTTGCTTTTCTGCAGAATTTTTCAGAGTTTTGAACATGCTAACATGCACACTGCAATACTCTTACAGAGACTGATAGTATCTACAAAAACCCTTTACTTGTAGGACATATTTCAGTACTACAATCCCACAGAATAAAGTAAGAGAATGTATCAGTTGATGAGAATCATTGAAAAGACTCTAATATTGAATTTCATTTTTGATATTTCAGACATTTCCATAGGAGCACTACAAAATAATTGACAAAATACAACTCTTCAATGACAATAAAATTTTTGATTCAAAACTACTGAACAGGAGAATATTTTGATATTTAAGTTAAAATGCACCTAAGAACACACTGAACCTATAAAACATTTCAGAGCCATTTAATACACCTTTCTGCACTAAGGAGAGTGTGTCTGTATCCTTTCCCAGACAAGCAGCATTTTGTAAAATTTAATTTATAACTTTGAAATACACATTTTAAAATATGCAAATAGCATAGAAAAGAAATACACTGTAATTTGCAATTATTGATAGAGGCTGTTAGTTGCTTGAAGAAAGAAGAATAATGTTTATTTATAGCTTATGTTATATAACAGCTCTTAAAGTGTTTTTATGAGTAGTATTAAAGCTTCAGGATGGATAGGAATAGAGGTCTCTTTTTTTCCTTATATACTATTAGCTATCTCATACTCACTTCCTTTATTTAACAACTCCAATTGCCAATCTATAGTCTGAATGAAAGTTGTTAAAAATTCAAGAGCAACAACAAAAACATCATTGCACCCATTTCCGAAAACTAATGTAAAATGGTGCCCCTGATAATCTGAATGCAGAACTAGATGCTTAAAAGAAGTTGGGGTTCTATCTAATTATGAAGTATCTGTGCCGAGCCAGCACAGCCAAGGGTTCAGTGATCCTGAGGGAGCCCAGCGAAAGATTAAAGACAAGACAGACAAAGAGAATATTTGGGGCTCAGTGGATCTCCTGTGCCTGGATGAGGCCACAGAGAAGAATCCAGCCAGCAAGCTGAGGCTTTGTTTTATAATCAGAGAAAAACAAGGTAGTGGTCAACATAGTTACAATGTTCTTGTGAGTTTCACTTGTTTTGGCAGCACTTGCTGCACCTCCCACAGCCCTTTAGCTACCCAGGAAGGAACTAGGGAGGGCTATAAAGTTAAGCCTAATTAAGCTAAGAGGGCTCTGCCCTCTAAACTGGGACTTGTTTGTGGCTCTGCCACAGGTCAATCTTAGGCTTAAATCTAGAGCCGATCCATAAAGTATCAAGTCTTTATTTAGTTTGTGAATATACTCAAAGATAATTACAACAATTCAAATTGTCTAAGCAGGGAATGGTTGAATTCGAATTGTCTTAAATGTCCCTGTTTAATAGAATAACCACAGATAAGTATTTTGGGTTGAAATTAAAATAAGAAAGGATCTTTTAGATGGGCACAAATTTTGCTTTTTATGTAAGCCCATCCTTGAAAAATGAGAAGAGTGGACTAAAATATCATTGTCATCATCATTATTATTTTGCCATTATTATCATTTCAGCCCTATCTTAGGTAAGGAGAAAATATTATCTGCTCATGAATTATTAAAGAGTCTATATAATGTCATAAATAAAAATAAGCATTTTCATAATGTGGCTACTATGTAAATGGTATTTGACATAGCATAATATCTTAGCACCAATTATTTAAATAGGAGAATATTAATCAGTACCTTTACTGGTCATATGAAATTAAAATTAATAGGTATGTTAAGCTCACTTTTTCTATCAAATTTAATAATACCATTCACTATGAGAAATGAGAATGTGTCCAGGGTAAATTATATTTCTTTATTAGTTTTTAAATACCTAGGAGTAGAAATAGCTATAACATGGCCTGCAGCTTAGACAGACCTGTGCTAAATATAGTTCTTTTGAAGTCTTTTTGAAAATAGTACATCCTTAATATTTATGGCATTGATTGTGTAGCAGTGAAAATACTAGTAATGAGACTAACTGAAACGAAAAATCTTTTTTTGCTTTTCTTGTTTTCCTTATTTTCTGTCTCAAAAGCTGTGGACTTTCTTATTTCCAAAATTATTCTTCCATCTGTCAGCCTCTCTCACTATATACTGATGCTCTGCATTCTTTTGAAATTTAAATATTTTCTCTTTTAAATAATATTTACTTTCAGAGTAGAAAATTGTTTAGGTTGCATCTAAACTTAGAACATTTTTCTTAACTCTAATAATGCTTCAAACTATTTGTAGCATATATTTATCTTTAAAAAATATAGTGAAACACCAGTTGCCTCCCCTGTTGTATCATGAACTCATGAATTTGGACAGTTTACACACTGGTTTTTCACTGGTACTATTCTCGCATTAAAGTTTCAAAGGTTAGCAATTACTTCTTAACCAATGAACACAATGATATTTCCAGTTTTTCTCCATTTTTATATCACTTAAAATCTGCATTTCATATCACTTTATAGATTCTCTCCTTCTTGAAAATCTCTTTTATACTGATTCTTATAACTGGTAAAATATGAGATAATATTTACGAAAATAAATAAATCAGTTTACTTAGCTCATTTGCATCTCAGTTGTCATGACTTTTTCTAGTTCTCTAGTTCATTTGAATTCTGTCATTCAAAAAGTGCAAAGTCAGTATTTGTTGATAAGGAAAATATTTTTATAAATTACTTTGCCATAATTGCAGACCATGGGGGTTTTCCTTAATCTGCCTTCCATTTTGCTGCCTATGTTTGGGAAAATGAGAGCTTTGTTTGTTTGTTTCTGTTTGTTTGTTTCTTAAAACACAAAACATTCTGACCAGATCCATGAACATTTAAATTTAAAGAAATAACATTAATATATATATTACTAGTATTCCTTTATTTAACAACTCCAATTGCCAATCTATAGTCTGAATGAAAGTTGTTAAAAATTCAAGAGCAACAACAAAAACATCATTGCACCCATTTCCGAAAACTAATGTAAAATGGTGCCCCTGATAATCTGAATGCAGAACTAGATGCTTAAAAGAAGTTGGGGTTCTATCTAATTATGAAGTATCTGTGCCGAGCCAGCACAGCCAAGGGTTCAGTGATCCTGAGGGAGCCCAGCGAAAGATTAAAGACAAGACAGACAAAGAGAATATTTGGGGCTCAGTGGATCTCCTGTGCCTGGATGAGGCCACAGAGAAGAATCCAGCCAGCAAGCTGAGGCTTTGTTTTATAATCAGAGAAAAACAAGGTAGTGGTCAACATAGTTACAATGTTCTTGTGAGTTTCACTTGTTTTGGCAGCACTTGCTGCACCTCCCACAGCCCTTTAGCTACCCAGGAAGGAACTAGGGAGGGCTATAAAGTTAAGCCTAATTAAGCTAAGAGGGCTCTGCCCTCTAAACTGGGACTTGTTTGTGGCTCTGCCACAGGTCAATCTTAGGCTTAAATCTAGAGCCGATCCATAAAGTATCAAGTCTTTATTTAGTTTGTGAATATACTCAAAGATAATTACAACAATTCAAATTGTCTAAGCAGGGAATGGTTGAATTCCAATTGTCTTAAATGTCCCTGTTTAATAGAATAACCACAGATAAGTATTTTGGGTTGAAATTAAAATAAGAAAGGATCTTTTAGATGGGCACAAATTTTGCTTTTTATGTAAGCCCATCCTTGAAAAATGAGAAGAGTGGACTAAAATATCATTGTCATCATCATTATTATTTTGCCATTATTATCATTTCAGCCCTATCTTAGGTAAGGAGAAAATATTATCTGCTCATGAATTATTAAAGAGTCTATATAATGTCATAAATAAAAATAAGCATTTTCATAATGTGGCTACTATGTAAATGGTATTTGACATAGCATAATATCTTAGCACCAATTATTTAAATAGGAGAATATTAATCAGTACCTTTACTGGTCATATGAAATTAAAATTAATAGGTATGTTAAGCTCACTTTTTCTATCAAATTTAATAATACCATTCACTATGAGAAATGAGAATGTGTCCAGGGTAAATTATATTTCTTTATTAGTTTTTAAATACCTAGGAGTAGAAATAGCTATAACATGGCCTGCAGCTTAGACAGACCTGTGCTAAATATAGTTCTTTTGAAGTCTTTTTGAAAATAGTACATCCTTAATATGTTAAAGAGCAAAGAAAATAGCCTATGTATATTTAATGATCACATAAAAATGTCTGTATTCACTGAGAAATTATATAAATTATCCTAACTATCTTACCTTATGAGAAGCTGAAGCATCAATACCACTAAGACTAACTAAACATTCCCCTCAGCACGACTCAGTGTTAGACAGGTTTTTTCCTAACTCTATGCTTCTGACCTTCCTTTTCTGATAGTATTTACTTTTAGAAAACTTGCATTTATAATGCTGTCTCTGTCCCTTTGAGATGTAAATTTTCTGAAGCCAGAATACTGTGATAAATGTCTTTCTGGAGAACCTGTGAGCCATCACTTTAGAAAGTAATAATTGAAGGAGATAGTGGACCCATCTCCCAGCCTCTATCAGAGAGAAAGAGCCTAACTTTGAAATGTGAAAAGATCACTTAGCAAGCACAGTTGTCTTCATCATATTGACTAACCTCCCCCACAGACATGTTCCAGTATGTTTTCATTACTTTACCCAGCATTTAAAAATCCTTCTGCCTCTTGATTCAGTGGAATTTCAGTTAATCTTCCTCCTTGATTGCAATGATCTTGATCCCTATTTCAAGTCTTGAATAGAGTCTTCCTTGCTGTTTTGTAATGTCTGGTGCAATTTTCCTTTCACACAGTTGCATTTTGTATTGTGCATTATTGAAATAAGTGAAAGTAGGATCAATCTAGGAAATCTGCTGCTACAGTTTCAAACACCAAAGGAAATAATGCTTATGATTACAGCACAGGACACACACATACCTGGACACACACACACACACACACACACACACACAATAGTATGCTGCTTAAAGATGAAATGTCACATGAGTATTTGAGTTAAAAAGATTAATTTAAACCCTTTTTAAAACTATTCTTCCTCCAAAATGGTAAAGCCTATTTAATATTTAATGCCTACTAGCTCTAGAGTTTCTGATAATAGACCACAGGACAAGGATCTGGATTTGTGGGTTACCCAACAGATGACAGTACAGCTAAATGAGGTATGAAAAAGACTGACTCTAAAACTAAATTAAGTTAATGCATTATAAAAACAAGTATAATATTTCCATTTATAAAAGTAAATCCCTACCTTACTCTAGGATACTTTAAAACACATTTTAGAAGTACGTATTATAGCTTTCCCACCTTTTTTTAAAATGAGAAAATTGTGGCAGAAAAATCAAATGAGATAAGGTCAAATGATGCTGGTACAGAAATGTTTTCACATCCTGTACAATTGGTAGTCAGGCCATAAATTGACTCTGATTTTTACAGCAACAAAGGCAAAAAGAGAACTAATTTCATATGTCATATGTGAGTTAAAAATACTCCAATCCTCAAACAAAACAAAATAAATATTCCTGGTTCAAAGATCTGAATGGAATTTATCTTCTGAACTTGCATAAATGAGACATACAATGAATAGCATTTTTAGCCACATCCTTATGGTGATCATAACAATGTAATTCACAAGACTAGTTGTTGATATGTTCCTCAAAGTGAGTTAATTACAGCAACTTTATATAGGAACCAAAGGGGTATGGTCCCAGTCCACAGGTATTCAGGCTCAATTCAAAGATAAATCCAAAGATAGTGTCTTGGTAAGTATTTAGCAGGAGAAAAAATGAGTGTATATTCTATGAGAATGACTCAGGGAGATCCTGTTGGTGGGGTGTGCAATGTGTTCAAGGTTATGTGGAAATGTATACTCTAAGTGTTAACTGACACAAATAAAGAATCAAATACTCTTAGGAAAGAGAAAACCAAAGCAGAACACACACTATATAAAGAAGAAGAGAGAGAAATACCTGTGGACAGAGATAAGGTAGGAGATCTACATTGTACCAACATTTGTGAAAACACTACTTATGTATACCTTAAGAAAAAAAAATGGTTCCACAATATATCTAATGCTAAATTAACTGATCACATTACTTAGAGAGTTGTTGGATATAAGCCAATCCAGTGTTAGGACACATTTGAAGGAAACAATGACTTTTGCTTTGGAAGAGGTGATCTGAACTCCTTCGTAAAGGAAATGATTAGATGATAAGGTCAGTAATCGATATAGATCCAGAGACTTGGAAGCATGGAACAGACTGAAGGATCTCAGAGGGAAGGAGTCTGGGGGGAGGCAAAGGAAGAGATTAACCAAAGAATTAACCATGGACACTGACAATAGTGAAGTGAAGGCTTCTTGCAGGGAGCAGGATTGTGAGGGTCAATGTAAGGAAAAAAGGGACATCTGTAGTACTTTAAACAACAAAGATAAATTTACACAAAACAAAAATTTAAATGAAAAATATAACATTTATAATTTAGAGCAGTAGTTTTCCAAGTGTGAACACTGGAGCAACAACAGCAGCATAGCCTTGGAACATGTAAAAAGTGCAAGTTCTTGGTACCATTTCAAACTAAATCTACAATTCTTGGGGTAGGTCTTAGCCATCTTCTTTTTAACAAGTCCCTTAGGTGATTCTGATGTAGCCTTAAGTTCGAGAGCCACTGTCTCAAACTTGAGGCTACATGGTTAACCTTTCATCCTCTGGAAAAGAGGCAGAGGGAGTGAGGCTGACCATTAGCTCACCCAGAAGGACTACTCAGTTATTAAAGAACATGTGGAAGAGTGTCCACAAGATATCTTTTTACTTTACAAGGCCCTCGGAAGATTTTTTTTATCCTGATTATAACACTTGAAATATTATTAATAAACAGTTCATAAGTATCAATTATAAAATAGTATAAATTGACCTAACACAGCTTAACCTTAAATATAGCCAGAGCCTGAAGGAAGTTCCACAAAACACTTATTTCTAGATTTATTCAGAAAATAATAAAGATGTTAAGAATGGTCAACATTAAGTGCCTTAAAGTAACCCTATTTACCTATGAAATTCTAACTCTCAAAGTATTAAAATATAACCAACCCTCATTTAGGGAAAATCTAAAAAAATGTTCATAATTTTCATTGAGAGATTCATAGCCCATCAACTTTCTTCTGAGTGTCAATGACTTCTTGGAGAGTCACTATAGATAACAATGAAGCATAAGTTTTCTGAAGTCAGATTGTCTGGATTGTAATATGATTTGACCATTTATTAGCTGTGTGACCTTGTGCAATTTAATCAGTCTCCCAAATCTGCAAAATGAAGATGATAATAAAGTTGATCTATGAATCTCTGAGAATGCTGATGCCCACATAGTGCAAGCACACAGTAGATGTCAGCTGTTTTCTATGCAATGTTTCCCTGAGCTCTGACAGCATATCCACCACTATGTTTGTTACCAAAGCTACCAGAATGAAAAGCCTAGTGGTGCAGAAAAGCATAGAGATAAATAATTGCATTTACAGTGCAATAAAGAATTAAGTGTACTAGGTATTATGAAATAGAATACTTTAAAAACATTAAAACAAACAGTAAAAACAAAAAAGACTAGGGGCAGGAAAAACCTGAAAACGAGGGAAAAAAGGAAAGACAGAAGGTTGGAGATGGTGAAAGGTCACTCCAGAGAGTGGTACCATCAAAGGATATGGAACATAGATTTTTACTGTACCAATAATAGGTCCTACTTCACTTTCACTAACTCTAGCAAATCCCTTCATGATTCCACACAATGTATTTCTCTATGCTTTTAATCATTCATCTCTACTCTCCTCCTGTCTTTTTGTCAGGGCTAAACTCTTAAAATGTGTTCCTGATCTCAGCTCTAGCTCTGTATGGAATATTACACACCATCAATTTTCTCCTGTCTTTTTCTCTTAAATATATATATGTGTGTGTGTGTGTGTATAGATTGATTTCAGAGAGGAAGAGAGAGGGAGAGAGAGATAGAAACATCAATGATGAGAGAGAATCATTGATGGGCTGCCTCTTACACACCCCACACTGGGGATCGAGCCTGCAACCCTGGCATGTGCCCCGACTGGGAATTGAACCATGATCTCCTGATTCATAGCTTGATGCGCAACCACTGAGCAACACCGGCCAGGATAAGCATTTTTTATTCTCTGACCTTAGAGCATCATAAACATAGAGGTTCTTCATATTGCTCTTTTCCTTAGCATACTGTCTTCCACCTGGTATCTGTTAATACACTTAGGTTGGTGACATGAAAGAACAAATAAGATGGCAAACAAAATTTGTCATTCATTGGGAACATATCTGAAGCTATTTCCAAGTAGTTATCATATTAATTGTTGCCATTTAATCATCACTCAAAACAAATGTAGTCAATTTTGTCAATTATATTTTCTTATTTCAATTAGTTGTTTAATAAATTAATTTTAAAAGTAACTGGTTTATTGTTTTTTACAACCATAGATTTAAATACCAGAGTATCCCCAAGAAAACAATGGAGTTTACGTTTGAAATTTCTATATCATTCTCTTTATATTAAACTAAATTGAATTATCATGGCCCTATTAAAATCATCAATGATAGAAAAATTATTATCAAATACTAATATAAAATACAAAAAAATTACTTTGCAACTGAAACTAAACAGGAAAACTGACTTTACTCATATTTGCCAAGCAAATAGATGGATCTTTCTTTCACAAGTGGACACCAATTAGGGATGCTGCCTGACAAATACCACAGGCCCTTTCTGAACTACTCAAGTCTTATAAAATTTTGTTGTAGAATATTGATTTATTGTAAATAATCTGTCATTCTGAAACATAGTACAGGAAGGAAATAAAAACCATTAATACTCTGTAATGGTAATTCTTTAGATATTTTGAATTTTTTAAAAATCCTAAGTATGTAGCCATATAATATGTGCCACATGTAATATTTTCCATCGATATGAAAAATTATTTATAATTTAAAATAAAAGTTATTTCTTATGATACAGTTTACTTCCATTTTTCCTCATATATGTGGCCCCATATAACCGTGAAATCTCAGTCAGGTCACATGAAGATGTATATATGAGGGGCTGCTGGAAGTAGCATGCCATGTTTTATCAGAGTGGAATAGATTTCAACATATGTATATGTGCATGTGTGTGCATACATGTATATGTGCGTGTCTATAGAGTGTAAGTGTGTGCTTGGCAACTAGCTTTTATTATAGGTGCGTGTCTATAGTGTACTAGCAAGTACCTGATATTAACCTTTTAATTGCCACTTCAAAAGCATCCACCTTGAAAAATCACATCCCCAGCTACACAACTAGATAGAGTCAAGTTGCCCCGTCCATAGAGTACTTTTTGGAAAGCTCAGGTTAACCTTGATAACTGACCCTTTGACTCACTGCTTTTCCCTTCCCCTGCCTTAATTCTCACTCTTACATTTTAAATTCATTCATAAAGAGTGGACCAATGAAACCCCAGACACCCCACCCTCAAGTCCAATAAAGGCAGAACCCCAGGTCCATCCTCATTCTTTCTCTTTATCCGTGACCTGGCTGTGTGGTCCTGTGTGCCATGTACCCTCTAGGACTTGTGAATACTAAGCCTTGTTTTTTCAAAGTTCCCTAATACTTGCTGCTGAGGTGTGTTTTATAATCATAATAGCTACAGGGGCAGTCTAGCAATAACCTTAGATCCAAAAAGGGAAATATCTATGGGGGTTTGCCATAAGTACAGTCATGTGCTGCTTAAGACTGGAATATGTTCTGAGAAATATGTCCATAGGTGATTTCATCATTATGGGAACATCAGAGTGCACTTACACAAACCTAGATCGTATAGCCTACTACACACCTACCTATATGGTACACCACTGTCACATATGCTGTTCATCATTGAACAAAACGTGCTTAGGAGGGCATAACTACAGTATGGGTCCAGGTGAGTGCCCTAATAGCATCACTATCAATACATGGAGACCAACACAAAACAGTATATATTTATATAATGGTACCCACTGAGCACTATGTTTCTAAACATCTTAAATGACTGTCTGCCCTTCCTATCTTTTCTGTAAATATAATTTAATAAGAAAAATACATCTTTGAGAGCATACTATTTGAACCGAACAGCTTTCTTTGGAGGTCCACAATTTGGAAACACATCAATGAGAATTTTATGAAGCTATTATTCCAAAGACTGTCTCTCAAAATTAATTCTCCTGAACCCACCCCTTTGAGCTGGTGATGGAGCAATGCATTAGCCTCCTATGATTTGGTTCATTTTGGTGTCAAAATAGAGTATTGAAATTTGGTTGATCTGAAAAATGTTTCTTTCTGAACATACTGCAAAATTCCACTCACTTTTTTTTTTAAAACAGATAAACAGTTTTGCTTACAGCAAAGTTAAAACTCATCCAGATGGAAACTCAGAAAAAATATTTTGGATTTGTGAATAGGTTTTTCTATACAATTGAAAATATGTAATTTTAAGGCCACAATTTTTAAAAATTAAGCTTCATAAAAGTGTTAACTCTAAAAATATATTTCACATGGAATTGGAACAGGGTTGTGTATTTTCTCGAAAATTTGATTTGAAAATCATCATCAATTTACCGAATAGCTAGTGACTAGGTATCTTCTGATTATTACAAACTACTATTTTTTTCTTCACTAAATGGTTACAGACAGGCATGCATTTTTAGTCTTTGTCAGTTTCTTTTTGGTTTCTCCTACTTTGTTTATTACTATCGGCTCTTATTTCCAACAATCATTGTAGACTTAGTGCAACAACTTTATGCCTTTCCTAATTTGCTACTCTTTCTCTTTTATAAAGTATATACATGAACTTTATAAGATGCAGTTGTGGTCTCTATTTTTATGTTGTATTTTTGTTATATTTTGATTTTCTTTTGTTTTATCTCAATTCTTAGTTGGGTCCTTTTGTATATGTGTGACATTACTTTGCACACTCTATGCAATAGGGCTTAACATAAGTCAGAGGCTGCTGTTCATAAATTTATACCTTGCCATATTCTAATAATTTAAGGAACTTTCAACATTTATTATTCATATATTGCATCTTGCAAAAAAAGGGCCAAAGAAACAATAATAAAATAAGTCATGAAAATAAGACAAAGCCTGAAGTAAACAAAAAATACAATAAACACGTATATATGTATTTGATAAAAGCAAGTCAGAGGTTACATATGAAATATTCTAGCAGCCAAATAATAAAAAAAACATGGCCAGTGATAAAATTGACAGTATCTCAAGAGTATAAAAGAAGTACAGCCATTTCCCTGACCCTCAGAAAAAGGGTACAGTTTAGAGCAGTGGACAATGTCTTTGAATATTTTCTTACAACAAACAGGAAACAATTTTGGGAAGGCAATTTATTTATTTATTTATTTATTGTTTATTGTTGGTAAGTGTATTTATTTGTGTTATAATTTGTATTGAATTCCTTTGGTCCTGCTTAGTTAAACTACATGCATAATGTCATTTTAACGGAATTTATTGGGGTAACATTAATTTATTTTTAAAAGTTGCTCAGTAGAGGCTAAAGCATCAGGCCAACGGGAATTCAGCAAAGAGACTTTAACAGGTGAGCCATGAGGCAATATGGGATGATATGTCAATTAGGGACAGGTCTTAGAGCACTGAGGCCAGTGGTTCTCAGCTAAAAGTCAGCATCAGAATCACAGTGACTTAGCCACATCTCCAGTGGTTCCAAATAAGGTACTTCATGGTAGAGTTGGGGATCTGCATTTTCAGGCTACACCAAAGATTCTGATTCATGCCTCAGGACGAGAACTGCACACCCAAAGGAATAGTTGAAAAACACATCATACATGAACTCCTCCATATATATGATATTCTGAATTAAGATTCTGAAAGGTATTGAACAGCAAAAACTTCAAGATCATAATCCCTGACAAGTAACCACAGGACAACTAATCTATATCTACAGTTAACTACAAAGCAATATGCTTCAGCAGTCAGCCAAGCAGACAGCCTCCCATTAAAGCTGTGGAGCTTTAAACTCCTTGCTGACACTAGCTTACCCTACATTAGCTAAGGGCGTTGATGACACAAGTACCTTAGGATGGCAACATATAAAAGAAGACATCCATATCAAATATTTAAAATATAAATCCAACTTACATGTTAGGATAGCACAGCCCACAACCTATGTATCTATTTATTCCCTCTCAAATTTTGAGGAAAATTGAGGTAAAACCTTAGATAACTTCATTCACATATTTTTCCCTGAGGAAATGAAAATAACATTTTAAAAGTAAGTGTTAGGGAAAAATAATGTTGACACCAGCATGGCAAATATGAGACATTTGCATTCTTACTTCTTCATTTATCTATGGCTATTATCATACGTTCATGCTAACACTACTATCCAGCCTGGATAGCACCTCAAAATCATTTAGAAAATAGTTCTAAAGGCAGTCACTAATATTTGATCAGCATTTGGCACCCAAGAAGAGACCTTTCTGAACTTTAAGAGTTACTTTATCTTTTCTTAATTAAAAAAAAAAACTTCTGTAATTTATCAATTGTTTGGGTCAATTTAACAGAACACAGTAGGATAATACATTATTTTTTAAAATGCATTAAAATGTATCATTAATAGATTAAGAGATGCACAACCTACTAACAACTCCAAAGAACTAAGATACACATTTAATTCTGACCTCGATTCCTATTTGCTAAATTGAGAAGAATTCAAGCATTGATGAAATTACACTACTTCTGCCTTTTAGATAACAGAGTATGTCAGCATGGAAATATGTTTATATAAAGTATACCTTCATCTGAACTTTATTTGAGAAGGTGGCACCAAATAATATTGAAATGCAAACAAATCAAATATGAAAAATAGATAATTTCTGACAGTATTTTTATGTTGGTACTAAAGTTTGGACAGCCAGATGATCTGTCCCTTTGCATGCAAACAAATCAAATATGAAAAATAGATAATTTCTGATAGCACTATTTTTATGTTGGTAATAAAGTTTGGACAGCCAAATGATCTGTCCCTTTGCCCTCAGTTTTACTGTAGAAAACATTCACTGAATTTAAATTTCAGTAAGAATGATGAGAAGAAGTAGTTTCAGGTTATGCTAACCAAAAATGAATGCTGTCAAATGTACTGTTACTTGGGTCAGCTGTTGTTTCTCTCTAAATTGTATTTGCAGTTTACCTAGAATTCAATAAATTAGAATGAAGAAACCTGGTCTCTGTATCACACATAAGGAAGAAAATGTAATTCTAAAACAAAACTGAACATGCTAGAGACCAAGAGTAGAAACAATAATTTATATTGCACTTAGTTTAATTTAATGATTATAGTTGAAGAGATGACTGTTATATTTATATAGCCACCAGTGTTTTGGGGACACAAGATCAGACTTTTTTTTTTTTTTTTTACACAGGCTTTGGAATAGTTTTACTTCAAAGAGAAAATGGTTGTATTCCTTAAACATATACATTCTCAAAGGTTCATTTTCAGATCTTATATACTATACTAGAGGCCCAGTGCACAAAATTCTTGCACTGGGGGGTGATCCCTCAGCCTGGCCTGTGCCCACTCACAGTCCCGGGCCCCTCACTCCTTACCACCTGCATGCTCGCTGCTTCTTAGCACTGCTGTGGAGGCAGAAGAGGCTCCTGCCACTGCTGCTGCACTGGCCAGCCATGCACCCAGCTTCTGGATGAGCGGCACTCCTGCATTGAGCATCTGCTCCCTGGTGGTCAGTGCACATCATAGTGACCGGTCATTCTGGTCGTTCCACCGTAAAGGTCGCTTAGCCTTTTATTATATAGTCTAGTGGCCTGGTGCACGAAATTCATGTACATTAAAAGGGAATTAGAGGAAATAATAGAAGTGTCAGAGATGAAAGAAAATTAGTAAAATGTATTTTTTACACAGGCTTTGGAATAGTTTTACTTCAAAGAGAAAATGGTTGTATTCCTTAAACATATACATTCTCAAAGGTTCATTTTCAGATCTTATATACTATACTAGAGGCCCAGTGCACAAAATTCTTGCACTGGGGGGTGATCCCTCAGCCTGGCCTGTGCCCACTCACAGTCCCGGGCCCCTCACTCCTTACCACCTGCATGCTCGCTGCTTCTTAGCACTGCTGTGGAGGCAGAAGAGGCTCCTGCCACTGCTGCTGCACTGGCCAGCCATGCACCCAGCTTCTGGATGAGCGGCACTCCTGCATTGAGCATCTGCTCCCTGGTGGTCAGTGCACATCATAGTGACCGGTCATTCTGGTCGTTCCACCGTAAAGGTCGCTTAGCCTTTTATTATATAGTCTAGTGGCCTGGTGCACGAAATTCATGTACATTAAAAGGGAATTAGAGGAAATAATAGAAGTGTCAGAGATGAAAGAAAATTAGTAAAATGTATATGAAAATCTTTCTCCTCTCAGAGTCTGGGGCATGCGTGGGACACAGAGTCAAGTGTCTGCCCTCCCGCATGCACCTCAAAATCTTGCAAGACTCAGACCCAGCTGGCCCCAAGCCGTCAAGCCCCTCCAGGTGGGTGGCATATCCTCAGTTCCTCCAGCCCAGCGCCAGGCAGGGGGCTCAGCCTCAGGTCCCCCATTAAGCCCCACCAGGTGGGGGGCACAGCCTCAACTCCCCAGTCAAGCCCTGCCAGGTGGGGTCACAGCCTCAGGTCCCCCGTCAAGCCCCGCTGGGCGGGGAGTGCAGCCTCAGGTCACCCAGCCCAGTGCCAGGCAGGGGGCCAGGCTCAGGTTCCCCAGTGCACCCTCAGGTCCCCGGGCTCAGCACTGGGGCAGGGGGCACAACGTGAGGTCCCCCGGCCCAGTGCCAGGGTGGGGGGCGTGGCCTGAGGTCCCCCATCAAGCCCCACCAGGTGGGGGGTGAGTGCAGCCTCAAGTCCTCTGCCCGGGCCTGGCTCCACCCATCCTCAGATCCCTGCTGATCGCTCATTACGGCTCATTACGGGAACCCTGCTTCCACTGTGGCACAGCCATGTTGTGATGGCATGACAGGGTGAGGGTCAATTTGCATATTACCTCTTTATTATATAGGATTGTCTTTAATCTATAGACCATGAAACAGAAGCACATAACCACTTACTGAAAAGATATCTGTATGTATCAAACTCATAAAATTATAATATTTTCAAGACAAGTTATATTTTAAATATTGTTCCACAAAAACATTTTATAAAAATATATTACCCATGCATTAATGCAATCTCTAAGCTTACACACTGTTTGCTCTTTTGAGTTATTTCACTACAAGGTCAGGGAAAGTAGGCAGAGAATTTGGACACAAAGTGCTTTTAAAAAATTATAACATTCACACATACCAGAGTTTATTAGGTAAAGGACTACTATTTTGAGCTTATATTTGTAAATGATGTGTTCCTTAAATAACATGATTGAGTTACCCACAATGCTATATCCTATTAACTGGTAGCTATGAACAGTTCCTAAATTATCACTGGAAAGATACAATCCATTAACATATTTTTATTTCACAGTGCCTGCAATTAAGACATAGCCAATTAGGAAAGAGAAAACTATGAATTTATTGCTAAATTTAAATTTTTAATTATTTGCGCTCATTAATTCTTCTCATTATTTGCATGATTTAGCCACTTGCCAATTATTGTTCCCGTGCTTTTGATCATTATATGCAAAATTATGCTTCTGTTAACAACTTTAGCATATAAATATATCAGATTGGGAATCCTATCATATTCTATTACATTTTTTGCTCCTCAAAAATGAAGAGGT
>NW_005369060.1:498557-500161 GCF_000412655.1 Myotis brandtii | reverse complement strand
GGGGGGTGATCCCTCAGCCTGGCCTGTGCCCACTCACAGTCCCGGGCCCCTCACTCCTTACCACCTGCATGCTCGCTGCTTCTTAGCACTGCTGTGGAGGCAGAAGAGGCTCCTGCCACTGCTGCTGCACTGGCCAGCCATGCACCCAGCTTCTGGATGAGCGGCACTCCTGCATTGAGCATCTGCTCCCTGGTGGTCAGTGCACATCATAGTGACCGGTCATTCTGGTCGTTCCACCGTAAAGGTTGCTTAGGCTTTTATTATATAGTCTAGTGGCCTGGTGCACAAAATTCATGTACATTAAAAGGGAATTAGAGGAAATAATAGAAGTGTCAGTGATGAAAGAAAATTAGTGAAATGTATATGAAAATCTTTCTCCTCTCAGAGTCTGGGGCATGCCTTGGGACACAGAGTCAAGTGTCTGCCCACCTGCATGCACCTCAAAATCTTGCAAGACTCAGACATAGCTGACCCCACCCCATCAAGCCCTGCCAGGTGGGGTCACAGCCTCAGGTCCCCCGTCAAACCCCGCTGGACGGGGAGCGCAGCCTCAGGTCACCCAGCCCATGCCAGGCAGGGGGCCCAGCCTCAGGTTCCCCAGTGCATGCTCAGGTCCCCCGGCTCAGCACTGGGGCAGGGGGCACGACGTGAGATCCCCCGGCCCGGTGCCAGGGTGGGGGGCGTGGCCTGAGGTCCCCCATCAAGCCCCACCAGGTGGGGGGTGAGTGCAGCCTCAAGTCCTCTGCCCGGGCCTGGCTCCACCCATCCTCATCCCTGCTGATCGCTCATTACGGCTCATTACGGGAACCCTGCTTCCACTGTGGCACAGCCATGTTGTGATGGCATGATGGAGTGAGGGTCAATTTGCATATTACCTCTTTATTATATAGGATTGTCTTTAATCTATAGACCATGAAACAGAAGCACATAACCACTTACTGAAAAGATATCTGTATGTATCAAACTCATAAAATTATAATATTTTCAAGACAAGTTATATTTTAAATATTGTTCCACAAAAACATTTTATAAAAATATATTACCCATGCATTAATGCAATCTCTAAGCTTACACACTGTTTGCTCTTTTGAGTTATTTCACTACAAGGTCAGGGAAAGTAGGCAGAGAATTTGGACACAAAGTGCTTTTAAAAAATTATAACATTCACACATACCAGAGTTTATTAGGTAAAGGACTACTATTTTGAGCTTATATTTGTAAATGATGTGTTCCTTAAATAACATGATTGAGTTACCCACAATGCTATATCCTATTAACTGGTAACTATGAACAGTTCCTAAATTATCACTGGAAAGATACAATCCATTAACATATTTTTATTTCACAGTGCCTGCAATTAAGACATAGCCAATTAGGAAAGAGAAAACTATGAATTTATTGCTAAATTTAAATTTTTAATTATTTGCGCTCATTAATTCTTCTCATTATTTGCATGATTTAGCCACTTGCCAATTATTGTTCCCGTGCTTTTGATCATTATATGCAAAATTATGCTTCTGTTAACAACTTTAGCATATAAATATATCAGATTGGGAATCCTATCATATTCTATTACATTTTTTGCTCCTCAAAAATGAAGAGGT
>NW_005369060.1:491606-497836 GCF_000412655.1 Myotis brandtii | reverse complement strand
TGGCAGTTAATTTGCATATCTCACTGATTAGCCAATGGGAAGGGTAGCGGCCGTACGGCTAATTACCATGTTTCTCTTTTATTATATAGGATTGTCTTTAATCTATAGACCATGAAACAGAAGCACATAACCACTTACTGAAAAGATATCTGTATGTATCAAACTCATAAAATTATAATATTTTCAAGACAAGTTATATTTTAAATATTGTTCCACAAAAACATTTTATAAAAATATATTACCCATGCATTAATGCAATCTCTAAGCTTACACACTGTTTGCTCTTTTGAGTTATTTCACTACAAGGTCAGGGAAAGTAGGCAGAGAATTTGGACACAAAGTGCTTTTAAAAAATTATAACATTCACACATACCAGGGTTTATTACGTAAGGGACTACTATTTTGAGCTTATATTTGTAAATGATGTGTTCCTTAAATAACATGATTGAGTTACCCACAATGCTATATCCTATTAACTGGTAACTATGAACAGTTCCTAAATTATCACTGGAAAGATACAATCCATTAACATATTTTTATTTCACAGTGCCTGCAATTAAGACATAGCCAATTAGGAAAGAGAAAACTATGAATTTATTGCTAAATTTAAATTTTTAATTATTTGCTCTCATTAATTCTTCTCATTATTTGCATGATTTAGCCACTTGCCAATTATTGTTCCTGTGCTTTTGATCATTATATGCAAAATTATGCTTCTGTTAACAACTTTATCATATAAATATATCAGATTGGGAATCCTATCATATTCTATTACATTTTTTGCTCCTCAAAAATGAAGAGGTTAACAAAAGTTTCCTATAACTGTAGGAACTTAAAGAACATCAAATTTATGGTGAGAAAATTAACAAAAATAAGCTACTCAGTTATTCTATTTTAATTGCTTGTGATGTTTGAGTGTTCTGTGTTCTATTATCATTATACAAAGACTCAAATATAAATTGAGTCTAATAGCTACAAATCCATTACTGTTAAAAGTCTATTAAATCAGATTTCCTGCCAGGTGGGGTCACAGCCTCAGGTCCCCCGTCAAACCCCGCTGGACGGGGAGCGCAGCCTCAGGTCACCCAGCCCATGCCAGGCAGGGGGCCCAGCCTCAGGTTCCCCAGTGCATGCTCAGGTCCCCCGGCTCAGCACTGGGGCAGGGGGCACGACGTGAGATCCCCCGGCCCGTCCATTTCTGACTTTTACTGAGTTGCTTGAAGCTGACCTTCACTCACACGAAAAAAACGTGTTGTTTTTTTTTTTTCAATTTAGATTTCATATGTCTTTGTGAAAGTATCAAGCTCAGGCAAACAACTTGAGGGTTCAAAATTCCAGAAAAAAAAGGTGGAAAAGGGTGAGCTAACATATTACAGCCACTTTTCTATCAAGTCATTTTCTTATAGCAGGAAGCTGAAGATCAAAGTAGAGAGCGCCGGTGAATAGCCAGAGTACCCAGGTGGAAGCTTTGAGGAGTGATATGCTGGGAGTGGGGCAAGTAGGAGACAGAGCTTTACCAAACCAGCCTTGCCTCTGCTCAGTCCTGGATAAAATGAGACTATCTGCCAGGCATTTTTTTAAATTAAGAAAATAAATAAATATTTTTTAAAAGATAATCCCCAGCCAATTTTTAATATAAAATAAAGTGATAATCAATTTAAAAAAAACTTGTCAAGAGACAGGACAAAGTAAACTCATGAACACAGACAACAGTGTGGTGATAGCCAGAGGGAAGACAGGGGAGGTAGAAGACAGTAAAGGAGGGATAAATGGTGATGGAAAGAGACTTGACTTGGGGTGGTAAACACAGAACTCAATATACAGATGATGTATTGTAGAATTGTATACCAGCGGAGTTCTGAAAGAAATGCTAAAATAGCTATAATTAAAAGCTCAACAAAATAAGATAAAATACTGGGAGTAGCTAAATGAAAATATGGAAAATATGAGACATTTGCATTCTTCTTCATTTTTCTGTGGCCATAAACATATGTTAATCCTAAAACTCCTATCCAGGCTGGATAACACATTAAAATCATTTAGGAAAAAGTTCTAAAGATGGTCACTAATATTTGGTCAGCATTTGGCACCATGAAGAGACCTTTCTGAACTTTGAGTTACTATATTTTCCTTAATAATAATAAAAAAAACAACCTATAAATTGTCACCAGGTAATTGCAATCTATAAAACTAAATCAAATGTAAATTTTATAATGAAAAACTATAATAAATGAAATTAAGAACACAGTCAATTTGTTTAATAATAGATTAGAAGCAAAGAATACAGAGTTGGTGTTCTAGAAGACAGGACAATAAGAAACAGTGTAGCACAAATAGAGGAGAAAAAAGAAAAAAAGACAGGAATAAGCATAAAAGATATTTGCAACTCAGTAAAAGGTCTAACACAGTATAAATGGAGTCAATGAAGGAGAAAAAAAAAGGAATGGGCAAAGAAAATAGACTAAAACCTACATATTCAAAAAAAGCTCAGAAAAATCCAACTATGATAAACACAAAGAAAATCCCACTTAAGCATACTAGGAAAACATCCAGAAATAAAAAGATACTCTGGCCCTGGCCAGTGTGCCCAGTTGGTTGAGGCTGTCTGGTGCACTGAAAGGTCGCCAGTTAAATTCCTGGTCAAGGCACATACCAAGGTCGCAGGATTGATCCCTGGTCAGGTTGCTTGTGGGAGGCAACTGATTGATGTTTCTCTCATTTCTCTCTCTCTCTCTCTCTCTCTCTCTCTCTCTCTCTCTCTCTCTCTCCTTTCTCTCTCTCTTCCTCTTTCTATAAAAAATAAATAAATAAAAACATTACAAAAAAGATAGATTCTAAACTGCACAAAGTGATATATGCAAAAACATTACAAATAAATAAAAATGGAAACTGAAAATTTAGTTATATTTAGTGGGAGAAATAGGAAAAAGTACAGCTACTACATATTCCAAAAATCCAATGTTCCTCATATTCATATCAGCCACGGGAGGCATGGGGAGAAAGGAAAACAGAGAAATGAAAAACACATCATAGAAAATGAAAGATAAGGGGCAGACTTAAGCTTTAACATTTCAATAATTGCATTCAATGTAAATGTATTCAATATATCAATTAAAACATAGATTGGATAGTGAATAAAATATAAAAACTTTATATTTTCTACAAGAAATTCATTTCAAATGTAATATATAAAAGTAAATATATATATGCGTATATATATACATACATATATATTTATCATGCAAACTTCAATCAAAGAGAAGCAAGAAAGGGTACATTAATATAAGAGAGATGCATTAAATTGACATTTATAAACATAACACCAATAAGCAGAATACACATTCCTCTCAAGTGCCCATAGAACATAGCAAAGTTGATATATCTTGCTTATAAAACAAACCTTAATATATGTTAAAGAACTGAAGTCATCCTGAGTGAGTTTTCAAACCATAATAGAATCAACCCAAAATAGAATCAACTCTTGTAAACTTAACATATTTCACAACAATCCATAGGTCAAGAAGGAAGTCCCATTAGACTGAATGAAATGGAAAATAGAACATACCAAAATTGTCAAAAACAGTTAAGGTGCTGAGAAAAAAAATTATACCACTGAAAGTCTTTAATAGAAAGTTTTAAGTCTCAAGTAAATTATCTAAGCTCCTACTTCAAAAAATTTTTAAAAAGAGAGAAAAATAAACTCTGGTCATAATAATAAAATTAATCTAGAAATATAATTTTAAAAATAGCATGTGTTTGGTAGTGGAGCAATATAATTCTAAGTAATCCTCGAAAGACAAAACAAAAACAAACAAGAAACCAAGATGAAATTAGACAATATTTCAAACTGAATGATAATAAAAATATTAAAAATCAAAACTTGTGGGAAGCAATACTATGTTTAGAGGAAGATTTATAGCCTTTAAAACTTATATAAAAAGAAAAGGAAAAAATTAAAACCAATAATCCAATTAATACTTTAAGAAATTTAGAGAATAATTATCATTTTAAATATGATAGAAAGAAGGTAGTTGTTAAGGGGAAGTTATTGTAATAGAAAACGCCTATATAACAGGAAAAAATTAAAAACAAAGTTTTAAATTTTATTATCTAAAATAACTAATGACATTGAATGACTCCAACCAAATCTACTCAAGAAAAAATAAAGACAATAACTTACCAATAGCACAATTTAATTACTGTTACAACAGTGGTAAATTAAAACTACCACATATTTGTTCATTAGAGCAAACTGTGTACATGTCCTCCCAACTGCATAACTTCAAATTGTCTATGGTCTGATTACAAACAGAATGGAAACAGGAAAATAGTATAAATCAAGATTTTTTCCCTCTCAGAAAACTGATTTATCAGCTAACAAATGGACAAAAATAAATATTAAAAAGATAATTGCAGTACAGAAGCTTTTTATTTTGATGTAGACCCATTTGTTTATTTTCTCTTAGTTTCCATTTTAAAATCCAATGAGTTAAATCAACATTGCCTTAGGAGATGTATTGGTAAACATATTGCTATGAGAGATGTCTGGGATTTTGCTGCCTGTGGTTTCTTCTAAGATTTTTATGGTTCCATGACTTACATTTAAGTCTTTTTCCATTTTGAGTTTATTTTTGTGTATGGTGTAATTTGGTGGTCTAGTTTCATTTTTTTGCATGTATCTGTCCAATTTTCCCAACACTGCCAGAAGCCAGTCCATCCTTGCTGCTTGACACAGTCGCTGCAGGGAAGAAACATCTACACAGGGTATGTTTCAAGGGACCTGGCTTATATAGCATACTGTTCTTAATATGTTTGCTCCCCTTAGCACTATGTGTTTTAAACAAGGTCCCCTCTCCGAGAAAGGTTGTTTCCCCAGGTAGGGATTTTTCCCTGAAGTTAGGGAGGGAATAAAACCCCTTAACTAAGTGCCAGGCGGGTAGTTAATCACTTTAACTACGAACAATCACGCTTAAGCTACATAATCTTTACTCCCCGGAATGGAGATAACTAACTCCCTAACCTTTGGAATAGAAATTGATAGGATTAAAATCTACTGGTATAAATACAGATGTAACAAGACAACAGAACACAGAACCTAGAAACAGAACCTAGCAAGAGAACCTGGCTGAAGACCCTAGAGACAGAACCTAGAGACAGAACCTGGATAGAACATGGCAAGAGAAGCTGACTAGAACCTGGTGACTGAACCTGGTTGGAGAACCTAGCAAGAGAACATGGCACCAGAACTTCTCTGGAGATCCTGACCAGAACTTGACTAGAGATCCTGGCTAGGCTGCTGATCAACTGAACGCTGTCTCCGTGTCATTCCTTCTTCGCCGACTTCGTCCACACCTTTGGGGACCCCTGGACCTGCTGGGGTTGGACCCTAGCACAACACTATTTATTGAAGAGACTGTCTTGACTCCATTGTATGTTCTTTGTCGAATATTAATGAGCATAGTGGTTTGGGTAGATTTCTGGGTTCAATATCTTATTCCATTGGTCTATATGTCTGTTCCTGTGCTAGTACCAGGCAGTTTTGAGAACAGTGGCTTTGTAATACAGCTTGATATCTGGTATTGAGATACCTCCTACTTTGACCTTTCTCAGGATTGCTGCAGCTACATCAAAATAAAAAGTTTCTGAACAGCAAAAGAAACCATCAACAAAACAACAAGAAAGCCCACTGCATGGGAGAACAATTTGCCAATGTTATCACCAATAAGGGTTTAATCTCCAACATTTACAGGGAACTCATACAACTTGACAAAAAGAAGATAAACAACCCAATCAAAAAAATGGGCAACGGACCTAAATCGATACTTTTCAAAAAGAACATAAGGAAGGCCAAGAGACATACGAAAACATGCTCAAAGTCACTAATCATCTGAGAGATGCAAATCAAAACAACAATGTGGTACCATCTCACACCTGTCAGAATGGCTATCATTAACAAATCAACAAACAAGTGCTGGTGAGGATGTGGAGAAAAAGGAACCCTCGTGCACTGCTGGTGGGAATGCAGACTGGTGCAGCCACTGTGGAGAACAGTATGAAATTTCCTCAAAAAACTAAAAATGGAACTCCCATTTAACCCAGTGATCCCAATTCTAGGAATATATCCCAAGAAACTAGAAACACCAATCAGAAAGTATATATGCACCCCTATGTTCATAGCAGCACAATTTACCATAGCTATGATTTGGAAACAGCCTAAGTGCCCATCAGCA
>NW_005369060.1:489477-491024 GCF_000412655.1 Myotis brandtii | reverse complement strand
GGAACTGGAAAGCATTATGCTAAGTGAAATAAGCCAGTCAGAGAAAGATAAATACCACATGATCTCACTAATTTATGGAATATAATGAACAACATAAACGGATTAACAAAAACAGATCCAGAGATAGAAAAGCATTGATCAGACCGTCAAACTTAAGAGGAAAGGTAGGAGAGGGTGGGGGCAAGGAGGAGAGATCAATCAAAGGACTTGTATGCATACATATAAGCATAACCAATGGATACAGACACCAGGGGGTAAGGGCATGAGTGGAGGAGGGGGTCAATAGGGGGATAAGGACAGATATGTAATACCTTAATCAATAAAGAAAAAAATAATTGCAGTAATTATAACAATTTTATTCCAATAAACTTGAAAATTTAAATAATATATTCAGATTCCAGAAAAACAAAAGCTGAGAAAAACAGAAATTGTAATAGTCCTATATATATTAAAGAAATTCAACTTGAAAATATTTGTACAAAGCAATCCTAAACTCATATGGCTTCTCCTCAGAATTCTTTTCTAAACAATTGAAAAGAAAGTAAAACTGATTTGATATAAACTTAAGATAGCAGAAAAAAATAAATATTTGCTGACTTTTATTACCTTTTTTTGGTATCTCTATAATAAAAGGCTAATATGCAAATAGACCCAAAGGTAGAACAACTGGAACAATGGAACAATTGGAACAACCAAACAATTGAACTGGTCGCTATGATGTGTGCTGACCATTGGAGCGTGTGCGGAACATTGCGGGCGTCGGATGAGGCGGGATGGTAGAGCAGGTGAGCGGAGGGCACCAGATCACAGCAGGGCACTGGTCGCTGTCATTGGGGTGAGCCTCTGGTGGTTACTTAAAATTCTTTGCTCCCACACACCGCAGACCTCCTGGTGCTCGCACCTGCAGCTATTGCCAGAGCAGCCATTTCCACCTGCTGCTGGTGCTCTGCGCAGGTTCCAATCGCTAGGCACCATCAGCAGGTGCGAGCAGTGGCTGCCGTCCCTGATCACCCCTGAGGGCTTCTCCACTTCCCCCTGCTAGTAAGGGGTGATCGGAGCAGTGGCTGCCTCTCGCACGCACTGCTGGCACTGACCCAAATCACTTAGTGCCGTCAGCTGGTTCGAGCAAGGTTAGCACCGTCAGCAAACAGGAGCGGCAGTGGAAGCAGAGCTGCCGGCAGACAGGGGAGCTGGGACGCGGTGGGAGGGGCCGGGCAGGGGCAGAGGATGGGCCGTGACCCACCCCTGTTGCCGGCAGACAGGGGAGCTGGGACGCGGTGGGAGGGGCTGGGCAGGGGCAGAGGATGGGCTGTGACCCACCCCTGTTCCTACTGCAGCCTCGTTGCCCACAGTTCCTTTCAAGGTGCAGGAATTCATGCACTGGGCCCCTAGTTGAAGTATAGTTTGCATAAAGTGAGATGATAACATCTTAAATGTACAGTTTGACCATTTTAACAGATCCATTCCATGGTGAAACCCACTCCTCAATGACTCAGGAAATTTCCATTATTGCATAAAGTTCTTCCAAATCCCATAACATGAATAAT
>NW_005369060.1:471245-488916 GCF_000412655.1 Myotis brandtii | reverse complement strand
CGCTGGCAAGTGGACATCCCCTGAGGGCTCCTGGGATGCCAGAGTGATGTCTGACTGCCAGCTTAGGCCTAATTCCCCAGGGAGCTGGCCTAAACCAGCAGGTGGTCATCCCCGAAGGGGTCCCAGACTGCGAGAGGGCACAGGCCAGGCTGAGGGACCCCCCCGAGTGCACAAATTTTTGCGCACCCGGCTTCTAGTATAAATATATTACACAGATCACCTTCTATCTATATTCAAATTGAGGGGCATCTGTTTTCATGTTTTAGCTACTATGAAAAAGAATTTATGCATTATTGGACAGGGATTTTGTGTACATAATTTTAATTTCTCTTTGATAAATACCTAAGAAAGAGATTGCTAAACGATAAGGTAGATTTATGTTTAATTTTTTAAAAACTGCTAAACAATATTTAAAAAAATTACCAGGCTGAATAAAAGATGTAAAACTGCCACTTGCAACAACATAAATGAATCTGGAGAACATCCTCTTAGGCAAAGTAAGTCAGAAGAAAAAAATTAAGAATCATAGGATTTCACTCACATGTGGGCTATAAAACTGAAAACAAATAAATAAACAAAAATAAGTAGACAGACAACAGTACCAGTATGGTGAGTACTAGAGGAGGGCAGTGGGAAGAGGTAGTAAGGCGTAAAGTGGGGTCAAAAATAGGGTGAGGGAAGGAGATTTGACTTTGGATGACAAACACAAAATGCAAAATATGAATGATGAATATAGAATCGTACACTTTCAACCTATATAATTTTATTAACCAATGTCACACCAAAATTTTTAATTTAATTTTTAATACTTAAAAAAATTATACTGTATATGAGAGTTCCTTGTGCCCCACATCCCCTATAACTTTTGATGAGAGCTGTCATTTTCATGCATCCATGCTGGTGGGGTTCTCAGTGTATTTCACTGTGCTTTAACTTGCATTTCCCTGATTACTAATGATGTTTAGCATTTTTTTCATGTGCTTATTGGCCATTCAGATATCATAGTAGGTACAAAACTTTTCCCCATCAAAAAGAATTGATTAGTGTGTTGTTTTATTAGCGTGTTGCAAAAGTACTTTATATAATCAGGGTATAAGCCATTTCTCATATATACATGGGGTTGGCAAAAGTAGGCTTATAGTTGTAAGTATGCAAAACAGAGTTCATGGTTCATTATTATTAATAATTAGTGTATTATTTTCCATATGGCCAACTGTAAACCTACTTTTGCCCAACCCTATGCAGTAGAGTATTTTCTCCCAATCTCTGGCACATTTACAGTGGTTCCCCCTTATCTGTAGTTTCATTTTCTGAGTTTTCAGATACTTGTGGTCAAGTGCAGTCCAAAACTAATAAAAAATTCCAGAGCCTTGGCCAGTGTGGCTGAGTTAGTTGTCGCAGTTTGATACCCAGTTTGTGGGTTCTTTTCCCAGTTGGAGTGTGTACAGGAGGCAACCAATTGATGTTTCTCTCTTACATGGATGCTTCTCTATCTTTCTCTCCCTCTCCATTCCTCTAAAATCAATTTTTAAAAAGCTTTAAAAATTCCAGAAGTAAACAATTCATATGTTTTAAATTGTGCATCATTCTGAGTAGCTTGATGAAATCTTGCACCCCAACACTGTCCTACCCAAGATGGGAATCATTCCTTTGTCCAGCATCTCCGTGCTGCATACGCTACCCACCTGTTAGTCACTGAGCAGCCCTCTCCCTATCAGATAGACTGTCATGGTATCACTTAATAATGCCCCTAAAGCACAAGAGTACTGAGGCTGGCAATTCAGATATGCCAAGGAGAAGCCATAAAGTGCTTCCTTTAAGTGAAAAGTTGAGTAGAGTACAATAAGGTATTTTGAAAGAGATCACGTTCTCATAACTTTTATTACAGTATAGTGTTATAATTGTTATCATTTATTATTAGATTTTGTTAATCTCTCGTGTGTAATTTACAAATTCAAGTTTATCCTAGGTCTGTATGTATAGGAAAAACATAGTATATGTAGGGTTCAGTACCACCCAGTTTCCACTCGCAGTTTCACACATCCACTGGGAGTCTGGGAACCTATGTCCTGAAGATAAGGAGAGACTACTGTAATGGGAAGGGCTGGTCAATTCTGTAAGTGGAGATGAGTTAACTGAAATTTAAATTGAAAAAATTTACCTTTAGTCATACTTTAAACCAATTTCATATGAATTAAAAATCAATTTCAAATAAATTAAAATCAGTTTCAAATGAATTAAAGATCAAATGTTGTAGGTAACACAATAAAACTTTTAGCAAAATACATGAGTATATTTTATTATCTGAGATTAGGAAAATATTGCTTAAATGGAGGGAGAAAAAAAAGCACTAACCTTGACTTTTTTGAATAGTTTAAGCTGCATCAAAATGAATAACTTTTATTCATTATAAAGTACACTAATATTGTGAGAAGGCAAGCCACAAAGTACAATAAAATATTTTTCAATAAATATATTAATTAAATGACATGTCAATGAATTGTACAAATAAAAAAAGAAAACTACAACCCAAATGGGAGAAAAATGTGCCAAGACTTAAAAAGTCCATTGTAAAAAAAAAAAAAAGATAATGAAATGGTCAAAAGTATGTGAAAAATTGCTCAAATCATCCATCATAAAATAAATGCAATTTAAAACCACTGTATGATTCATGACATCAGCTAGAATGGTTAAAATAAAAAATACAGACAGTATAAAATATTTTTTTAAAATATATTTTATTGATTTTTTACAGAGAGGAAGGGAGAGAGATAGAGAGTTAGAAACATCGATGAGAGAGAAATATCGATCAGCTGCCTCCTGCACATCTCCTACTGGGGATGTGCCCACAACCCAGGTACATGCCCTTGACCGAATCAAACCTGGGACCTTTCAGTCCGCAGGCCGACGCTCTATCCACTGAGCCAAACCGGTTTCGGCTAAAATATTAACAATGATGTGAAACATGTAATTCTTGTAGAAGTGTAAATTGGAAAATTATTCGGTAGTAGATATTAATATTCTCTTATCCTGTGGGGTACAAAGAAACCAAAAACAAACAAACAAACAAAAAACAACAACAACTATAGAATACCTTCAAAGAGACTGATAAAAGAAGTTTAAAAATAATGCCAGTTGAATAAGGTTCTTCTTTTCTGGAACAGGTATTGCCTACCTCTCTTTGCCCCCATCCCCAATCTAAGTTTTAATAAAACAAAAACAAATTACTAAGCTGTTTTTATATCATTATGCAAAAGAGATTATAAGATTATGTGATATCTACACAGTTTTTACTTGAAATTTTATGATAATTCCTTATCAGTTATGTCAATGAACAAAGATAAGTGAGATTTATCTCATTTATAAAAGGAAACTGAGAATTATTGAATTTGATAATTTTTGGATTTTGAATAGTTCCTGATTTATTTTTAAAAGGTTAATAATGAAAACATTTCATAGCTACAAAATATAATATAATAAAATTCTCTCCGGTGGTTTGGGGAGATATAATTACTACAGAATATTAAATTGGGAAACCAGAAATAAAGCACTTAATCTACATGAATAATGGGGACACCTGCACACAGCAGACTGTTTTGCTTTTAGAGAATGTTAAAGGATTGTTTTTCTACAATTTTAACCATCATCAATATAGTTTTTGTTAATGAAAGATTATGGAAAAAAGTTACTGATCACTAAATACTTAATTTGATGAATCTAAATGCCTGGGAAGAATTGCACTCATCCTCTAATTGGAAATTCACAAATAATTTCCATTTAGAAATGCACTGTAAGTTAAATTTGAGCCGTTCTGGAAAATTGCCAATGAACTTGAACTGACTTTCTGATTAATACCTTGAAGATACATATGTTTCAGCCAAAACAATGAGCATACTTTTATTTTATTTATTTTTAAATTTTAATTGTTGAAAGTATTACATATGTACCTTTTTTTTTTCCCCATTGACCCCTTCTAGCCAGTCCCTGACCCCTACCCCAGGCCTTCACCTCCCTATTGTCTGTGTCCATGGTTTATGCATATATGCATACAAGTTCTTTGGTTGATCTCTTCCCACATACCCACACACTCCCACCTTCACTCTGAGATTCGACAATATGAATGAACATATTTTTATAAATATAAGTACTAATTTTGTTCCTTTATACTTTCCTTTATTTCTGAAGTGAGTGTGTATCTTTATCTATTGGTCTCTTGTAATTAATCCTATATAATAAAAGTGTAATATGCAAATCGACCGAATGGCTGAACAACCAGTTGCCATGACACACACTGACCACCAGGGGGCAGACATTCATTGCAGGAGCTGCACCCAGGTGGTCAGTGAGCTCCTACAGGGGGAGCACCACTCAGCCAGAAGCCAGGCTGATGGCTGGCTAGTGCAGTGGCAGTGGCAGGAGCCTTTCCCACCTCCGCTGCAGGAGGGTGGTATGGAGTGAGGGGTCCCGGACTGTGAGAGCCCTGGACTGCGAGATGGATGTCTGACTGCTGGTTCAGCAGGCGGACATCCCCCCCGAGGGACCCTGGACTTCGAGAGAGTGCAGGCCTGGCTGAGGGATCCCCCTATTGCACAAATCGCATGCATTAGGCCTCTAGTATACAATAATTTGTAGGACAGCCAGTAAAAGTTTAAAAGTCATGCCTTCAAACTGCAGTATTATTTAGAAAATCATAAACTATAAACACTATGTTGGTTAGAATTTTAAATTAAAATATGCCCACCATAACTGGAGAAAAAATGCTGATTAACCAAAACACATAATTTCCTTCAATCAAAACTGGTTGTATATTTTGGAGGGAAACAATGTAATTAGAAGGACTGGGTAGTGTTGGGGATGTTATTTTTTCCATAATTATAAAAATGTATTTGATTCAGAGCCCAGAAAGAATCCCTAGTAAATCTCTGGCAAGACAAAGATAGAGGAAATAGAAAAGAACATTAGTCAGTTCAATTTGACAGGATGAGAGGTGGGCTATATATTTTTAAAAACTAGGCTAACTTTTGAAAAGCACTATGGTACCTTGGTGAAGACAATGGCCCTGGAACCATATTGTTTGGGTTTTGAATCCCAGGTCTGGGGCTAAAATAAGGCTTATTTAGGGGACGTTATTTAACTATTCCTTCTTTAGTTTTACTTTCCTTTAAAATGGGAAGAATCGTATTTTTACCTCCTATATATTTTGAAATAATTAAAAAGTTAAAGTACATAGTGTTCCTGGTAGCCTTGTACATAGTGTTCACTCAGTCAGTGTATAACTCTTACTTTACCTAAGCAGGCTGGCACAAAGGTTCAAAGTCTTTTCTCAAAGAATTTTTAAATTATACGGCTTTTGGTAATTAGCCTAAATAAAGATCATTTTGAAATGTTGGGAATGATAATACTTGGTATATTTATATTAAATTAGTCCCAAACAAATATGTTTAACTAGAAGCCCAGTGTGCAGCGCTCACAGCACTGCCCACCCATGCACACAGCACCGCCCACCCATGCTGGTCTTTGGTCCACAGGCCTTTTATAATATAGATATTAAAATTCAGATTTTAAGTCAATCAATATTTCCACTTGAATAGAGTGAGGTAAATCAGCACTTTCAGAACAGAGGGTTATGATGTACCTAGATGTTATATCATATTTGTGTGCATTTAGGAAGGTGTAAATTCATCCCCCACTGAATACATACTTTTTAATTATTCTATAAAGGTTAAATCTGTTTCAATATTGACATCTTTTTATTTCTCCATATTAGGAATCAGATCATAGCCAACAAAATATAGGTTGGAATCATACTAAAATTAAAAGATAGCCTGTTTAAAATGCAACTTTTTATTGGTCATGGGTACAAGATATGGATTGATGAAATTAAGGAGAAAAGGGAGGAATCCTATCTAATAAAGAGGGAATATTCTAATTGACCCTCACACCATCACAAAGATGGTGGTGCACACAGCCAATAAGGAGGGAATATGCTAATAGACTGCTCCACCCTCAAAGATGGTGGCTCCCACAGCCACAAGATGGTGGCTGCCCAGCCGCCCAGGGCTGCCCGAGGCTCAGGTAACCAAGGCTGGCCAAGGTTTGACAGCAGCAAAGGTGTGATGGGAGCATTGCCTTCCCCTGATCGCTGTTTCACCTCCCGCCCCTGAGTGCTCCGGGACTGTGGGAGGGGGCAGGCCAGGCTGAGAGAACCCCCCTCCAGTGCATGAATGAGAATTGAGGCAGCATGGAAGTATGATATGAATAATACAGTTTGTGCAGTGCTCTGAATAATGTGATTTGCTTAAAGCAAGTCTGCAGATGGTCTGAGAGTCCTACTTCAGGAGATGGAGGTATTAGATTCCACCCAGGAACCAGGCTAGCCTTTATCACTATCTTAATGAAGAGAATGCAGTGATGACTGAATGACTTCAGAAGCTAGATTAGAAGAACCCATACAACTCTTGTGACCCTGGACCCAGGAATCTGTAATAATCTGGCGATCTTGAAGCAGTCATATGGAGAAACCATGTAAAGAGACTATTGAGAGAGGGAATGAGGAGGAGGTGGGGAGGGAGGAAAAGAGAGACAGAGAGAGACAGAGAGGAGCACAGTTGTTTAGACTAATTAGTCCCAGCACCAAATATTTACATGAAAAAGCCATAAAGATGACTCTAGTCCAGTGATGGCAAACCTATGACACGTGAACTCATTTTTTTGGTTGATTTTTCTTTGTTAAATGGCATTTAAATATATAAAATAAATATCAAAAATATAAGTCTTTATGGTTGCAAATATCAAAAAATTTCTATATGTGACATGGCACCAGAGTTAAGTTAGGGTTTTTCAAAATGCTGACACGCCGAGCTCAAAAGTTTTGCCATCACTGCTCTAGTCCAAGCCACCTCTTGAATGCAATTTATGTGATACCTTTAATTATTTTAGCTGGCCTTCTCACCCCCAGATTTGTGAGCACCATAAATTGTTTTATGCTACTGCTTTGGGATGGCTTGTTACACAGCAATGAATAATCAGAACAAGGTCAGCTTTAAAATGAACTAGTCACATCACACAAATATTTAATATGATTTCACACATATATAGTCTTTTCTAATTTTGTTTCATATAATCTGGTACATACTTAGGCTATGAAAGAGAGGTAGGTGTCCAGAAGAAATGTCTAATATAAGCCAGTGTACTTAAAAAAAAAGATGTCATTCACTCAATATATATTTATTGAGTATCTACTGTGAGCTTAGCAGTTATTTATGTTCTAGCAATATATCACTGAATAAGACAAAATATATATTCTTTGTCCATATGGTCTCAAGAGATAAAGACATCAAATAAAGAAATATGTATAAAATAATTCCAGGCAGTTATGTGATAAGAAGAAACAAAAAATCATGCAAGGCATTTAGGGGTGTGCTATTTAAGATGGAGTGATCAGAAAAGTCATTTCTCAGAAGATGGTATTTTAAAATTAACATTCCAGGATGAACAGCAAATGTGTCTGTCCTGACCCATGAAAAAGAGCAATGAGGATAATATGTCTAGAGTAGAATGAGCAAAGAGGAGGGAGATGTGAAATGATGATGACAAATTTAATTCCATTTTAGGTGAGATGGGAAGCCATGGGAGGATCAGGAGAAGGAGATGATTTCAATCACATTCTCTTGCATGAATATAACAGAGAGGATTAGATACTGACGGCAACCCATGTCCTCTTATTCCTAGGCACACAGTAAGAATTACATTTCTCAGCCTTCACACCATAGGATGTAACTGAGTGCCTAATATCTAGCTAATAAAATGTGATTGGATCTAACACATACCTGGCCCATAAAAATCTCCCCTGTTCCAGCTGACAGGAAAGCTGGTAACACTAAAAGCAACCTTAGTAACCAAAGGGTGAAGACGGCAGAGGCATCATCTGCCGAGGTGCCTGAATGACTGCATGGAACAGATTCTCTGCGCCTGTACCCACCTCCCAACACGCACTCCCCAATCATGCACACAACACCACCATTATCAGCTAGGTAAAACCTTGCACTCTTTCATGTAGAAAACCTAGTCTGCCTCTAGGTTAACAGTTATAAGAGAGGCTGGACTGGAAAGATAATGAAAAGGCTATTTTAATCAAGTAGGAGAGATATATCATTAGTTTACACAGGGTGGTAACTATGGATGTAGCAAGATATGGTCAAATTTAGAGTACACTTTGAAGATCAAAATTTATGGATAAAAATTCAAAATATCAGCTAAAGTTTTTGAAAATTCTAATACTTTAAAAATATTTTTGTGAAATTAGATGATAGAATAGACTTTTCCTGACTCAGTTTTGCGGAGAATAGAAGCCACAGAATTCTACAGTGAGTGCAAAATAGACACTTTCTTATGTAGAATTTTCAAAGGAAGTGGAAAACACTGATTCTATGATTCTTGGACTATATAGGCAAGTAAAGGGTCAGAGACCAGATTTGTTTAGAAGGATATCTTTGGAGAAAATTGTGCGATGCACCTTCTTCCAAGTCTAAGTTGGCTGAGGGAGAACCTCGTTCACCATTTCAATCCTACTGAAGGGCTTCCCATGGGGCCAGGTCTCCATCCCAAGTGGACCCAAGCTGGTCAGGGGAGAGAGAGCATTTTGAATTGTCAGCTTTGAAGTTTTAATATTATTTTGGATCATGCATCCCAAACACTGATAAATGTGTGCTTGTGATTTGAATGTACTGTAGGAGTCTCTATTTGTAAGAATGAGCAGAAGGGTCATGGGGTCTGCCTGACTTTTCTTCCTGAAGCAGGAAATATGAAAACACTGCATAAAAGTTGAAATGACCACAGGACACCAAAGTACAGTAATGTCTTGATCATGTTATGAATCATGCTCATTCAGCACAGGTTCAATTCACAACAGGAAAGAAATGTGGGCATTTCTAAATACAGTGAATCACAACAACAGGGAACTTCAGGTGGAATGGCATATTATCTAACAGGACTCTGGAAAGCCCTGAGCTCAGGCTACCTATCATGTGACAAGGAAATCAACATAATTTTCTTATCAAATGTATTAAGCAACTACTTCTATCTTGACTTGGAAGAAATGTGGCTCAACCTTTCAATTTCTTTAAAGATTCTAGGAAAAAGCATCACTGCTATATTTATAAATGTTCTAAGAAAATATTAAAACATGAAATTTACCTTCAGTTCTGAGCTTGTTATCTACATGGAGTGTTACTTATATTGTTTATTTTGAAGTGTTTTATATTTTAAAAAATAAAATGATGAACTCAGAAACTTTCTGGAATTTTTTTTCCCATCTGAACCCTATACTTTCATTTTGTCCAAAGATATTCTCAAATGGCCATGAGAATTCTATGCACGGTATATCCTTGTGCTTCCTCAGAAAACCTGGTCTGTGGGTCTTGATTTAATTACAAAAAAAGAATGGGGAGAAAATAAACCTAGAGTTCTACTTCTACTGTATCATGACACAATTAATCTAAGACACTACAAAGATCTACAAATTCAGAGCACTTGAGAATAATTTCTTTGCTATAATAAGAAAACCATATTTCTTTAACTGAATTTCTTGGCCTTTGTGGCAGAAAGTAGATGCCTAACAGTGTTGTAGCAGTGTTTCTCCCTGCAGTGTAACCTAGGACCCTTTGACAAGGTTGTTTCTGTATTCAGTAAGGTATAGGCAAACTTGATTTTATAAATTATGTGTATGGCACTGCTGAGAGCTTCCTGGTAATATGATATGACTATGAAAATATGTATTTCAGATGAATTAAAGGGATAAAAATTATAAATTGGAGAAATACATTCTAAGGCTTTATTAATTTTAGGTCCTTTGTACGAACACAAATAAAAACTGTTAGGATGGGAAAGAGCAAATCATTTTCTGAGCATATATTTGCTGTGGATTGAATTCATCCTTTACAAAAGGTGCCTGAGCAACACGGGCATTTTATGCTGGACACGTTGCCATTTGTACATGGATTCAATGTAGCTGAGGATGATCCTGCGGTCAAACTAGATTCAATGCATTGTTTTTCTCTAGTGAGTTCCTGTCCTTGATAAAATAATGGAACAAAAGACTCTACATTGCATTCATGACTCTTAAGGATTGTTTTGCAATGCTTTAACTAATTTCGCAATTATTATAGCAAGATTTGGTAGCATTTTTTCATGACTACTTGGTAAAACAAGTGTTTTAGAGCAAACAAAAAGCAGAATTAATAAACATTGGTGATTTATAAAGTTTTTACTTTCTTTTAAAATTTGGGATGGAGGGAGAAGAGAATCTAGTTACTCAATGAGATAAGGACTTAGAAAGAGGCCTATTTCACCAATACTGATATTTAAAATAGAAAGGGCATGATCATTCCATTTGTAGATTTATTTTCATTCATTTCCATATATTATTTCTTTGCATACTTAGCTTCCTTCCTTATTTCCATTTGTCTGCTAGAAAAGTCCTCTTGGCCATGTGAATGTCTGGTTTAACTTTAGAGGCATCAGTGTCCATCCTCTGTCCCACCCCGGGACCATGCCTGCGGGACATGAAGACGCATATGCTCTCCTTGCACAGTGACTATAAATACTCCGGAATGGAGGGAAAGCACCCACCTTTACGTAGCACTAGCACACCACACCATCTGGTGGCACCCGCACCAGAACATGGCTTCGTAACCCACCTTTTAAGTCAATTCCTCAATTACACTTTGCCTTTTACTATCTCTGACTTTTCCATGTCTTTCTCTAATCTCAGTCTGTTTAAACTCTACCCATTGTCTAAGTCAGTGTTGGCGAACCTTTTGAGCTCAGCGTGTCAGCATTTTGAAAAACCCTAACTTAACTCTGGTGCCGTGTCACATATAGAAATTTTTTGATATTTGCAACCATAGTAAAACAAAGACTTATATTTTTGATATTTATTTTATATATTTAAATGCCATTTAACAAAGAAAAATCAACCAAAAAAATGAGTTCGTGTGTCACCTCTGACACGCGTGTCATAGGTTCGCCATCACTGGTGCAAATGTCATTAGATATTCCCTAATAACCTGTGCCAGAAGTAACTATATATTTTTAATATTTCTATAGTGTTTGCTTATGCCTGCCAAACACTATATCATGTGACTATTAATTTATTCATTTTATTTTTAGTACCAGACAATAGAATCCTTGAGTACAGATTAATGTCTTATAGATCTCTATATAATCTCACAATTTAAAGATCTGCTTCTAATAGGGATTTAATAAATGTTTATTAACCATTAAATTGATAAATCTGTGAAACTCCTAAAGTAAATACACAAACTGTATAACAATAATTAATGTTCTATGCTACAATTGCATTTTAATCTTGTTTTTTTTACTAAGAACATATGATCAAAACTACTCAATGGCACCACTAAGAATATGTCATGAAAACTATTCAATGCAAACATAAGGCATTGTGATTAAGATTTAGGAATTTTAGGTTTCATTTATAACTAGGCATCATTCATTATTTATAAACAATTTTTCTGTATATTTTTTTTATATATATATGCAAATTTGAGGAAATATTTTTATATCAAATATTATTTGCTTTATGATAGCCTGGCTCACCCAGAAATCTGTGTTATAATAATCTCTAAACTTACCTCTTACAATGATGTTGGTGGACTTTTTTGCAGGATTTCCCACATTGTTATTGGCAACACAGCTGTAAGTACCAGCATCTTCTGAGGTGATGGCAGGTATGGTCAAAGTTCCTCCATGCAAAATAGTCTTGTCAGACAGAGGCCCAAAGGTCCTGGCCCAGCTGAGAGACGGTGCAGGCTGTCCTCCTGTTGTAACACATACTAATGTTATGGCCTCTCCAGGATTTACAACTATAGGGTCATCCACCAAGAGTTTAATTGACGGAGATGCTAAAAGACACAAACAAAAAAAACATGTACCTATTTAGAACTACTACAGAAAGAACGCAACAGTATACTTTATAGTTATTCAAACAATTAAAATAAAGTATGGTTCTCTTTAGTCAAAATTTTATTGTATTTATTAAATTAAAACCATATGCAATTATTATATATTTTAATTATTTGGTTTAAGAATTTTACACATGGAGAGGAGAATTAAAATGCATGTATTCTTAGATTATTGTTGCAAGCTAGAATAGTAAGAGGGATAAAGTTTCAAAACAAAAATTCCTTTCCTTCTGAATGCTGACAATGACCACTTTTTTTTTTTTTGTCATTCCAGGTATAAATACTGTAGCTATTTACTCGTATTTTCATGGCAAAGATAATCAATTATTTAATTTTGGTATTTTACTCTGATATATATGGCAGAGATATTTTAAGATAATCTTGAATTTTACAGATCCTATACAATATCATATAAAATGTATTTAAATACACCAATATATTTTGAAGAAATAATTTAAAAATTAATTTTGTTTTATAATGTTTTTATTCATGCTAAAACCATTGTTTTTCAAAATTTAGCATAGAACCTTTAAAACCTCATAGGCAAAAGATATTATCTATTTCATCATCTGCTTTGCCAGTGCATGCTCTCTATTCAGTGTTCTTACACTGTCCAAAGACCCTGAGTCTATGCATTATTAGCTTCTTTAGCTTCCTCTTCCTATGTAGGTATATAGGAAATTAAGAAAAATCTCCTTATATTCAATCAGTGTGTAGCTGAGGGTTCAGTAAATGTCTATTTCATGTGTTGGCCAAAGTATCCCATTGCTATGCATGTATAAACATGTAATATCTAATAAAGGTCATCACTTCTCTTATTACCATAAGAAAAGTGCATTGTTTTTAAACATGTTGCAAGGTCTATACATCGATTCATTCTTCACAGCCACATGTGAGAAATTATTACTTTAAGCTCATTTTTAAGTAAGAAAGAAATTAAACCTGAAGGTTGAAAGGGGACATGAGAAATACTAAATGGACAGTACGCAATTTTTATTTGGGATGTTCATCAAACCAAAGTAAAAAGTATAAAAAAGTGAAATACATAAAGTAATCAGGACATTTTCAAATTAAGTGAAAATCACAGTGTTTTAAACATTTTATAGTTATTGCTGAAACATGACTCAAATCCCATAATAATAATTCCAAGTCAGTCTGCTTTTAACATAGCACATATATAGATACACATACTTCAGCTGTAAACATTCCGTACATTCGCAGTGCTTGTAACTAATTGTGCTTCCAGTCAGACTTTCAGATTGATCATCTTCCCTGTACTTAATGATGGAAGGCGCGGGTCACCATAGCAGTTGTCTCTAACATTCAAGATCACTACCCAACATTTTACCTTGCTCCATGTGCTTGCTAATGGGAATACAATAGATGGTGGATGAATAGAAAGATGATAGATAGATGATAGATGATACATAGATGATAGATAGATAGATAGATAGATAGATAGAATAAATTGGTCCTGGGAGAAATGTAATGAAGGAGAGAGAGAGAGAGAGAGAAGGCTGAGCCCTAGCTAGTTAGAGAGAGAGAGAGAGAGAGAGAGAGAGAGAAGGCTGAGCCCTAGCTGGTTTGGTTCAGTGGATAGAGTTAGTGTTGGCCTGTGGAGGGTCCTGGATTGGATTCTGGTCAAGGGCACATGCCCCGTTTGATCCCCAGTAGGGGGCATGCAGACAATCAATGATACTCTCTCATCATTATGTTTCTATCTCTCTCTCACTCTCCCTTCCTCTCTGGAATCAATAAAAATATATTGAAAAAATAAGTATAAGGCTGATGATGAGGATGAGAATGAGGGGTTGGGAAGAGAAATAGGAGGAGAAGAGGGAGGAAAAGAAGAAGAAAAGAGAAAAGAAGAAATGCCAGTCTATTGTTTCTATTTTCCCAAATCCTAAACCCAATAACTACAATATGAAAAATATTTTTAGGAAATATCTCTGAGAAGGGAATTCTTCCCTTCACTCCTGAAAAAAAAATTTGTGTGGACTAAGCCACAGACACTTAGAGCAAACAAGAAAGAGATAGAATTGGCCTCTTGATTCTCATATCAAATCCCAAACATTTGGATATTTAAGAGCAAAGAGCCCCTTCCTGGTTTGAGATCACTAAGAGTGACTGGCTAGATATACAAGGACATAGTGAGTCTCATAGAAACAGCTCCATACTTGATAGGAACAACCACTAGCCCTACAAAGTGGAATGGAATGAGAAGAGAGACAGGCCAGGCTGAATGACCCCACACAATAGGAATGAGGGAGGTCTCAGTCCTATCAAAAGATTCAGCATAGCACCCCCTAGAAATTATTATTTTCAATTCAACTTATTGGGGTGACATCTGTTCCCAACACCATACAGATTTCAAGCATACAACTCAATAAAACATCATCTGCACACTGCATTGTGTGCCCATTGCTCAGACAAAGTCTCATTCTGTCCCATCCCACTGCCCCCATCTCCACCTCACCCCACCCCCTTTCCCTACCCCTTTCCCTCTAGCTATCACCACACTTTCATCTGTGTTTATCTCTTAGGTATATATGATTTTTGGCTAATCCCTTCACATTCTTTCATCCAATCCACCCTCTCTCCTCCCCTCTGGCAGCTGTCAGTCTGTTCCCTGTATCCATTTTAAACAAAATCTGGTGGACTGTTTCCAGATCTTGGCTATTGTAAATAATACTGCTATTAATATAGGGATGCATATATTGTTTCTGGTTGGTGTTTCCGTATTCTTAGGATATATTCCCAGAAGTGGAAATCAACAGGCAGTACAATTTTTAATTTTTTGAGGAAACTCCATACTGCTTTCCACAGTGGCTGCACTACTCTACATTTCCACCAACAATGCACAAGGATTCCCTTTTCTCCACATTCTCTCCAGCACTTGTTATTTGTTGATTTATTGATATTAGCCATTCTGACAGGTGTGAGGTGATACCTCATCTTAGTTTTTATTTGTATTTCTCTGATGATTAGTGACCTTGAGCATCTTTTCATATGTCTATTGACCATCTGTATGTCCTCTCTGAAGAAGTGTCTATTCAAGTCCTTTGCCTATTTTTTTTAACTGGATTGTTTATCTTCTTGGTCTTGAGTTGTATAAATGGTACATTTACACAATGGAATGCTACAAGGCTGTAAAAAAGAAGGAACTCTCTTACCAAATGAGACAACGTGGAGGGACCTGGAAAGTATTATGCTAAATGAAACAAACCAGGCAGAGAAAGTACAAGTATCACATGATCTCACTAACATGTGAAAACTAATGAACAAAATAAACTGATGAACAAATGGAACCAGAAGCACAGATACATGGAATGAACTGGTCGTTGCCCCAGGGAAGGGAGGTGGGGGTGAAGGGATTAGCTAAAGCCCATATATGCATACCCCATAGACATGGACAATAATTTGGTGAAGGCCAAGGGAGAGGGAAGCTGGGCAGGGGTGAAGGGGAACTAATGGAAGGGAGGTACATCTGCAATAATGTCAACATTAAAATTTTTAATTAAAAAATCTGGTGGAAATGACAATTCCACAGTGATTGAAACAAAAGTTCTAAAATTATGGCAGAATAGGTGGTTGATATAAAATATAGTTAAAGTATAAAGTAATAAGAAAATACATATTTATTCAAACCTGAGTTTGTAAACTGAGATTCATGCCCACTATAATTTTAGTGAGTCAGTTCCTCATAAGGTCCTCTGGATGTGTGATGGAAATATTTAGTTTGGGGTTAATTATGAATATATTCTGTAGGAAGAAAATACAATTTTAGCTGAGATCAATGACTTCTTGGGTATTTTGTTTTTACTGCTACCAAACATAATTGAATATTTAAGATAAAGATTCTTTTAAAAATTGAAAATAATAAATTGCTAATCATCTTAGAGACTTTGGACACCCACAGATTTGGACTTTTAATTTTTAAATAGGAGTGTAGTTTTCCACTCCAGACTTTTTTATTAGATATAAGCTACCAGTTGCCATGAGTTAGAGATATTATAAGATGTATTTCTTTGAATAGAAGTAATTAGAAAGTAAGTCATAGAGAAAATCAAGAGTAATGAGAAACATAAAAAAAAAAGAATATACTCCAATTAAAAAAATCCTCAGCTAAAATAGTATTTTTCTTATTTTGAATTCCCCCCCAAAGCAGGTCCTGATACAAGTAGTGCTTGAGTGGAGATTCCAGGATGCATATTCACAGGGCAGAGAAGGGAGACAGGAATGGGAGGACAGTAAAAAAGCACCTATGAATGTGTTGTCACTGTGCGAAACCTGGCTCCCTGTGCTGGAAAACCTGTAAGAGACAGTTACATAAAACATACTCAGAACTCTCCTTATGAAGAGCAAGGAGGCTGAGCAGGGTGTTTACTAGTATCTACCAACTCTTGTCTCTCATTAGTTGAGGAATATTTTATGGTATTTAACTCCCCAACCTTATGCTTTGGCTGAACACATTGCAGAGTCCAGAGAAAGTCTTCAAACAGAGGATATTGAATGTGGAATCTGTGAAAAGAAACTGCAGTAACCTCCAGAACATGTGTAAGAAGACAGGACCCTGCAGTGTCTCCTAGGACATCCTTTCCCTATAAATTCAATGATCAGTAGTCGTGACTTGGTGATAATGTGAAAAGGATTAACAAAGAAGAACAAGGAACAAGTTAGTGGTGATTAGGGACACCTTTATTCATCAGGATAGTGGCACAAAATGAAATTAATATGAGTACAGCATGAGTTCAAGGAAGAGAGGAGAAAAATACATATGAATACCTTCTGCTTCTGTTTCATGGTCCGACATTTTTTAAACTTGAAAGTTTAAACTTGAAAATTTGAAGGCAAAGTAAAGGTGCTCCTTCATGGAAAATTACATAAAAGTCTACTGAAAGTGACCCTGTTTACAACACCGTGGGTTCCAAACAAGGAGTTCCCTAAATGGGTTGTGTTTGGTTGGCACAGTATCTTTTGTTGTCACTGTTGTTAGGAATGAATGTCATTGGCTATTGCTCATTCTCCTTAGTACAACACATTTCAACACATTCATTTACTCATTCATCCAGTATTTATTGAGCACATGCTCTGTATTACTAGGATCTCCGATAGACACTTGGGATATATCAGTAAACAAAGAGCCTAAGAACCCCTTCACTCAGAAGCTTACATACTAGCAGGAAGAGAACCAGCATTCTCCCCATGACTCCCGTTGTCTTAGGTAACGTCACATACTTCCATCATCTGCCTGCTCTCTGAAGTCATGGCAAGTATGATCTCTGACCAGGATGTTTGTGCCATTCGATCACAGTGAGTCAAAAAGTTTGCCAAAATATACTTCAATGAAATAAGACTTTAAAAATAGAAAAAGTGCCATTTATATTTTAAAATAGTCATTGGGCAAGATAAATATAAAAACTAGAAATGGAACTTAGATTCCAAGTTGAGCAAAAGATAATAAACTCAAAATTTTATTTCAGTTAATAAACTACGCCAGTAGTTGGGTTATTAATACTTAACAGCCTGAAAAGTCTTCTTAAACACTGGAAAAACATGATGAAGAACATTCACACCATATACACTGAGTGGCCAGATTATTATGACCACCTGACGTTTTTAGGCAAATTAGCTATAATTTCGCGCTGAAGTTGCTAGAGGGCCAGACCATTATACATGTAATAGCACAA
>NW_005369060.1:458823-470982 GCF_000412655.1 Myotis brandtii | reverse complement strand
TGGACAGTGCTATTCATCAGGCATGGTGTCAGATTCCTTGCATCACCTTTCAACATCTCGTGGAGTTAATGCCAAGAAGAATCGCCACAATATTGAAGGCAAAAGGTGGCCCAACAAAGTACTGATAGGGTGGTCATAATAATCTGGCCGGTCATAATAATCTGGCCACTCAGTGTATATTTCCCTTCCTTGATAAACAGCCCCTTACTGTTTTTTCAACAGATGAAATCTTAGAAAAATTTGGTCTCATTGAAGTTTACAAGAAATTAAGCATCAATGTGCTACTGCTGCAGAATCCCAGAGGGTCATTACTCATGGAGAAAAAAAATTCCAAGCTAAGTACTTCCAACTAAAGAGCTGGTTGGCCATGAAATTTTCCTGTTCTTTTTAGATGATACTAGGATTTTAGAAATAGTGTCAGCATGCAAAGATGTCCTCTTCATAAAATCAGCAGAGCATGAGCTTCCTATTCCTGCTGCCTGAAATTCTCTTCCAATGCTTACCCAACTGGTAAACTAGTAGTCAAGTACTTTACCATGCTCAAATGTCAATATCAATTAATCACCAAATTCTTAGATTTTTGTCCAAGCAAATTGAGTTGCTTCCTCCTTTTTATGGGCATAGTTACTTATAATACCCACCTCCCACATTAGAACATTTACCCTTTCAATGTGAACTGTTAAGGACTCGGACATCAGGATGGAAAAGATATTTTTCATATTTGTACCAACAGCACACAGAAAAGAATTTGGCAAAGAATTAGGAGTTCAATATGTCTTATTGAATAAAGGAATGCTGAATTTAAAGATGACAGAACAGAAACTCAACCTAAACCCTAACAATTCATCATAAACTTAACAAACAAACAAACAAAAACCAACATGAAAGAATGTGACATATGCCTCAGGATTTCATGAGCCATTCATTGAAAAATACTAGTTATGACAATTTGACAATTGTCTCATTGTTCAACCCATCTAAACTTAACCATGCTTTATGTTACTAACAAGGTGATGACAAAGAATTACTCTGTTGGCATTTATTACACCATTAAATGTAGCATATCATTTATACTTCTTTATACTTAATTCTTTGCTCAGTTACTAGTATAACACATAAATTACTACTAATAAACCATGTCATTAAGCCAAATTATGACCCTGAAACCCAAATAAGTAACACATGGCTTTTGTTATAAGAGGACTAGTATGCATATAATTCAGTATGGACTTAAAAAATCAGTCAATATTTAAGGCCCTTCTGTAAGTGTGATATTGTGCAGCAGTAAAACAGATGAAGACATCAGTTCTAAGACCATCTGCTGTTGATCTTGCAGCTATGCCTCTTAAAGCTCCACCAGAGCAGCCAAGCAAATAAAGCAATAATTCTGATCTGGCCACCACAGCTGCTGACATGAAGCAGCTGGTACTTCTATCACCAGAATTGTAACAGAGGGATTCATGTAAAACAGTACTCTCTTACCAGTTACTCTCTTACTGGTCTGATAAAGATTATTATTTTTTATGTTATACATACTGGGAACACTTTATTATAGTGTTACATTTTGACTCCTTTTATGATTCTATAATTTCATTTTATAGTAACTTTGATTAAGATTGATTCATAGCTAATCTTAACAAGTAATGTTGCATGATTCAACTCAGCAGAACCTCTGTTTGCTCCTCTAAACATTAAGGGAATTACATTAAATACTTTTTTTTAAAAAATTCAAGTTATTTATTGTTTAATATATTACATAACTCTCCATTTCCCCCCTTTGACCTCTCCCCAGCCACCCCCAACCCCCAACACATGCCCTCAAACCCTCCACCCCCTGTCTGTGTCCATTGGTTATGCTCATATGCATACATACTACAAGTCCTTTGGTTGATCTCTTACACCCTCATGCCATGCCTTTCCTCATAGGTTGGACAGTCTATTCAATGCTTCTATGACTCTAGTTCTGTTTTTGTTCATCAGTTTATGTTGTTCATTATATCCCATAAATGAGTGAGATCATGTGATATTTACCTTTCTCTGACTGGCTTATTTCACTTAGCATAATGCTCTCCATGCTGTTGCAAATGGTAAGAACTCCTTCTTTTTTTTATAGCAGCGTAGTATTCCATTGTGTAGATGTACCACAGTTTTTTAATTCACTCGTCCACTGATGGGCATTTAGGCTGTTTCCAAATGCCTTGTAAATTGTGCTGCTAAGAACATAGGGGTGTATATATCCTTTCTGATTGGTGTTTCTGTTTTCTTGGGCTATAGTCCTAGAAGTGGGATCACTGGATCAACTTAATTCTTTGCTCAGTTACTAGTATAACACATAAATTACTACTAATAAACCATGTCATTAAGCCAAATTATGACCCTGAAACCCAAATAAGTAACACATGGCTTTTGTTATAAGAGGACTAGTATGCATATAATTCAGTATGGACTTAAAAAATCAGTCAATATTTAAGGCCCTTCTGTAAGTGTGATATTGTGCAGCAGTAAAACAGATGAAGACATCAGTTCTAAGACCATCTGCTGTTGATCTTGCAGCTATGCCTCTTAAAGCTCCACCAGAGCAGCCAAGCAAATAAAGCAATAATTCTGATCTGGCCACCACAGCTGCTGACATGAAGCAGCTGGTACTTCTATCACCAGAATTGTAACAGAGGGATTCATGTAAAACAGTACTCTCTTACCAGTTACTCTCTTACTGGTCTGATAAAAATTATTATTTTTTATGTTATACATCCTGGGAACACTTTATTATAGTTTTACATTTTGACTCCTTTTATGATTCTATAATTTCATTTTATAGTAACTTTGATTAAGATTGATTCATAGCTAATCTTAACAAGTAATGTTGCATGATTCAACTCAGCAGAACCTCTGTTTGCTCCTCTAAACATTAAGGGAATTACATTAAATACTTTTTTAAAAAATTAAAGTTATTTATTGTTTAATATATTACATAACTCTCCATTTCCCCCCTTTGACCTCTCCCCAGCCACCCCCAACCCCCAACACATGCCCTCAACCCCTCCACCCCCTGTCTGTGTCCATTGGTTATGCTCATATGCATACATACTACAAGTCCTTTGGTTGATCTCTTACACCCTCATGCCAGAAAGCAACAAAATAAACTGAGTGCAAGCAGAAGAATATACCTAGGTCTTATTTTAAAAAACAAATTATCAATTCAACATGTATTTATTATATTACTAGAGGCCCAGTGCACAAAATCCATGCACAGGTACGGTCCCTAGACCTAGCCTGAGATCAGGGCCATCTTCCCAAGCCGGCCCTGCCCCCCGCCGCCACCCACCCAAGTTCCCCAAACGCCATCAGGTGATTGGTGCCTGACTGCCAGCAGAAAGGTCCAAGAAGTGGTCAGTGTGTCTCATAATGACTGGTCCAGTGGTAATTCTGGTCATTCTGCCAATAAGGTCAATTTTCATATTACCCTTTTATTATATAGGATAGAGGCCTGGTGCACGGGTGGGGGACAGCTGGCCTGCCCTGAAGGGGGCCGCAGAGGGTTTGCAGGCTGGCCACACACCTGATGGGGTGGGGATCCCTGCTGTGGGGTTGGGTCTGCCTGGGCGAGGGGCCCTGGGACGTTTGCAGACTGGCCACACGTCCCCAATCAGGGTCCTGGCTGGGGGGCTGGGCCCACCTGGGGAAGGGGCCATGGGCGGTTTGCAGGCTGGCCGCATCCCTGGCTTTGTCAGGAAGGACGTCTGGAATGATGTCCGGAAGATGTCCGGTCTAATTAGCATATTATATTACCCTTTTATTATTATAGATATGTGTGTGTGTGTGTACACATACATATAAATAAATATAACTTACTGAGATTCACAATCTTTAAAGTAACTGGGGAATATAAAAGCAAAAACAAAAAAAGGCGGGAGTGTGAAGTCATAAATTGTAATAGACCCTAAATGTAAAATCATTATTAACCTAGAATACTTAATTTTACTTTACCATGGTAACAAAAAATATATATTTTAAACACATTTGTAATAATTTACAAAACATTTTAAACACATAATTATTGTTTGTCACTAAAGAAACAGTATGCATATACAATGTTAGGTGACTACTTATGCCTCTAAGCAAAAAATGGTGTGTGTGTGTGTGTGTGTGTGTGTGTGTGTTTTACTGTGCAGAAGCTTTTTATTTGGATGTAGTCTCATTTGTTTATTTTCTCCTTAGTCTCCATTGCTTTGGAGCTGTATCAATAAAGATATTGCTACGACAAATGTCTGCTATTTTGCTGCCAATGTCTTCTTCTAAGATTTTTATGGTTTCCTATCTATTTCTGGGTTCTCTGTTCTGTTCCATTGGTCTGTATGTCTGTTCTTGTGCCAGTACCAGGCAGTTTTGAGAACAGTGGATTTGTAATATTGCTTGATACCTGGTATTGCAATAGCTGCAGCTATTCAGGGGTCTTTTTTTTTATTCCAGATGAATTTTTGGAGAGTTAGTTCTAGATCTTTGAAGTATGCCAATTGTATTTTAACAGGGATTGCATTGAACCTACAGATTGCTTTGGGTAGGATGGACATTTTAATGATGTCTATCAATCCATATTCTTCCATTTGTTTATGTCTTTCTCTATACTTTTAAAGGATTACCCACACCAAATTTATATATAAGTGGGAAAACACCTGGGCATATAGCCTCCTAACCTTATTACATACTTTACTCAGGTTATTCCAGTGTCTAAATTGATTTTAAGATACAGCAAAGATTAGAAATCACATCAGGAGATTAATTAGCCAGGTCATTGAAAGCAACAAAATAAACTGAGTGCAAGCAGAAGAATATACCTAGGTCTTATTTTAAGAAACAAATTATCAATTCAACATGTATTTATTATATTACTAGAGGCCCAGTGCACAAAATCCATGCACGGGTACGGTCTTTAGACCTGGCCTGCGATCAGGGCCATCTTCCCAAGCTGGCCCTGCCTCCTGCCGCCACCCACCCCAAGTTCCCCATTCGCCATCAGGTGATTGGTGCCTGACTGCCAGCGGAAAGGTCCAAGAAGTGGTCAGTGTGCCTCATAGTGACTGGTCCAGCGGTCATTCTGGTCATTCTGCCATTAAGGTCAATTTTCATATTATCCTTTTATTATATAGGATAGAGGCCTGGTGCACAGGTGGGGGCCAGCTGGCCTGCCCTGAAGGGGGCCTCAGAGGGTTTGCAGGCTGGCCACATACCTGATCGGGGTGGGGGTCCCTGCTGTGGGGTGGGGTCTGCCTGGGCGAGGGGCCCCAGGACATTTGCAGACTGGCCACACATCCCCAGTCGGGGTCCTGGCTGGGGGGCCGGGCCCACCTGGGCAAGGGGCCATGGGCTGTTTGCAGGCCAGCCACATCCCTGGCTTTGTCAGGAAGGACGTCTGGAATGATGTCTGGACGATGTCCAGACTATTCGGTCTAATTAGAATATTACCCTTTTATTAGTATAGATAACTGTGTGTCAGACTCTGTTCTAGGCATTGGAGATAATAGAAAAGCTCTATCCTTGAGTTGTTTGCAATTACAGCCCTTAATATGTGCCAGGTACTCTTCAAAAAGCTTCACATCTATTGACTCATTTAATTGTATGAGATAAGTACTATTATTACCTATTTTTCTATTACCAATCTGAGAAACTGTTTCAATAACTTGTCAAAGATCGCATTGGTCATGAATCATAAAGCTGGGTTTCTAATTTAAGCAGCCTGGGTTGAGATAAAACATTTGCAATACACCCCAAAGTGAAAATAAATAAAGTAGACCATTCCAAGTCCTAATTGAATTCCTGATGATCTTTATGCCAGAGGAAGAATTAGTGCTGCCTCTCTAAAAGAAAGAGGGGAAGGATAACATTAGCAGCTCTTACTATATTATAAAAATCTGGGCAGGACAAAACATGGCTGGAAAATCAGACATTCAGAAATCTCTACGATTCGGAATGAAGTGTGAAATGGACTTGTGAGCCACATAAGTCATAATTTAAAAACCTGAATTCTGAAGTACCTTTGGAAGAGGTTTATAGGCCATTGATCAGGGTATGTTTACTCTAATTAGCATGTTACACTTTTATTATTATAGATTCATACTTAGCACAATTGAACATCATGATGGTTATTCACTTTGACTACTCCTGACTATACCTTGGTATTTGTAGGGGATTGGTCCCAGGACCCCAACAGACACCAAAGTCCTTCATATAAAGTGTTGTAGTATAACCTAGGTATATCCTCCAAATACTTTGTCATCTCTAGATTCTTTATAATACTTAACATAGTGTAAATGCTATGTACATAATTGTTTTATTGTATTGTATAAGGAATAATGACATGGAAAAAATATCTGTACATATTCAGTGTAGACACAGCCATGGTAGGCCTAGCAACACAATACACATAGGCCCAGTTACATTGCCAGCAACAATGTAACATTTAAAATATTTTTAATCTGTGTTCGATTAAATCTGTGGATACAGAACCCATGGATATGGAGGGCTAATTGTACATAACAATAACAGGCTCAGTTATTTAAATTCTCAGATTTCATGAGTTAAGATTTAAACATGGAAAGGCTTCTTCAGACAGTGTCAGTTAGTCTACCAGGGAGGAAAGTGTAAGAGAAACTAATGTGTCATTACATGGACTAGTAAGTGTCATCTCAAAGAAAAACTATTAAACAAGCCTCCACCTATTTCAACTATTCCAAAAATGTCAGATTTGGTAGGTACAATTTTTAAAGGCAAGACAAGAAATAATGTATTCATACATTTTTTACTTTAGGTATTAGCAATGAGGGAAGAGAGAGAGAGAGAGAAAGAGAGAGAGGTTGTTTGCTGATAGTTCTAAAGTATGCTGTAAAATACTACTAGTACCACAATGTGAAAACAAAAGTGGTTATATTTTCCTGAATACAGGCCTGAACCAAAGGTCAGATGAAAGTAATCAAAGTATTCAAACATTCAAATTATACATACTCTAGAGGCCTGGTGAACGAAATTCGTGCAAGGGGGTGGGGAGTCCCTCAGCCAGGCCTGAAACCTCTCGTAATCCGGGACCCCTCAGGAGATGTCTGACAGAATCGTGCCTAAACTGGCAGTTAGACATCCCTCTCTCAATCTGGGACTGCGGACTCCTAACCACTCATCTGCCTGCCTGGCTGATTGCCCCTAACCACTCTGCCTGCCTGCCTCATTGCCCCTAACCACTCTGTCTGCCTGTCTGATCACCCCTAACCCCTAAACTGGCAGTTGGACATCCCTCTCACAATCTGGGACCACTGGCTCCTAACTGCTCACCTGCCTGCCTGCCTGATCGCCCCTACCTGCTCGCCTGCATGCCTGATTGCCCCTAACTGCCTCTGCCTCAACCCCTACCACTGGGGCTTCGTCTGGAAGGTCATTCGGCTGTCTGGTCTAATTAGCATATTACACTTTTATTATTATAGATTTATACTTAGCACAATTGAACATCATGATGGTTATTGACTTTGCGTTCTAGAAGTAGTTTTATAAACGTATTGTATCCTGATTGCCTGAACTGGGTTACAACCAGATAGGGGCAGTGTCATGAGTATCTCAAACCCTTACCAAGTGTCTGTTTCCAACCTCATAGCTGGGACTGCTGCTCTCACCTCCAATGGACAAATGAGCATTTGAGATGTTAGAATGAGGAGTCTATTTCTAGAATAAATTAAATCTTGCCTGTGTAACCTAGAGAAATGTATAAATTTTGTTCTATAAAGGGCTAAGTATGTTTTGGGGAGATGTTTTCCTTTTAAGTACAGGTACATTAAGTACTTTTAACCATTATGTTTATATATCGATATTCCTTTCCTATGGCTAATTAAATAAAAAGTGGGGGGGGGGGAGGCAGAAAAAGAATTAGAGCATAATTTGTTAAAAATAAATGTGCCACAGCACAGGGATTTGATTCCAAGCATTGTGTGTGCTTAAGAGCCACTTTGCTGGACTAAATTATAAAGTCATAAAACTGTGGTTTACCCTAGAGAAAATGACAATGTAGGAGGTGTCACTTGTAGTACGTATCTCTACAGTACCATGTAGACATACTGTGAATATTAACACTGCTTAACATTATTATTACATATCTAATTCTAACAAAAAGTCGATTCTACTAGCTATATTTCTTATCTTGGGATTTCAGACATTCAGAGAACATTTAAATATATTGTTGCCATGTTCTAGGACAATGTTTCTACATAATAAGTGAGCTTTTTTTGAGTAAGATAATACTGCAATGTAACATTTGTAGAGAAACTAAATAAGTTGTACAAAATGGAATGTTGTTTAAGGAAAGATTAAAAGCCAATAAAACATTTTAAAAAACTGACTGTATCACCTCTGAATTCAATTTCTCCCTACACATAAGAATTGCATGTATAAAGAGTCTTGGCAATATTTTATTTCTCAAAGCTACTGAAAATAAAGCTTTTCATTCTAGTTCTGATACTTTCAGCATAGATTTTGGTAAATCCACATTTCCTCATTTACATAATTAATACGAGCTACTGAATATCTTTGCAGAGGAAACAAATACTTATTTGTTTTCAATGATGAATCAATTTTTGTTTTCTTAAAGTTCTTAATATTGATAGAATTAATTTGCCTATTTAACTTTCCGGCAACTTAAGAAGTAAATCCATATTAGATGTTCTTTCACTTGGAGCTCTATACATATAATACTGCTTTTCTAAACCTGTATTCATATGTGATATTTTGCTAAAATACACAAACTATTGTTTAGTACACAACACAGCATATTCACTGAATGTTCAGGTTCCTTGAAATCTAGTGTGATATTTTCGTACAGTTGATAGAGTGTCATATTGAATATAGATATGAATATTGAGTTGTTTTTAATTTATGGTTCCAAAAGAAAAAAAAGATATAACATTGCAATTTTCATCAGATTGAGCTAAATTTGAAATTGAAAGATGACCTACAACCAAGAGTACTTTACCCAGAAAGGGTATTATTTAAAATTGAAGGAAAAATAAACAGCTCCCAGACAAGAAAAAACTAAAAGATTTTGTTACTACCAAACTAGTATTACAAGAACGTTAAAGGGCCTGTTTTAAAAGAAGAACAAGGAGAAGAAGAAAAAATAGAGGAACATATTTAAAATAATAAAAGGGTAATAAATATGTACCTATAAATAATAATTTTTAGTATAAATGGTTTAATGCTTCAGTCAAAAGACAGGGTAGCTGAATGGATAAGAAAGCAATACCCATTTATATGCAGTTTATAAGAGACCCACCTCAGAATGAAAGATACACACAGACTAAAAGTAAAAGGATGGAAAAAGATATTTCATGGAAATGGAAAGGAAAAAAGAGCTGTGGCAGCAATACTTATACCTGACAAAATGGACTTTAAAACATAGGCTATTGTAAGAGAAAAACGGCACTATGCAATGATAAAAATAACAATCCAACAAGAAAATATAACCCTTGTAAACATGTATGCATCCAACATATCAGCACCCTTATATGTCAATAAAATTTTGAATGACAAAGGGAGAGAATGACAGTAACACAGTCATAGTCGGTTTTTAACACATTGACATCAATGGATAGATATTCCAGACAGAAAACCAACAAAGAAATAGTGGCCTTAAATGACACACTAGATTGGATGGAGTTAATTGATATCTTCAGAGCATTTAAAAACAAAGCAACAAAATATATATTTTTAAGTGCACATAGAACATTTTATAAGATAGAGCACATATTAAGACACAAAACAAATCTCAATGTATTAGGAACTTTATATCAAGCTATCTTCTCTGACCATAATGACATGAAACTAGAAATCAATGACAAGAAAAAAACCTAAAAAACACACAAAGTCATGGAGGCTAAATAAAATGGTACAAAAACAATAAATGGGTTAATAATTAGGTTAAGAAAAACATCAAATGATACTTTTAAATAAGTTAAAATGAGAACACAATAACCCAAAATCTATGGGACAGAGTAAAAGCTGTCCTAAAAGGGAAATTTATAGCATTACAGGGCTACCTGAGGACACAAGGAAATTATCAAATAAATTATCCAATTTGACACTTAAAGGAAATGAGGGGAGAAAAAGCCCAAAGTGAGCACAAGGTAGGAAATAAAAAGATCACATCAGAAAGAAATGAAGTAGAGTCTAAAAACAATCAATGAAACCAAGAGCTGGTTCTTTGAAAAAATAAACAAGATTGAGAAATTTTAACCAGACTCATCAGGAATAAAAGAGGGAAAGCAGAAATAAATACAGTAAGAAAGGAAAGAGGAGAAGTAACAATTGTCACCAAATAAAACCAAAGGATTGTAAGAAAATATTGCAAACAACTATATGCCAACAAATTGAACAATCTGGAAGATATGGTTAAATTCATAAAAACATACACTTTTCCAAAACTGAATCAGTTTCCCAAAACTGAACAAACAGAAGTCCTGGACTGGGTGGCTTTACAAGTGAATTTTACTAAACATTCAAAGAAGAACTAACACCTATCTCCTCAAACTATTCCAAAAACCACAAGAGGAGGAAAGACTCCTAAGCTCATTTTAAAAGGACAATATTATCTTAATTCCAAAACAAGATAAAGACACTACAAAGAAAGAAAATTATAGGCCAATATTCCTTATAAACGTAAATAAAATACTCAATAAAATATTAGCAAACTGGATCCATCATTACATTAAAAAAGATTATACACCACAATCAAATGAGTTTTATTCCAGGGATGTAAGTTGGTATAATATTTTCAAATCAATAAATGTGATACACCACATAAAAATGAAGAATAAAAACTACATAAAAATAGCAACAAATGCAGAAAAAGCATTTGATAAAATCCAGCACCCATTTATGCTAAAAACTCGCAGAAAAAGTGGAAGTAGAGAAAACATACTTCAACATAATAAAGGCTACATATTACAAACCCACAGCCAACATCATACTGAAAGTGCAAAAACTACAAGCATTTCCCTTAAGATCAGGAACAAGACAGAGATGTCCAGTTTCACCACTCGTATGCAACATAGGACTGAAAGTCTTAGCCAAGTGATCAGACAAGAAGAAGAAAAAAGACATCAAAATAGGAGGAGCAAACTGTGGCTCGCGAGCCATGTGCGGCTCTTTGGCCCCTTGAGTGTGGCTCTTCCACAAAATACCAACTTCTGCACATGGGCCACGAAGTTTCAATTGCACAGAACATGCGCACCTGCACGTGGTATTTTTTGGAAGAGCCACACTCAAGGGGCCAAAGAGCCGCACATGGCTCGCGAGCCACAGTTTGCTGACCACTGTACTAGTACTTATAAAGGAGTTTAGTAAAAATAGTAGGATACAAATAAATACCAAGAAATCAATTGCATGATTATACACCAATAATGAAGTATCAGAAAGAGAAACTAAGAAATAAGTATTATTCACAATTGCTTCAAAAATTACCAAGGAATAAATTTAGCCTGTAATCAGAAAATTATAAGACACTGAAGAAAGAAATAGAAGGAAATACAAATAAGGGAAAGCATATACCATATTCATAGATAGGAAGAATTAACATCATTAAAATATCCATACTACCCAAAACAATCTACAGATTCAATGCAATTTCTATCAAAATATCAATGGTGCATTTCACAGAACAAGAACAAAAGTTTCATTTTTGTGTATGGTGTAAGTTGGTAGTCTAGTTTCATTTTTTTGCATGTATCTGTCCAATTTTTCCAACACCATTTATTGAAGGGGCTGTCTTGACTCCATTGTATGTTCATGCTTCCTTTGTAGAATATTAATTGAGCATAGTGGTTTGGGTCGATTTCTGGGTCTTATTCTATTCCGTTGGTCTATATGTCTGTTCTTGTGCCATTACCAGGCAGTTTTGAGAACAGTAGCTTTGTAATACAGCCTCATATCTGGTATTGAGCTCCCTCCTACTTTGTTCTTCTTTCTCAGGATTGCTGCAGCTATTTGGGGTCTTTTTTATTCCAGATGAATTTTTGGAAAGTTCATTCTAGGTCTGTGAAATATGTCATTGGTATTTTAATGGGGAGTGCATTGAATCTATAGATTGCTTTGGGTAGTATGGACATTTTGATGATGTTAATTCTACCAATC
>NW_005369060.1:457242-457496 GCF_000412655.1 Myotis brandtii | reverse complement strand
TATAATGAACAACATAAACTGATGAACAAAAACAGATCCAGAGACAGAGAATCATCAATCAGAACATCAAAGCTCAGAGGGAAGGTAGGGGAGGGTGGGGGTAAGGGGAAGAGATCAACCAAAGGACTTGTATGCTTGCATATAAGCCTAACCAATGGATAAAGACAACAGGGTGGTGAGGGCATGAGTTGGGGGGATGGAAGGGTTATGGGGGGGATAAGGACATATATGAAATACCTTAATAAATAAAGAAA
>NW_005369060.1:456021-457111 GCF_000412655.1 Myotis brandtii | reverse complement strand
AAAAAAACCATACTAATCAAAACAGCATGGTAGTGGCATAAAAACAGATATATAGTCAATGGATCATAGTTAGAAAGCCCAGAAATAAACCCTTTCCTTTATAGTCAGTTAATATTTGACAAAGAGGCAAAAATATACAATCAAGTAATTATAATCTATTCAATAAATGATGTTGAGGAAATTAAACAGATACACACAAAGAAAGAATTTGAACCACCTTCTTATACCATACACTAGAATATACTCAAAGTGGATTAAATACATGTTAGACTCAAATCCATAAGAATCATAAAAGAACACATAGGCAGTGAAATATTGGACTTTTTTATAGCAATATTTTTTTCGGATATGTTGTCTCGGGCAAGTGGAACAAAAGAAAAAGTAAAAAAAAAATGTGGCTACATCAAACTGAAAAGTTTTTGCACAGAATAGGAAACGATCAACAGAATGAAAAGACTACCTACTAAATGGGAGAACATATTTTCCAATGATATATCTGATAAAGGGTTAATATCCAAAATTTATAAAGAACTTATACAACTCAACACCAGGAAGACAAACAATCCCATTAAAAAAAGGCCAAGGGCTTTCTTGTTGTTTTGTTGATGTTTTCTTTTGCTGTGCAAAAGCTTTTTATTTTTATATAGTCCCATCTGTTTATCTGTTCTTGTGCCAGTACCAGGCAGTTTTGAGAACAGTTGCTTTGTAATATAGCTTGATATCTGGTATTGTGATCCCTCCAACTTTGTTCTTCTTTCTCAAGACTGCTGTGGTTATTGGGGGTCTTTTTTAAATTCCATATTAATTTTTGGACTGTTTGTTTTAGGTCTGTGAAATATGCCATTGGTATTTTAATGGGGGTTGCATTAAATCTACAGATTGCTTTGGATAGTATGGCCATTTTAATTATGTTGATTCTACCAATCTATGAACACAGTATATTCTTCCATTTGTTTATGTCTTCCTCTATCTCTTCTTTCAATGTCCTGTAGTTTTCCAGTAGAGGTCTTTTACCTCTTTAGTTAAGCTTATTCCTAGGTAGCTTAATTTTTTTGGTGCGATGGTAAATGGGATTGTTTTTATAATCTCT
>NW_005369060.1:453629-455789 GCF_000412655.1 Myotis brandtii | reverse complement strand
GAATGCAGACTGGTGCAGCCACTGTGGAAAATAGTATTGAGTTTCCTCAAAAAAATTAAAAATGGAAGTCCCATTTGACCCAGTGATCCAATTTGTAGGAATACATCCCAAGAAATCAGGAATACCAATCAGAAAGGACATATGCACCCTTATGTTCATAGCAGCACAATTTACAATAGCTAAGATTTGGAAACAGCCTAAGTGCCCATCAGCAGATGAGTGGATTAAAAAACTGTGGTACATCTACACAATGGAATGCTATGCTGCTGTAAAAAATAAAGAACTCTTACCATTGGCAACAGCATGGATAGACATGGAGAGCATTATGCTAAATGAAATAAGACAGTTGGAGAAAGATAAACATCACATGATCTCACTCACTTTGGAATATAATGAACAATGTAAGCTGACAAGCAAAAATAGATCCAGAGACAGAGAAGCTTCCAACAGATCGTCAAACTTCAGAGGGAAAGCAGGGGAAGGGGGATGGATAAGAGATCAACCAAAGGACTGGTATGCATGCATATAAGCATAACCAATGTTCTGGGCGGTGGGGGTGTCTGGGGCGAAGTCAATGGGTGAAAAAGGAGACATATGTAATACTATATATAATACTTTAAACAATAAAGAATTTATAAAAAAGGGCAAAGGACCTGAATAGACGTTTCTCCAAAGAAGACATACAGATGGTCAATAGACATATAAAAACATGTTCAGTTTCACTAATTATCAGAGAGATGCAAATTAAAACCACAATGAAATATCACCTCATGCCTGTCAAAATGGCTCTCATCAATAAATCAACAAACAACAAGTGTTAGCTAGGATGTAGAGAAAAGGGAACCATCCTGTACAGTTGGTGGGAATGCAGATTGGTGCAGTCCCTGTGGAAAGCAGTACACAGCTACCTCAAAAAGTTAAAAATGGAACTGCCTTATGACCCAACCATTCTACTTCTGGGAATGTATCCTAAGAGACCCGAAACACTAATTAGAAAGACAAGTTGCAACCATATGTTCATTGCAGTGTTTTTTTTTCAATGTAAAGAAAAGTCTTTGTTTACAATTTCTTATTAATAGAAGACCAGTAATCTTTAAAAAATTGTTCTTTTTTAAAGGAAAAGCAAATTATATTTCTTTTATACTTTTTATTACCCAATTTGCATGATCTCTAACATTACAATTTTGTTTAATTTTTTTAAACTTTATCTTCATTGTTGAAAGTATTACAGGTGTCCCCTTTTATTTTATTTTTTTTTCCCCATTGACCCCCTCCTTCCTGCATCTGACCCTCCCAAGCCTTTTGCCACACTGTTGTCTGTGTCCATGGGCTATGCATATCTATATATCTATATCTATATCTATATCTATATCTATATCTATATCTATATCTATATCTATATCTATATCTATATCTATATCTATATCTATATCTATATCTATATCTATATCTATATCTATATCTATATCTATATCTATATCTATATCTATATCTATATCTATATCTATATCTATATCTATATCTATATCTATATCTATATCTATATCTATATCTATCCAGCCATACCCGAAAACGTCCATCCTGAGGGGATCCGAGGCTGGCGGGTGCTAATGCACAGATCTGCCACTGGCCACGCCCACAAACGGCCCTCCAGCGAGGATCCCTGGCTGACAGGTGCTAATGCACCGATCTTCTACTGGCCATGCCCACAAACGGCCCTCCCGGGGCAATCTGGGCTGTCGGGTGCTAACACACTGATCTGCCACCAGCCATACCCGAAAACGTCCATCCTGAGGGGATCCGAGGCTGGCGGGTGCTAATGCACAGATCTGCCACTGGCCACGCCCACAAATGGCCCAGGGGGGGATCCCCGCCTGACAGGTGCTAATGCACCGATCTGCCAAAACGCACACCCCGGCCGCCTTTGCCCTGCGTGAACTATGCAGCCGGGAGAGGGGAGTGGGGCCACTGGGAGCAGGGCAGAAACTTCCCGGGGTTTGCGTCAGGCAGCCCATAGCAGAGTGCGAACTATCCCTGCCGGTAGCTGCTTGCTCATTCACTTACTCGCTCATTCATTCACTCATTCACTCACTCATTATTCACTTACTCAGCAAACCCTCTCAGGTCCCTGGCACCAGGGCAGGCACTGAAGTTGAAGCA
>NW_005369060.1:446809-452641 GCF_000412655.1 Myotis brandtii | reverse complement strand
TGTCTCTGGATCTATTTTGTTCATCAGTTTATTTTATTTAGATTCCCCATATGAGTGAGGTCATGTGATACTTATCTTTCTCTGACTGGTTTATTTCACTTAGCATAATACTCTCCAGGTCCATTCATGCTGTTGCAGATGGTAATGGAAGCAGTCCAAATGTACATTAGTTGGTGAGTAGATAAAAAAAAAGCTATGATACATTTACAATTTGGAATACTACTTGGCCATAAAAAAGAAGGAACTCTTACCCTTTGAGACAGCATGGATGACCCTGGAGAGCATTATACTGAGTGAAATAAGCCAGTCAGAGAAAGACAAGTACCATGTGATTTTACTCCTATGTGGAATCTAATGAACAAAACTAACAAGCAAAATAGAGGCAGACTCATAGATAGAACAGGCTAACAGCTTCAAGGGGTGTGTTGGGCAGCTGGATAGGGGGTGTGAAGAGATTGAGCAGAAAAGGATAAAAAAGAGAAAAAGATTATGGACAGGGACAACAGTGTGGTGATTGCCAGCAGGAGGGGGACAGAGAGAGGTGTAAGATGATAAAGTGGAGATAAATAGTGATAGGGGGTGTGAAGAGATTGAGCAGAAAAGGATAAAATGAGAAAAAAATTATGGACAGGAACCACAGTGTGGTGATTACCAGCAGGAGGGGGACAGAGTGAGGTGTAAGACGGTCAAGTGGAGATAAATAGTGAAGGTAGGAGACTTGACTTGGGGTGGTGAACACACAATAAAGTATATAGATGATGTGCTTTGGAATTGTGTACCTGAAACCTTTTGTTACCCAGTGTAACCCAATAAATTCAATAAAAAGCGAAAAAAATGAATGACAACATGCAATGAGGCAGGTCCTTAGTTATTAAATATTCCTGATCAAGATCAAGATAAGTACATAACCCATGGACACAGACATTAGTGTGGTGAAGGCCTTGGGTGGGTGATAGGTGTGGGGTGGAAGGGGTCAATGGGGAAAAAAGGAGGCACCTGTAATACTTTCCACAATAAATTTTTGAAAAGAAAGTATAAGAATAGAAGGAATATGGCCATTGTTGCTACTTTTTGTTCCATCTATGATATAGTCTTAGTAGATTCAATCCCGGAGAAATTCAACAAGAACCTATATTATGCTGCTTATTTTCCCAACTGTGTTGTTTATTTATTTCCTAAAGTTTTCTTTTTTCACTTTGGAAACATATATTTTAATTTATACTTAACATGTGGCAATCATTTTGAAAATTTTTCTTATCTATTCTTCCTCATTAGGCCAAACTATATGAAATTGCCTGTATTTACCATTTTAGAACTACAAACTCTTTTCAGCAAAATAAAGCAAACTGGTATTGCTGGCTTTTGCTAAAAAAAAATCCAAACAACAACAAAACAAACAGGCAGAATACTACCTACTTCTAGTACTTTGCTAATCTGACTAAAACTCCTGGTTTGTTTGAGAACAATATTGCAATGCCATTCCAAAGTGAAAACTTAAAGAGTAGCTTAATACAACTGTCATATCTATCTATGTCAAAAATGTTATAGCTGGATTCTTGATAATTTCCTTTCTTGTCAAATTAGAGTAATCGTTTTCATTAGTAGAAGAAAGGACAGCATAACCATCATTACATTCCTAATACACAATGCATCTATCAGAAGTCGATACTGCTGACCACTGCCCATTTACTGGATAGTATGTGATTAAAGGTGCAGTCAATAACATGCTCAAGAAGTACAATAAACAGCTATAGCAGAGTGACTCAAAGGAGATGGCAGAAAGAAATGCTGTTCAAAACATAAGCTGAGACATATTACAAAACAATTGGACATTTCTACTTTCTATTGTAATAGAACAGCAGCAAGTAAATCAAGAAGAGTATGTTGTTATCAGAAATAAAAGGGGGCTCTTAGAACAGACTTTACATAAAATGGAAATTGAGGGAACTGAAATATTTGTGATGCTTTGGAAACAGATGAGACAAAAGCAAATGGAAAGTACACACTGCATCTGGATTTACATTAAAATGGTTGCTGCATTTCTGATACCGAGTCTATTATTTCACAGCCTACCAAACTCCTCACTCCTCCCAGTCCCTGTAACAATACACTAGATACCCTACTCCCACTATATGGACCACAAATGGGCTTTCTTTTCTTAAATCTTAATTAAAAACCATCATGAACTAATGTAGATTCTTTATATTTATGGCTACTGGTAGCTCACATAACTCTGTGATATTTACAGTGACCACAAGACGTATCTTAGCCACACCACAAGGTATTACATCCTATGAGTGGTGTGGCTAAGGCCAGAGGATGCCTTAAAAACAGTAATATTTTAGCATAACAGTAATATGTTTATTTTATCATACCAGAATATGAGGGGAAAAACATACATTATGGCACACCCAAAAGAAAGCTGTTTACATTTTGCTGTATTTTAATTTGAAAAATCTACTGAACAAATGTTCTTTGATGAGCTAATAATAAATTTCTATTTTCCTAGTAATATTTTTAAATTTACATTTACCTGGTACTGATTAGTATGCACGATTTTAAAAACAAATAAGAACATAAATTGTTTACATTTCTTCATTATGGAAGTCAATATAAGATATAAAATAACTTTGTAAAATGCATCAGAACTAGTGTTATATACATACTATATATATATATCAGTTCATATGATAATTTTCTTTTAATGAATATACAATATTGATATTCACTTATTTCTTCAACTATTGAAAATTTTGGAATAGAGCTGTGATTTAATATTCCTGCTCAAAAGTACAGACCAGCAGAGTCTATCATTTATACTTTCAACTTAATAAAAATGAAAAAGGAAAATCAAAGGACTGAATGAGATTTTGGAAATCCTCATTGCTTTCTTCACAAAGGTTATTTTTTCTTAACCCAACAACAACTGCTACCATAAAACTAAGAGCCTACCATTTTCCATGCCCTTTTTAATATACTTTCATTTAATCTTTACAATAGGTATAATGAGGTAAGGTTCTTTGGGAAAATTAATATTCTTAAATGCCTTAGAGCTTGGGGGACAACATTGGCCAGGGATGCATCTTCTCTTAAGTGAGATAAAAGTCTCCCTGCCCGTGACTTTGTGCTTAGCCATTAGTGAGGGCACAATATTTATAGTTTCCCTCAAATAGGTGCATTTGACCCAGAGATTACTAGTACTTGGCTCATTTTTCTTGAATATTCATATTAGTCCCTTGCATAAAAGGACAAAAGCACAACAAGGTATTAAACCTCAAATTCTGTAAACCGAAACCTTGCTTGCTTGGACCTTGGAGCTCAAGAATAGCTATGTAGGTATAGACTGCATCTACTTCTTGGTTGTCACCTAGTTTCATTGAAATTGTTTTGTTGATGTTATCTGGATAAATAAAATGAAATCTTCGAGTGAGTGTTCTCTTGCCATCAATCTGAAAACACTTTGGAGCACATTATCAACATGATTTAGCAGAATAGCAATTTCACAGAGTTGAAAGAATTGGTCACACCACTGCACGGTGGGGAGAACCAAGATCCACACCCAGGTCTTTCTCATCGATACTTCTTTGTGCAGAGCTGCTGAAGGCTGTATATGTGCCAACATTAACTAATGACATTTATACCAGTACCTTATGTGGAGCTATGCTGAATGGGGGTTAGATCATTGGATGACCACATGTACTGGCTCTCCTCAGATTACAGGATTTCCCAGGATGTGGGATTTTCACAGAGTCCAGGACATCCTGGGATGGCTGGTGACCCTAAAGATGACTCCTGATATAATCCATCTGAGGATTTGGGGGTGAATAAACAATGGGAATAGCCATATGCAGTTATGTACATTTTTCTTCATTATGAGAGCCAGTAATCTATAAAATCAAATATGTCAATGAATGATCATGGAGATAGCCTCTATCACAAATTATGACAGCAAGCTTAAAAACCATGAAAGAAGTCTAAAATACATTTCTAGCAACTAAATTATCTATAGTAGCACAATTCTCAGCAGTTTTATCAGAACAATAGAACATTGAAAAGTACTAAGTCAGTGTCTACAAATCCATAATCTAGAAGATTAAAATTAAAAATCTAATAATATCAGGTGCATAAAAATTTTATTACTTTATTTTAACACACCCTCACTTAACCCACTGGGAAAATATAAAACAAATAGTTTGCATTTTTCTATTCTTATGAAACTTTAAAATTTTTAATTATAATTACTCTAATAGCATATTAATAATTACATATAAAACACAAACTATTTGATATGTTTTAAAATATTTGTGTTAAGTGTGAGATAGCATAGGATTTTAATAATTTATATCCCTTTCAATAAATATAATAGTGTTGCCTTTCATTTGATTAACAGTGTTATTTTTTTCTTCTGTGTTAACTATTTACTCTGTCCGGTTATAATTTCTTCTGGGAGAGTTAATAGATTATGAGGAATATTTTATATAAGAAGTAATAGTCCAAAAATAACCTTTGATATAATGAACCTAAAAAATTCATTGCTAGGACAAGAAAATGCACAGGTGTAGGGACATCCCAGCAACATGCAAACTTCCTGTTACTATGGTAATAGGATTCTGAAAAATCTGGGTCACCTTGTTGCTTTGGAAACAGTCTCAGGAAGACCAAAGTTGAAACCCATAATGACCATTGCTTCTGTCCCCAGATCACTGTATACTCATCATGTATATTTTCACATTTTAAAAGCCACATTAATGAGAATAGGACATATATAAGTTTGTTTTCCTTAGGAAATGACAGAGCATTCAGATGAAGGATTTGTTGTATATCACAAAAGTGCAGCTTTCCTTAGTTTTCCTTACATACCATTATTAATTTCACAAAGTAATACTGTATATTGTTTAATATTTCTGCAAATAATAGGATACATAAAAATATGCCAGAATACATATTCATTTCTTTAGATTTTTCTGGGAAATATTAACATTTAATTTAACCACTGATAAAAATAATTCATAAAATGATTATGAATTTATTTCAAGATTACTCATCAATAGTTGAAGCTATACACGATACCTTACAAAAAACCTAAGATTCTTATCATTTTCTCATCATGATTACTGATAATACCAATTTTATCACTTCTTTTTTTATGTAGGTTAACAATCCAACCCAATTATAACTACTATTTATTGTGTTTATTATGCACGGATACTTTTTAAAAATTCTTTAATAACCTACAAACTTACAGCCTACAAAAGCAAATAATGTGGATCTTGTGTTATCCTCATTTTGAAGATGGGAAAACATCAGGGAAGCTAAGTAACATCTTCAAAATTCATGCAAAAGAGTTACAGCAAACATCTCATTCTCTAACAATGGCATCTGAACAATATTATAATAGTATTTGTTATGTCCTTTTAAAAAATACTAGAGGCCCAGTGCACAGATTTCTGCACATTGAATGGAAATTATTATTAGGTGGCCAGCAGGGTGGGACTGGGCAAGAGGGGCCGGACATACCCTGGAGCCAACCTCCTGAGGTCCTTCCCCAGCCGCCCAAACCTGGGGTGGCAGCGTGGCTCTAAGGGCATCTGCAGAGTGTGCAGGGTCCCTTGGGCAGGTGGGGTCCCTCGTCCTGTTTTGCGGGGATCGGATCAGGCCAAAACCAGCTCTCCAACATCCCCTGAGGGCTCCCAGAGTGTGAGAGGGCACTCTGCAAAGTTGCTGTCATACAGGGTGGGGAAAGCAAACACAAATGTACAGTAAACCAGATTCAAGGCTGACAGTGCCCCAGCAACAACATAACCCACAGCCAAAGGTGGAATCACATGGCCC
>NW_005369060.1:444290-446688 GCF_000412655.1 Myotis brandtii | reverse complement strand
TACAGTTTTCAGAAAGGAAGGGAGAAGAAGAGAGAGATAGAAACATCAACGATGAAAGAAAATCATTGATTGTCTGCCTTCTGCATGCCCCACACTGAGGATTTAGCCTGTAAACAGGGTATGTTCCCTGACTGGGAATCAAACCATGATTTCCTGGTTCATAGGTCAATGCTTAACCACTGAGCAATTCTGGTCAGGTGCATTTGTTGTGTTCTGTTGGATCCTGCAGCAGTAAATAATGTTACTTAGTAAACCTGAATTATCTATGACAAAATAAAACATATATTAAGCATATATTAGCCTATAAAAATGAGATTATTTTTCTGTTTTTTTCTTTGTTTCACATTCTAACTTCTCTATCATCAAAAAATAAGATCAGAAAAACAGTATACAAGTTCATTGATACATAATTTTGTCTGTATATTCAAAATTTTCCATGCTTTTAAAAATGTATGACTATACTATTACAAAAGTGATGTTTGATTCTGACTACAGTGTTATCTTGTCTTCTACCTTTATAGTTGCTTCCTTCCTATTTCCCCAAATCTAAGAATAAAAGGCCACAAATACTCTGAACAGAGTTCCCTCTTTAAGTTGAGAATCTACTGAATAATAGGCTCTTTTCTTTAAATGGCTGACTCATTTGTTTGCTTTGATTTAACATAAATATAAACTTACATATAAAATTTTAAAAGAAACCCTAAATGCAAAGAAAACTTTTTCAGTTATTTGAAAGTGTTAAGGACTGATCTTTGTCCTCTCCAAATTCACATGTTGAAGCCATAATCCTCAGTGTGACTATATTCAAAGATAGCACTTTTAGGAAATAAATAAGGTTCATTGAGTTCCTCAGAGTGGAACTTTAATCTGATATGGCTAGTGTCCTTATGAGTGTTGGGAAAAACACCAGAGTTTGCTCATCTCTCCTTCCATGAAACATAGAGGAAAGGCACAGTGAAAAGCCATGGTCTACAAACCAGGACAGAGAGGCCTCACCATATATCAACCCTGTCAGCGCTTTAATCCTGGACTTCTAACCTCCAGACTGTGAGAAAATAAAATCATGTTGATTAAGTGATCCATTTTGTGGTATTCCGTCATGGCAGCCCAAGAAGACATACAGGAAGTCATTGTATTTGCACTATGACTTTTTAAAAAACATAGTCTTTCTTTAAAGCTGAGATTGTTGGTGCAAAAAACACGTCTAGATTCTAATAAATGGTGCTACTGATTGCCAAGATGCTGAAAACAGCTCAAATATACCAAATGGGTAAGAAAAATGCTTGAGGTTAGTACCGAGGTGCAGATGACAGCAGAATTTCTACTGTGCTATCTCTGACAATGGGCATACCATTTTACAAGAGGAAGTATCAATGTCCAGATATTCCTATTATCCACAGGTATTCCCTTAAAATTTCTATAATTAAAATATTTTATTTGTCATAACATTAGATAACTAGATGAGATTCCTCTATACATAAAAGAGAACTACCATAAATAGAACACAGCATATAAAATTGAGGCTCGCAGCTATTACTAGGTATTCTTTACAACTGCCCTATTCTAATATATAAAAAGCCAGGGGACGTCACTACGGAAACAACTGGACAGACGACCGAACAGCAGACTGCTTGAGGTGACCAGGCCTGCAGGGGGTTAGCCAGGAATACTTTTGAAAACTTGGTTCCTAGATGTAATGCAATGTAAGGAAAACACATTAAGTTTTATAAATGCTGGCAGTCAGACATCCCCTGAGGGGTCCCGGATTGGAGAGGGTGCAGGCTGGGCTGAGGGGACCCCCCCATGCACAAATTCCATGCACTGTGCTTATATAAAACAATAAGCACAGGTAATAGTTATCTAACAGGGGAATGGAAATGTTTCCTTAACTTCTATCATTTTTCATGGTAATTTACTGAAATAAGTTGGAGATGAAAAATAGAAGAGGAAAAGAAGAAAGAGAGAAGGAAGGGAGAAAGGAAGGAAGAGAAGGAGGGAATATAAGTTTCCCCTATTTCTATAGCCAGGAATACTTTTGCAAACTTGGTTCCTAGATATAATGCAATGTAAGGAAAACACATTAAGTTTTATAAATGTTAAGTTTGTGCAGACTCAATCAAAGGACCTATATAATTAAGTAAAATTAGCCCACCTGTCTTTCTTTATTATAGAATTCATTATTACCTGTCAAGCAAGTACAAAATATGTGTTTCATCCTAATATAAGTAACCTACTTAATCCTTATTTGCCTTTGAAACATGAGACATCAATATATAAGTGCTTTAAGTATGTTTATATAAATTAAATTTATTTTATCATAATTTCTATGTTTCCTCACGTTAGAAATACACATAATTTGAGAAATTTAAAATAGTTTATATTCAACATTACCATGATT
>NW_005369060.1:423343-443755 GCF_000412655.1 Myotis brandtii | reverse complement strand
TCTTTATTCTCCTGTTACATCTGTATTTATACCAGTTGATTTTAATCCTATCCATTCTATTCCAAAGGTTAGGGCATTTGTTATCTCCATTCCAAGGTCACTACTCTATTGTTCTGTTAAGCTACAAGGAAGTAACTGAAGGAGATTATCCTAAGTAAAGATTATGTAGCTTAAGCTTGATTGTTCGTAGTTAAAGTGATTAATTACCCCCCTGGCACTTAGTTAAGAGGTTTTACTGATCTATTCCCTCCCTTAGTCCTGTTAATCCCTAAGTCCAGGGAAAAATCCCCACCTGGGAAAACAACCTTTCTCGGAGAGGTGATCTTGGTTAAAACACGTAGCGCTAAGAAGGGGAGCAAACATATTAAGAACAGTATGCCATATATGCCAGGTCCCTTGAAACATATGCTGTGCAGATGTTTCTTCCCTGCAGCGACTGTGTCAAACAGCAAGGATGGACCGGCTTCCAGCAAAATACTGCTACATTAAGAATTTACCAACCAAGAGCTAAAATTCTTTGTCTCTCAAATAGGAATAGGAAAACAACTAAACCAACTTTGGACACTGCTACAACATATGTCAATTATTCATGCAGTGTGCATGACAAGAAATAAATTATCATAATAATTTATGTTTAAGATAAATACGTTATGATAAAATTATATGAATTTTTATAATAAGATCTAGGACAGGTGGATTAGGTATGATAAATAATGGCATTTTTGTGGTGGGAGATTTTTTTATAGCATGCCAGTAATCAACAGTGGCCAGCAAATGATTAGATACTCCATGGCAGATATAAAATTACAAGTTTCACTATAATGCCAATTCATAGAAGAAAATTTAAGAAAACACATCATTAGTAAATTTATAGATGATTCTGACTTTAAAATGACACCCAGATATTGCTCTTCAGATAATTCTAAAAAATTAATCATTATTAATGAAAGATTTATTCACAAAATGGCATGGGTCCACAAAAACTGCCTGGTAACACAGACATTTGCTTTCTAAAGCATTTATTTATACTTGTTTAAACTATATACAACTAGGTCATTCCCCAGAAAGTCTAACTCAGTAGGTGTGCAATGGGCCAAGGGCATTGCACTCCATTTTGTAATTGTTCAGCTACAAAACTTTTAGAAATCCTTATCCACACCAGATATTATTTCCATCTTTATATGCCATGTCATTTGGGCATTGGGCATATCAGTAATAAAGTTATTGCAGTTAAAAAGTTAATTTACTATAGATACGTTAAAATGAATTTTTTTCTGTACCCAAAATACATTTATTACTCTAATATCTGACCTCCACTACAAAAATTATTTCCAAAGTTGTACATTCATTAACATATTAACAGATTCATGAAACAAAATTTATAATCAACTATTCTCCCCTCAGTAAGTTATACATTTTCCTGACATTTTGCACATCAAAATTTAAAAACATGGGAATTTTATCCATGTCATTTGGAGATTCACAAGAATAAAGACTGTAAAGAGCACCTGACTCGCACATGGATTATGGCAATGATGACTTATGATCTCCTTCAAATGTTAGAAAAGCAATGAACTAGGCTGTATGTACGTATTTGTCAGTTCATAGACTTGTTTACATGAAGATGCTGAAAGCTTAATTTATTTCTGGTGTACTTTGTGAGCTACCTCAATGATTTTACCTATTTGAAATGCACGAACTATCCCAACTTTGAGCACAGCCAGATAAGAAAAGTGCTGACGCAAATCTGATTTGAATATGTAAAGCACCAGGCACATGACATGCCTACTTAGAGTACTGAAGAGTCAAATAAGGTACTCGCTTATATCTTTAAATCCAATTATTTACCATCATTTTGATTCTCATTTTGTCATGAACATCAACTTAAACTTTTTGTGAGATAATTTACAGAAGACAATAATAGGTTATTTTGTTTCCTTAGCCTACATATAAAATACTTTAGCCTAAAAAATAATGAAACAGAAAGCTGAGAGTGCCCTGTGCTCTCTCTTGGACAGATAGGTAAGCTGGCAGACTACTCTTCAAATATTAAGATCAATCTTGTTCCCACTCATTAGCTATGGGACATTGGGAACCAATAAAACTATACATTTCTGTAGCATAAAAATATTAAATATAATTTTATTGTTCTTCTTAGTCTTTAAATAATTTTTGTATATGTTGATTTCTTTCATTCTCAAAACAACCCATGAAGGATACAAAATTGGTTATGATGCAAATTTTTACCATAATTCACAAAATATTGCATATCAAAAGAAAAATATAATAACACCAAGTTTTTATATGTTAATCATTAATTTTTATTTCTGAATATCCTATTTATTCTTTTTCAAGTAAAATGATATTTTTAAAACTTATAAATCTTAGGATCACTAAGATTTTATATTTCTATTTTGTCAGAAATATAGTTCTGTGTTGGAAGAACTAATAAAGTGTGTCCCACATGCCTTATAAATATCAACTCATTTATTCCTTTTTACAACTTTTTGAGTTTATGAGGAAGTTGAGGAAAAAAAGGTGAAGTGACTTGTTCAACAAGATCCAAGAACTAGTAAGTGGCAGAACCAGGAACTAAAGCCAGGCATAGCGGGGCCCATACTTCTCAAAGTTTTTGTTAGTGAAAAAGGTAGTTAACTTTCATCTCAGCATAATTATTTAAAAGTAAAATTTTATCTTAATTGCACGGAAAGTTTTTCAAACCAGTTGAAATTCTAATTTAGTAAGTTGATTGTTTATACATAATCATACAAAAGTTGTTCATCCATATGCTCTTTCTTTGCTCTTTCCTTTGGCAATTTCTTGATGCTTGCATTTATTCTGAGACTTATATTACTAAATGTAGGCTAACTTAAGTGTCAGTATTGCTAATGTTTTGACATTTTATAGAAAAATACTTTCTTAAAAGCACCTACTCAAAGTTACCAATTAACTTTGTTGATGTGAAATAGAGTAAAAACAGAGATTCTTACACTTAGCTTTGGAATCACACACATACAAAAAAAATAGCTCACACATTTTTAAGTGAAGAATCTAGTATGTCTCAGAAATGTCTTTGAACAGAATATAGGCTTTCTTGTGACATTTATAAATTCAATAATAAGTATAAATAATTGTGTATGCTATATAAACAAACATTACATGGGAGCACATTGCAATTAAATTGTACGGTGTCCGTTTACCAAAAGATTTTCTGATATCACAGAATTTTCTGAGAAATAAAAAAAGATGCTTTGTTCAAACACATATTATAGAAATGATTTGCACTATAAGAAAGTTAAGGGACAATTAAACATTCATTTTGAATAATAAACATAAAACTTTCAGAGATATTTCCTTACCTGTTTTATTGGAAAGTCTAAATGATACCATCTTATCAGGAATATTACATACATTCCTCACTGAAGCAATGCAGCTATAATTAGCATAGTCCTGAGGTCGAAGATTCTTTAGTTTTAAGATCTTTGTTTCACCCTGAAAATGTGAAAAAGGGCATTAGAAAAAGTCAATAGTAATCAAGATGAATGAATGAGTGAATCATGGCATTATATTGAACTAAATCATATTATTAGCAGAATTTTGTAGATTTTGTTTTTCAAAGGAAAATTACAACTTTGAAAGATAATGAAGTCAACCTAAATATATATAATTCAATTTATATACATAAATATTTTGTGAATATGGAGCAATGACAGAATATAAATCTAAAACAATAAATAAGTATTCATGACTGTAGCTATATTATTATTGTTATTGCTATTTACATTCAAGAGTTCAAGGTCTAGGAGTCCCAGATAAATCTGCAAAATTGAAAATAGACTCAACTAAGGCAAGTGACCAGAAATACCATATAAACTATTGATTAGCAAGAAAACCATGAAAAAAGACTGAAATTGTTCAAATAGCAAAAATACTACACAAAGAATAACAATAAAAAGAAAAAAGAAAAAACAACTTCTGCCCAATTCAAGGAGGTTTCTTGGGAATTATTTCCCTTCCAAAGTCTATGAATCTTCTCAAAATAGCAAAAGAGTTGCTCTCATAAGTAACTGAATTGTGAAGATGATAAAACAGTATCTCAATGACATCAGATTTGGTACAGCAATTTTTATAATGTTAATTTTTTTCTAGATGACATCTGTATGAAACCATGTTTCTTTTATTTTACTTCAGTAATATCATTTAAATCCAAAACATTACAGCTCTTGCATACAGTCCTCAAAAGGATCAGAACGCTTAGTGCGATACATAAAGACAGTGCCTGTTCATTTGCAAAAAATCCCCCCCAAAAAACAAAAACAAACAAACAAACAAAAACACAAGCTTGCTCACACATAGGCAGGCACACAGAGGTTTCCAAATGTAGCAAATGAATCTCTCCTCTGTGTGCATGAGCTTTGTGGCCATGATTCCTTTCATTCACTGTCAAAATCCACTCTTAACTCAGTCACATCTTTAGCATTTTCATCTGTAGTATAAGCAACAATCTTCTCTCTTAATTTTTCTTTAGAAAATACATTGTATTTTTTTCTCCACAAATACATATCCACCCCACACAAATATACACAGTCAGTGTGTGTTTTTAGAATTTACATTTAAAACAATTTATCACTGTATTATAGAGTTATAATTTATGCTAATTAGATATAATGCCTAGAAATGTATGCTTAGTTAGAAAGCATAGTTGAAAGACAATGTTATACGAGAACTAGTTGACTCAGGTAATTTTCAAATGAGTGGGTGTATCTTATTCCTCCTACCTCTGTGACATTCTATTTATTTTATAGTTAATCTCACTATAGAATTCCTCTAGGTGATCTTAGACTTGCTGATGAATTTCTACTATAAGCCCTTACTCCCCCAACCACTCTATCAAGTCTATATCCCTATTCCAGGATTCTCCCTATAGTTTCAGATACATATACCAATTTTTTACTTCAACAGGTCCATTCTGATGTCTCACAGACACCTAAAACGCAACATATTCCAAATTGAACTTCAAGACCACTTCTCTAAATCTACTGTTATTTTTTTAGTAACATGAATCTTAGACTTTTGATTACTACTTCTTTGTATAGTCAGTATCTCCCTCTCAGATCCTTTTATTGACCTTTTTGTTGTTGCTGTTGTTAATCCTCACTGGAGGATATTTTTTCCATTGATTTTTTAGAGTGGAAAGGAGGGTGAGAGGAGAGTGAGAGAGAGAGAGAGAGAGAGAGAGAGAGATACATCAATTGGTTGCTTCTTGCACATGCCCTATGAAGTCTAGATACACAATTTCCCAGTGGTTCAATTAACATAGGATTGGAGAGTTGTTTTGTGTGAATTAAGATTATTTATATCTTGTATTCAGAAAAAGAGATACCAAAATGTGTGACCCTACAGTACAGTCATCTAGGTTAATTTGTAAGATTAATCTGTGTAGCATGTCAAAGAGGCAGAGGGGCTAATACAGTCACAGTATATTGAAGAAATGTAGAAAGCAGAAAGAGTTATGGAAGAATTTAAACCTTACCCACTTAATTAATTCACCACATTCAGATAATGATAAAAACATTCAAGATGACCCTCTTCCTCTCAATAAACAGCTCCCAAAGTTATGCTACCAAATAGCGTATGTGTTCATGTAGAGATATATTTACTATTTAGACTTTATAACTTAAAATTGTTTTATCACTTAACATCAATTTTTATTTTGTTGAGCATATACAGTTGACATTCTGTGATGTTGGAAGACTTTTTGCATGTGAATTTCCATGATTTCTAAAGGAAATTTTCAGTTGATTATTGTCTAATTGTATAATTAGTCTAATTATAACTAATTATGTAATTGATGTAAATATGTTCAGTTATAATTAGATGTTTAATTACAATACACAATATGATGTCATGAACAACTTTTTAAAAGTTCTAGGAAAATAGCAACAGTATGTATAGTTTGTAAAATTTAAGTACATATTTCTTTAACGTTCACAAAAATTAATTTCAAAACCTATATTTAAACTTTTAAAACTACTTTTTTAAAATAAAAGAAATAAAGAAAAAGTATTCTATATATTTGTCAGTAGCCATTACCAATGGTGATATTTTCCATAAAATAATAACCATAGCCTTAAGCAGTATTTCCATTTTACTCATGAATATGGAACTTTTAAAAATATGTATTTTCAGATATCAGTAAAGAAAAACTTCCAATTCGCACTGATATTTTACAACTTCAATTGTAACTCATTACAAACTTATAGATAGCAATATATGCTAGACTACATCTTTAGTATTGAGTGGAAGTATGAAAAGCATAATTATTCTTCTTAGACCTATTACATAACTAGAGGCCCGGTGCACAAAAATTTGTGCACTCGGGGGGAGGGGTTTCCTCAGCCCGGCCTGTGGCCTCTCGCAGTCTGGACCCCTCGGGAGATGTCCACCTGCTGGCTTAGGCCAGCTCCCCAGGGGATCAGGCCTAAGCTGGCAGTCAGACATCCCTCTGGCAGCCCGGGAGCCCTTGGGGGATGTCCACTTGCCAGCGGGGAGCAGGCCTAAGCTGCAGTCGGACATCCTTAGTGCTGCTGAGGAGGCGGGAGAGGCTCTCGCCACCACTGCTGTGCTGACAGCCATCAGCCTGGCTTGTGGCTGAGCAGAGTTCCCCCTGTGGGAGCACACTGACCACCAGGGGGAAGCTCCTGCATTGAGCATCTGCCCCCTGGTGGTCAGTGTGTGTCATAGTGACCAGTCATTCCCAGTTGTTCTGGTGTTAGGGTTAATTTTCATATTACCCTTTTATTATATAGGATAGAGGCCTGGTGCACGGGTGGGGGCCAGCTGGTTTGTCCTGAAGGGTGTCCCGGATCAAGGTAAGGGTCCTGCTAGGATGCCTGGCCAGCCTGGGTAAGGGGCTGAGGGCTGTTTGCAGGCTGGTCACACCCCATTCAGGTTGGGGGTCCCCACTGGGGTGCCTAGCCATCCTAGGTGAGGGGCTGATGGCTGTTTGCAGGCTGGTCAAGCTCCACAGTGGGGACCCTCACACCATGGGAGTTTGGCCAGCCTGGGTGAGGGGCTTACGGCTGTTTTCAGGATGGCCACAGCCCCTTCAGGGTGGGGGCCCCTACTGGGGGGCCTGGCCAGCCTGGGTGAGGGGCTGATGGTCGTTTTCAGGCTGGGCACCGCCGCGGGCTGGAAGCAGGTATCTGGGATTTATTTATCTTCTATAATTGAAACTTTGTAGCCTTAAGCAGAGCTCAGGGCCAGCCAGGGCAAGCAGGAAGCTTGGTTTCCTCCATCACCGGGGGCAACCTAAGCCTCCTGCTCACTCCAGCTCCATGGCCGCCACCATCTTTGTGAAGGACTGATGAAGTGAGGGTGTGATGGTTAATTTGCATATTACTCTTTTATTAGATAGGATATGCTTTTGAATTTACATCAGCCTTGGAAACACACACCAATTTCATTTCAGAAACACTATCTAAAAAAAGGTATAAAAAGGATTTTGTCACTCAACAAGATGGTTAAATAAATATTCAATTCAAATTGACACAGTTATTAGTTTAGTATGAATAGGCATGTAGAATAGATAAATCTTACCTTAAAAATTGTATTTCATTTTATTTTATTCATTGTTATTGAATAGAAAATCCTAACTTTAAAAGAAATTTAAATTTCTAACATTAATAAATAATCAGACTTATGATCTGTCATTTAAACATTCCACAATATAATCCCAGTATACCTTCCCAGCTTTGTAGTCCACTTTTGCCCACATGGACCAATTATTGTTCCAGTCAACCAGAGACATAGCCAATCTTTAGAAATATTATCTTTCTTCTGTATTATTGTAGGTGCTGCTGATTTCCATCTTTAATGCTCTCTCCATAGCAGTATTATGTGCCTCGATTTTGTCAATAATTTTTACTTTGTATAATAATCACTGTTTACCTTAACTTCTCCCTTAAATATCAATAAAGTTAGAGAATAAACCTTGCCTATAACCTCTATCACTGGCAGAAAGTTGTCAATCTGTCACATAGAACATCTCAGTTATGTCAATTGTATCTTAGTTACACTATGGAAACATGAAGGCCATAGGATCTATAGAAATAAATTAAAATATTATTAAGTCTTCTAATACCAACAAGGCTAACATGGAAAGTTCTTTTATTATGAAAGTAAACATGGCAATTGGTGGCAAACAACAGTGCAAAAAAAATAACTAAGAATTAAAATATATTTATCTATATCTTTATATGATAGCACATTAAGCAAAAGGAAAAGTCAACACCATTCATATTTCATTACAAATAGCAAAGCCATTATACTAAGCCATCCCTCTCCTCCCCCCCAAAAAAGAAGTCAATCCTAGGAAATATTTCAAGGATACAACACAAAATTAATTTTAAATCTTAAACAAAGTTGACATGTAGACATAATAACTGATGCCATTAATTCAATAATACAATTCTGGTTTACTAAAAAATGTTTGGGTTTATTTTTTAATATAGGGAAAAACAACTGGATATGATAACTCTATAAATTAGAATCTGTATAGAAATTATAATTTATCATTGATAAAATAAAAACCACTGGCTAAGTCCATTCTGTTGCTTTGTACAATCATACTTTATAGTTCTTCCAAATTTCCAAGGCGGTTAGAAGCTACAAATAAGGACATTGTTTTCTATCAGTAGATTCCTGGGTAAAAATGTTCTCTATGTCATATTCATCTTTATTATAAAAATGTGTCCATGAAACTGGAATCAGCCATGAAGTTTTCAATTTATTAATTCTAATTATTTCATTCAATGGAACTTTCATAGAAACCCTGCTTACTCTGTATTATCTATAATAGTAAAAGGGTAATATGCTAATTAGACTGGACATCTTCCGCACGTCATTCCTGATGAAGCCGGGCCGGAGGGAATCCAGTCGGGGTCCTGGGTGCCTGTGGATGGCCTGAGAGAAGCCAGCCCAGGTCCCAGGTACTTGCCGGCAGCCAGAGGAGGGAAGCAGCCCCAGTCCTGGGTCCCATAGGGAAGCCGGTGCTGGCAGCCGAGGGAAGGAAGGCCTACTCTTGCACGAATTTTCATGTATCGGGCCTCTAGTCTCTCTATATTTGAAATCATATGAAACTAGAAATGTTATTGCAAGTACTACTGCATCTCCCATGAGGAAACTGGAATCAAGCAGAGTTTCAAAATGGTAGCCCACAAGGGACAAAGGTTGAACTCTGGGAACAACAGGCGATTTATTTTCTCTGATAAGTGGGCACGTACAGCACGTCTCAGCATTTTTTATTTTCATACCACCAGACAGATTCACATATTTATGTTACCAGATTAGTCTCAGTAGGCATTTGCATTTGTGATCCCTACACACAAGTATACCTACTATGGCCCATTGAAAAAGAAATCCTTGAGTCTCCTGGCAGCTATATACTAACTATATATGCTGCTTGGCTCCTGAGAGGTAATTTCTCTATAAACAACACTCCAGAATTTCTTAAGTAAATGACCAGCTTCCTATGCATCTCTGATAAACACATATATACTAGTATACACAAAGACTCAAAGCAGTATCTCATTGGGTGATCAATCTAAATAAAGCTGGTTTTGTTAAATCTTACATGTGCTCTCAAATTTTTCATAGAGCAATAAATATTACATGTGACAAATAATTAAAATCAAAATGGAGGAGATGGGGTTTTTCATTGCTTGATTATAATACATTGCCAATATCAATCATCTTCAGTTCAATAACCTTAATATCAGTCTCCTCAAATCGATCTATAAATTCCACAAAACCTCACTCAAAATCTTACTAGACTTTTGTAGAAATTGACAAGATGATCATAAAATGTAAGTGGAAATAGAAAGAAGCTAAAATATTCAAAACAATTTTTTAAAGAGATGAACACAGTTGAAGGACTTATTTTTCCTGATTTCAGGACTTGTTATAAACTACAGTAATTAAGGCAGTGTGGTATTGGCATAAAGACAGACATATAATCAATGTAACATAATAAATAGCTCAGAAATAGACCTTAATATATAGGGCCAATTGATTTTAAATTTAGGTGCCAAGAAAATTTAGTTGTGAAAGAATGATCTTTGCAATAAATGGTACTAGAACACATGTCTATCCCTCTGCAAAAAAAAAAAGAACCTCACCCTAGCCCAGTGATGGCGAACCTATGACACGCGTATCAGAGGTGACACGCGAACTCATTTTTTTGGTTGATTTTCTTTTGTTAAATGGCATTTAAATATATAAAATAAATATCAAAATATAAATCTTTGTTTTACTATGGTTGCAATTATCAAAAAATTTCTATATGTGACACAGCACCAGAGTTAAGTTAGGGTTTTTCAAAATGCTGACATGCCGAGCTCAAAAGGTTCGCCATCACTGCCCTAGCCGGTTAGGCTCAGTGGATAGAGCATCGGCCTGTGGATTGAAAGGTCTTGGGTTTGATTCTGGTCAAGGGCATATGCCCAGGTTGTGGGCTCGATCCCAGTGGAAGGCGTGCAAGAGGCAGCTAATCAATGATCCTTTGTCATCATTCTCTCTCTCTCTCTCTCTCTCTCTCTCTCTCTCACTTCCTCTCTGAAATCAATAACAATGTATTTTAAGAAAATGAATCTCAAACATTCCATCACACCATAAACAAAAATTAATTCAAAATATAAAAAGAAAATAAGTTGGTAAATATAAGTGGATAATGATGGTTTAAAAAACAAAATAATGTCCTATTGATTTTTAAATATATGTAGAATTAAAAGACTAGACACAAATAAAATATAACAAGTATAAATATTATTAATGTATTCCATGTTTATGCCCTTATTGAGGAAGTGGTCATGGGTGCAGGCTGTAATTTTTAAGTAACCAATAAAGTGATAATAAAATAATTTAAAATTCTTAGTTAAATAAAGGAGAAGATTAAATAATTACAAGTTTTTGATAAATCCAAAAAGCAAGAAAAGAGAGGTATAAAATAAAACAGGTGGGTCATATAGAAAAAAATAGATATCAGCCATTGGATTAAATGCACTAAAAACTGAGATTATCCAACTGGATTTAAACAACAAAAACCTATATACTGGTTGCCAGTGACGTTTTTAAATATAAAGACATAGAAATTTTTGAAAGTAAAAGAGATGATTTACCATTCCTTTCCCCACCCCCGCCTCTGAAAAACATAAAAACCACTAACTAAAATACAACTTGTGTAGCTAATTAATGACAGACAAAACAAACTTTAAGGCAAGAAGCACTCCTAGAGATAAAGAAGGACATTTCTTAATGATAATCTACCAGGAGGATATAATATGAGGATGATAATATACTCAGTCCACCAGGAAGATATAATTATTCTAAATCTGTATGTACTAGTAATATATTTTAAATATATAAATTCATAGATAGTAACTACACTCTCTCGATAGCTTAGAACAGCAGACACAACAATAAGAACACATATAGAAGGTCTGAATAATACAGTTAACAAATATGACCTAATTGGCATTCAACAATTTTGGAATGCATATTCTTATTGGTGCACATGGGTCATTTATGAAAGTAGAACATAGGTTTAGCATAGTGCAAGTCTCAATTAATTTTTAAAGATTAAAATTATTCAGAGTATGCTTTTTAACACAGTGGGATTAAACTAGAAATTAATTAAAAATAAGTTGGACAATAGTGTGGTGAAGGCCAAAAGAGGGGAAGACAGGTAGGTGAAGGTAGGCAAAGGGGGAGGAGGAGATGAGGGAAGTCTGCAATAACATCAATGTTAAAAAAATTTAAGAAAAAACACACACAAAGATAGGCTTCAGAGAAAGGTAACTTGAAGTCAAGAAATATATTCCAGAGTCAAGAAAAAACCATTTTTAATAGAAAAAAAATATAACTAGAAAATTATCATAGTCTGGAAATTAAATGTATTAAAATAAGTTCAGTTATAACATCATTCTAATTCACAATTCATTAAGTTTTCTTTAGTGGGTGAGGAGGAGTTATATAGTGATTCAGGAATTACTAGAAACTTGGAGTCAATTGTAACCATCCTTGGGCTAGTAATCCAGACATCTCCATAGGAGTATTGGCTCAATATTTAATATATATTTATTGAGGACCTTTCATGTGAAAGGCAATGTTTTCACTGTTGAAAAGACAAAGCTTCTAAAATTAGTGAGTGATATTCAAACAAGATAATTTGATAGTTTCAGTGCTAGAAGAAAAAACAAACAACAACAACAAAAAAGAGTAACTACGAAAGAAAGGGATGTACTTCAGATAGACCTGGCAGGGAAGGCCTTCTGGAAGGGATGAGTCCTCAGGATTAAGAAGACCCTGCCATGATACCTAAGTAAATTACATTCTACATGGAGGAATCAATAGCATGCAGATGCTCAGCATGTCTAGGTATGGTGTGACTAGAACAGTATATGAGATATCAAAGATTAGGTAAGAGAGAAGAAGACACCCCAACCAGTGTGGTTCAGTGGTTGAACATTGACCTATGAATCAGGAGGTCATGATTTGATTCTGGGTCAGGGTGCATGTCCAAGTTGTGGGCTCAATCCCCGGTGTGTGGCGTGCAGGAGGCAGCCAATCAATAATTCTCTTTCATCATTGAGATCTCTCTCTCTCTCTCCCTCTCTCTTCCTCTCTGAAATCAATAAAAATATTTTTTTAAAGAGGGAGATCAATGCCAAATATGGTCTTGTAGGCTATAATACAGTGAATCATATAAGGAGTTTTCAGTATTCATATCACTAGAGATATTAAATCAGAAAAAAGGTTTACATTTTTAGATGATCACTCAGATGTTTGAGTTTTCCATAATAAAGCATGAAGCCAGTTAGGAATGGATTGCCACATTCCATGGAGAGGTGTGGACGTCCTGTGGTATGGTGGACTCTTGTTTATCAGGCCCATGTCTAAGTGATGTTAAGAAAAATCATTGATAACATCTCATCTATGAAAAAGCCAGTGTTTTCTTTGGCTATAAGAGCTAAATTCTCCATGTGCTGATATTTGAATGTTTCTATGAGTTTGACCTGTAAACTCTGCTTAATATTAACAAGTTAAGTACATATATAACGTAAAATTATTGGCATGTGTATTGCTCCTAATGATTGTTAGAGCAGACACAGATACATGGGCATTTCAGAAAGAGAGATAAGCAACATAATTAAGTAACCAAAGGCAGGAAAGATATTTTTAAATAAAAGCTATAAATGCATGTTGTTGTCAATTAGCAACAGGTGAATCACAGAACTGGAAGAAAAGCTTGTTTGTTGTGAAATATTTTTAAGAGAATTAATGCCAACAGTCTAACAACAAAGGAACCAGCCCATGCAAAGTTAGAGAAAGCCTGTGATATTCATATAGAAGGAAATATAAGTACTGAAATGGTCAAGTTAAAATGTTCTTTCTCAAAAGAATGAGAGGAAAAAAGAAGAGAGAAATGACTTATTTTAAAAGGCAGAATCAATTGCTACTAGTTTGAGAGCTCTTATAAGGTGGTATTTTGGAGTTGCTAATAGTAACAAATTCAAAGAAATGAGTGAAAAGTTTTTTGTGCTTGTTTAATAACTTTAAAACAAATTCCTAATTATTTTGAAAGTATAAAGTTTTCCCAAATTTGGACAAGGTCCATGTGCTCATTTCCAAGTGATCAGACCCATCTGCAGATAAGCAATAGCCATGTAGTGAATAGGGGTTTAGAATTACCTCAGTGCCTACAAACATTATCACATTATACTTCATGTGATAATTTTTGTTGGCATGAGAATGTTTGTAGGCACTGAGGTAATTCTAAATTATAAATTATATAAATTTAAAAAATGTCCATATTTTAAAAATAAATTGATAAAAGTATAATCAGACATGATCATTTATCTGAATTTCTAAACCCTAGAGGTATCTAAGCATTAATATACTAAACATTTATAATTAATAAATCTTTTGTTATATTTTTACCTAAAAATTTTGATTTTAGTAAAAATTGAAGAATATATATCCATAGTGCAGAATATATATTTGGAAATTGTGATCCCATCAGCTTGCAGAGAATGATTGATGCAAAAAGGGAGGGGCGATGGGGAAACATCTGTAACAGTGTCAACAATTAAAAAATATATGTGAGAGGGTCAGATTAAAACAGGTTTCAATACTATGTCATTGGTAATACATATGAACAATGATTTTTCAGAGATTTATATTATGGCAAGTAATAGCTGTTCTATACCTTTAAGTAGCAATATATAGAAACATGTATGCTTATATATTCATGATATTTATATATGTTATTTTTTGCAAAAATATGATTTATGCAGATATTTTGATATATGCAGATGTTTTGTATCCTTTCAGTTAATATATAAATACTGGAAATTACATGAATGTGAAACTGGCCAGGCCTTGAACATTAAAGTAAATGGTTTACTATATATGAAAATATATTTAGTGGTATAAATGGGATACATATACAAACTGAGGATAACCTTATGCCATTAGAGAGTTAAGATGTAAAACGTGTAAGAATCTTTAAACTTTTGAAGAAATATTTGTAATATTTTAAATTTAGCTGTATATTTCCCTAATTATGGATTTGCAATGTCTCAAAGCTTAGAAAATGTGGTCAAGCACCTGTTTATCTAATTGCCTATATCAGGTTGTTTATTATTATTATTTTTATTATTACTTTTATTATTATTATTCTCAGCCACAATTATTTTGAACATGTTTCCAAATATATTTTTTAATTTAAAATCTTCTCTGTTAAATAGTTTTGTGCTCCTTTGTAGTCATCAAAAAAACAATCTGATTAAATAGCATTCAAATATACTCCTATAAACTTCAATATCTTCTTCAATAATTATTAATTCTCCACTCTCAGTATATTACAGAAACATATTTCATATTAAATTCACTCTAAAAAATTAATTTAATTTTCCTTTTTCTAAAATAAGTTTTTAATGACTCATTAGATGTTTTACTTTTTACATAATTAAGGCTGTACTCAAAAATAATTGAAAACCAAAAATGAACAAATTAAATTTGACAGATTTTTTTTCTAAAACCAAAGTGAAATAAATGTCAAGTATATTTCTGCATTTCTTTAAATCTTATTTACCATTGAAATGGGGAAATCAAAGTCATTTAAGAAATATTTCCACAAAGAAAAGCATTCAGCAAATGTATAATTATGTACTTTACTAGAGGCCCGGTGCATGAAAATTCATGCACTGGAGGGGGGTCCCTCAGTCCAGCCTGCCCCCTCCCACAGTCCAGGAGCCCTCAGAGGTGGGAGGTGACCCAGTGATCAGGGGAAGGCGACGCCCCATCACACCTCTTCTGCTGCCACTGCCAGCAGCGCAAGCCTCGACCAGCCTTGGTTACCTGAGCCTCGGGCCAGCCCTGGGTGACTGGGGGGCTGAGGGGACTGGGTGCCACCATCTTGTGGCTGTGGTCACCGCCATCTTTGAGGGCAGGGCGGTCAATTAGCATATCCCCTCCTTATTGGCTGTGGGCATCACCATCTTTGAGAGTGGGGCAGTCAATTAGCATATTCCCTCTTTATTAGATAGGATAATGAAACCGAGGTGAACTTATGAACAAAGATATGTAATTAGGATAATTAATTTAATTTGTTTCAAGCGTTAACATAAAACTTAATGAATTACCATGTAAAAGTTAAACCAATTTTCCTTCATTATTTGAGTCTTCTGATCGTTCAATCAAGAATATATTTTTTTAAAAGCCAGGTTTGAAGAAACTATCTTTTTAAAATAGATATAATATTGCATGCTGCTTGAATTAGGATAGTATCCTAACAGAGTGGGGTGGATATACTATACCTTAATTCCTACCTGGGTAAAGAAGGGTTCATAAATCTCCACTCCTTTATCAGATCCTTGTAGTAACACCTCCTGGCCACGCCTCCAGCTGTACCGAACAGGGGGGTTGGAGTTGGCAACACACCTGAGGAATACTGTTCTCTCGTAGTAAAACTGTTCTTTAGCTTCACCTATACTTTGATGAACAGTTACTATAGGATCATCCAAATCTAGAAGAAAATAAAAACAAGAAATAACAATGTTGAGTTACATGGCTTCTGAAGTATTATTGTACATGTAAAAACTAACCAAAGAGGCATTTCTTAATTGATTTTGTTGCTTCTCACTAGATTCATTTTTTTCATTGAGTGACTAAACTCATTTACAGAGAAATTTCCAATGATGAACAGTAAAAACAAGTAATAGCTATTTCTTAAGATCTCTATTTGTTGAGATAGTACAAATGCCTAGCATATTTACAACACTTTGCCAACAGCTGCATAAAACAGAGCTCCAAGTAAAACATCAGAATTCAAAATCTTCAAATTCAAGAGCCTGGCTAACACAATGAACCATAGTGACAAAGAAATAAATATCAAGCAGCACAATTGATACTTCCCCTTGACATACTTCTTCCAATTATATATAACTGATATATTAAAAATGATAAAAAAATTATGTTTTTAAATTATTATAATATTTATACTGAGAAAATGTGATCTTATACTGAGTTAAAGTTTTTCCTTCATTTCATATTTTATACCCCAGATCATATTTGCTGATATGAAATGTGTTAACAGAAGGTACTATTAAAAGGTATTAATATTTTTTCTGAAATGTTTATAAATTATTATAATATTTATACTGAGAAAATGTGATCTTATACTGAGTTAAAGTTTTTCCTTCATTTCATATTTTATACCCCAGATCATATTTGCTGATATGAAATGTGTTAACAGAAGGTACTATTAAAAGGTATTAATATTTTTTCTGAATATAGTAACCAAATGTTTGACATTTTACATGCATCCCAAATAAAGATGTATACCGCAGGACTTAGCAAACATTTTCTTAAGAAAAAAAAAAACCCAAAACAATATGTAAAGATCTTGGTCTTGGTGGGTCATATAGTCTTTGTCTCAACTCAGCTTTAACACTGTAGTGTGAAAGCAGCCAAAGACAACAGGTAAAATGAATAAAAGATGACTATTGCTGAGTACCAGTAAAATTTTATTTACAATTGCAAGTGCCCTGGCCTGATTTGGCTAATGGGCAATTGTCTGCCACACCCTAATATACTATAGGCCAGGTTTTTTTCTTAAGAGAAAAAGAAATTAAGAAATGTATTTGCTTTAAAACAACTGTATTGCATATTTAAAAGTTGCTAAGAGAATAAATCTTAAAAATTCTCATCACAAGAAAAATAAAATTGTAACTGTATGTGATGATGGATGTTAACTAGACTTATTGTGGTATCATTTCACAATATATACAAATATTGAATCATTATGTTATATATCTGAAATTAATATAATGTTATATGTCCATTATATATCAAAAAAATGGGAAAACATAAAACAAGAACCATAGGTTCCATATGCTAATATAAACTTAGTCTATACTTATTAAGAGTGATGCAAAACATTAGTTATATTAAAGATTAATTTCACTGCGCTTTACTCCTTTAGCTTATAACTTTAAAAGGTAACTTTTGTAGTCTTAAATTTCCTTATCAATTAACTGGAATTAATCATGGTACATATTAATAGGGCTGTGGGAGGAGTAAATGAGATAGTCCATAATGCTTTGGCACATGATAAATGCTCAATAAAAGTTAGCTATTATTATTGTTATTATTATTTATATTCCCATTAATTCTATGTTGTTTTCATACCTTTATTTTAAATAGGTAAAGATGTCACTTTCCCATTTGTTCCAGCTATCGAATGTTTCTACATAACACATATTTTTATATGAAATCTGAAAAGGAGCAACCATATGCAGTGGGGCCTTGACTTACGAGTTTAATTCGTTCCGAGACCGAGCTCGTTAACTCAAATTACTCTGTCAACTCAATGCAAAAAATCGGCAGAGAGACAGCTGGTATCTCAAAAAACTCGTTAGTCCGGACACTCGTAAGTCAAGGCCCCACTGTATATATAAACATAATGGTGAGGTTTGTGAGCATATGCTATCTGAATACTTAAAATACATTTTTCTCTAGAAGATATTCTTTTTGATATATTAAAATAATTGTAAGCCAGTAGTAAAGTAATAATTGCCCTAAGGAATCAAAATTATTGGTAAGTACAGAATCCCAAATTTTCCCAGTTAATAAAAAGGGGGGGAGGGGTTCAAATGTGAATTGCTTGACAGTCCTACTTTGATTTCTTGTTTTGCAACATTCTGAGGTTTGGTGGTTTGTATGTTTTTCCCCACCCAACATTAGAATCTTTTTACAACTACCCCAAGGGCCTCTAATTTTGGCAGTTTCACTTTCCAGAACAACTGCTGCTTTTCAGTAAAGTTTTAAGGAACTTTCTGTTTAAATTCACTCTATTAGCTGTGCAGGGGCATATGCTTTTGGCTTAAATAAGTCAGAGTATGTATGGATTCTATCCACCATTATTATCCTGAAATATGTACAGGCCTTTAAACTTCATCAAATCCTACAAGAGACTGATGAGCTGAAGTCAGCCTTAGTGACTTGAAGAATAGGGTAAACAACTTATGTTGTGATCAATTGTAGAGGTTTTATTTTTTTCCTTGTACAAAATGGTTTTTTTACTGTTCTTCATTTTTTAGAAAATATGAAGTGTGTCATGTTATAAAAACAAATTCTGAAGCCAGAAATTTTAAAAACAGATAATGATATCAGATAGTAAACAGTATAACAATAGTGGGTCTCCTTGGGTTCCACATCTATAATAACAAAAGCATAATATGCTAATTAGACCAGTCAGCTGAACATCTTTCTGGACATCCTTCTGGACAAAGCCACAGGGGCTGCAAGGGCCAAGGGCAGGCAGCTGCAGTGGCCGGCAGCAGCAGCAGTGGTGGCGTGATGGGGGCAGCACCTTCCCTTGATCCGCTCAGTTGCCTCCTGCAGAGGTGTCAGTGGGACATCCCCTGAGGGCTCCCAGACTGTGAGAGGGGGCAGGCCAGGCTAAGGGACGCCCCCCCCACCACCACAGTGCATGAATTTTCATGCATCGGGTCTCTAGTAGTTTAATATTGTCCTTTCCAACATTCATTTATTGATTTATCTCTAGCTCTTTTCTTATTAGGTGGTGGTGTCAAAATGTTCAGTTAGAAATAGATAAAACTTGAATAATCACTTAAACATGCTCTTCCCTGACCTAGATGATATTTGGGTCACTGGCCATGAGAGAATCTGATCTTATGACAACCAAACTTACTGAACATTTTATTGGCAGAATTATCTGTTGAATGCACCTATGTTTAGGAATTTCTGCTTCATAGATATCCTAAGTCATTTTTTCAGATTTAAAAATAATTATGCTAAAAAGATTTATTTTAGATAAGTCAAAATAATGGCATCACTAAGTGTATATATATATACATATATATATATGCTATTTATATACATATATGCATATGATATATAGTTTAAGCAATACATTTATCATTTAAAATATATGTTTAACATATATTCTACATATTATTGAATATATACTGAGTAAGTGCCTTTAGTCAGGTTTGTTGGAAAAGAGATCCTAAGATAGAGATATCTGTGCAGAAAGTGTAGAGACATACCTCAAAGATATTGCATGTTCACCTAGTATAACACAATAGAGCAAGTATCATGATAAATGACTATACTAATCTTTTGTTTGCCAGGACATATAAAAGTTATGTTTACACGATACTGTAATTGAGTAATTTTCAACCTTTTTTGTTTCATGGCACACATAAACTAATTACTAAAATCTGGCAGCACACCAAAAATATATTTTTTGCTGATCTGACAAAAAATAGGTATGATTTTGATTAATTCACATCAGACAGCTATTGTTGTATTGGCTTTTGTCATTTTTTTTAACAATCTAAGAGAAAGAGGTCAGTGCCTCTGACTAAATAGTTTTAAAATTTGTTGTGGCACACCACTTAAAAATTGCTGCTATAGTCTATTACATGTGTAATAGCATTATGTCTAAAAAACAATGTAAAACACTTAATTAAAAGTACTTTATTGCTAAAAAATGCTGACCACCATCTGAGCTTTCAGTGAGTCATAATCTCTTTGCTGGTAGAGGTTCTTACCTCAATGTTGATGGCTGCTGACTGATCAGGGTGGTAGTTGCAAAAGACTGGGGTGGCTGTGGTAATTTCTTAAAATAGGACAATGAAGTCTGCCTCATTACTTGACTCTTCTTTTCATGAATAATTTGTAGCATGTGATGCTCTTTGATAGCATTTTATCCACTAGAGCAGTGGTTCTCAACCTTCCTAATGCCTCGACCCTTTAATACAATTCCTCATGTTGTGGTGACCCCCAACCATAAAATTATTTTCGCTGCTACTTCATAACTGT
>NW_005369060.1:394516-423032 GCF_000412655.1 Myotis brandtii | reverse complement strand
GTCTTAGGCGACCCCTGTGAAAGGGTCATTCAACCCCCAAAGGGGTCGCGACCCACAGGTTGAGAACCGCTGCACTAGTAGAACTTTTTCAAAATTGGAGTCACTCCTCTCAAACTCTGCCACAGATGTATCAACTAAGTTTATTGTAATATTCTAAATCTGTTGTCATTTCAGCAACCTTCACAGCATCTTCAAGAAGAGTAGATTTCTTCTCAAGAAACTACTTTATCTGCTCACCCATAAGAAGCAGTACCTCACCCATTCAACTTTTATATGAAACTGCAACTCACATTTTCAGGCTCCACTTTTAATCCTAGTTCTCTTGCTATTTACACCACATCTGCACTTACTTCCTTCATTGGAATATTGAACCCCTCAAAGTCACAATGAAGGTAGGAACCAATTTCTTCCAAACTCTTGTTAATATTCATATTTGAGCTCTTCCCATGAATCAGGAATGCTCTTAATGGGATTTAGAACGGTGATTTTTCCCCAGAAAGTTTTCCTTTGCCCAGATCCATAAATGAATCACTATGTATCACAACTAGAGCTTTACAAAATGTGTTTATTAAATAAGACTTGAAAATCAAAATTACTCCTTGACTTATGGGCTGCAGGATGTATGCTGCTATCAGGCATGAAAAAAACATTGTTCTCATATATCTCCATCAGAGCTCTTAGGTGACCAGGTGCACTGTCATCGAGCAGTACTATTTTAAAAATACTCTTTTTTCATAGTAGGTCTCAACAGTCAGCTTAAAATATTCAGTAAAGCATGTTGTAAATAGATGTGCTATCATCCAGGCTTTGTTGTTCCATGTATAGAACATAGGAAGAATAGGTTTATCATAATTCTTAATAGCTCTAGGATATTCAGATTATTAAATGAGCATTGGATTCAACTTAACATTACCAGCTGTATTAGCCCATAAGAAGAGAGTCACCCTGTCCTTTGAAGCTCTCAAGCCAGGTATCAACTTCTCTCTGGCTATAAAAGTCCCAGATAGCATCTTCTTCCAATATAAGGCTGTTTTATCTACATTAAAAATATTTTTCTTTAATATAGCCATCTTAATTAATTATCTTAGCTAGATTTCCTGGATAACTTCCTGCAGCTTCTCCATCAGTACTTGCTGCTTCACCTTGCACTTTCATGTTAAGGGGACAACTTCTTTCCTTAAACTTCATGACCGAACTTCTGTTACATTCAAACTTTTCTTCTTCAGCTTCTTTACCTCTCTCAGTCTTCACAGACTTGAGGAGGTTTGGGATCTTGCTCTGGATTAGGCTTTGGTTTAAGAAAATATTGTGGCTGATTTGGTCTTCTATCCAGACAACTACAACTTTTTCCATATCAGCAATAAGGCTGTTTGGCTTTCTTTATTATTCATGTTTTAACTGGAGTAACAATTTTAATTTATTTCAGGAATGTTTCATTTACATTCAGAACTTGTTTGTTTGACATAAGAGGCCTAGCTTTTGGCCTATCTCAGGTTTTGATATGCCATCCTCACTAAGTGTAATCATTTCTAGCTTTTAATTGAAAGTGATGTGTGGCTCTTCCTTTCATTTGAACACTTAGAGGCCACTGTAGGGTTATTAATTGGCCTAATTTCAATATTGTTCTGTCTCAGCTAATGGTGGAGGGAGAGAGAGGGGGGTGGCAAGTTGGTGGAGCAGTCACACACACACAACATTTACTGATTATAGGGGCATGGTTCATGGCACCCCAAAATAATTACAATAAAGCAGATCACAATAAAATGAGGTATGCCTGTATTGGAATGTACCTTCCAGATCAACATCTATGGGGGACTGAAGGAAATAGGATTGTTCGGGAGAAAAATTGAACTACAGTGCAATTGCAACAAAGGTCTTAGTAGTTTGAAAGCTGTGATGTTCCCTCTGAGCTGTCCTGGCTTAAAAGCCATGGAGCTAAGCCTTTATACAACCACAACCTCCCCCATTAACTATTCCCAGTATGTGTGCTCTCCCACCCAAGGTGCATGACCTGGGGAGGAACACAGCTCTGTTTGGCTTAGGGCAATTTCTAGAGAAATATTTAGCTAATAGCCATCAGCTACTATAACTCTCAGCAGCTGGAGGAATGAGTCCTTCAGTCCTGAGGAAGAGATATGGCTGATGTGCTATAGCAACCACTTAGATCCACTTGTTAGACATGATAATTCACTCTACCTTGGAAAAGCTACTGGAGGATTCTGTTTAGTCAACTTTCCTGGGAAAATTTTCAAAAGAAACTATGCTGGGATGATAGTCATCATCTCCTTCTCTTATTACCATTCTAGATTGCTCTTATCCTTAGTTAGTACACCTTTTGGTGTAAGTACCTGGTGAGGTTACTGGACCTTTTTAACTGAGGATTTTGATTCCCTGATCACCATGTCCTTCTCAAATTATTACTGATGTACTTATCTCTTTAACACCAACATTGGACAATGGAATAATAAGAAATGACTCTGGATCAACTGGGTATCAAATATACTCTTTACTGCTTCACTGTGTAAAACAGTCCTACCTCCAGCTGATCATGTGGGCCAGTCACTCGTGCCAGGATGGTGACTCTTCTTATTTACTGTTTCCTGACACTGAAAGCCTAAAGTCACCGAGTCATAGTCATGGTTTAAAGATTAATGGGACTCTTGCTTTTATTAATAGCTTTTTCCTTTTCTGAGAATTAGGACTTCTAAATTGGCAGAGTCCACAGATGCGGGAAGGGAAATATAGATTCCCCTAGTGAGTCATTGCATCTGATAGTAGTAAGTGGGGTCATTCCTTGATTCTTGAACCTATGTATTCTATAAAAAAATCCTCACATAATAATGGCCATTGATTTAGGACATATACTGCATTTTGGAGAACAACACACCCTTCTTACTGGATATTATCTCTCCAAGACTCAGCTACCCCATCCAAAGTACATTCTATGACTCTAATAAGCTGGCACATTTAGGTGCTGTAGAATATGATATGACCAGAGAATGCCAGGGCAATGTTTCTACTGCTACATTCTCACAGAATGTGTGAAGGCTAAAGCATTCCAGAAGCCTTTTGATAGGACTGCTGCTGACAGAGGGCAGCAGAAACATTCATACCAAGAATACATGTCAAATTCAGTCAATATCACTTATAGAGTTAAACAAAGATTATAATGCAATCAACATGCTACCAAGGACATAGTTGGCATTCATGAGTGATAGTGCTTTATCAAGAGCTAAGTGTTTGTCTCTGTTGCTGCAAGATAGAATATTCAATAGTGGCAGTGGACATATCAATCTTCACAATGATAACCCATTTCAAGCTTATACACAGCCTCTATCCTTATCATTATGACTATTTTTTTTTTCATGAGCCTGCTGTGCAGCTAACGATGACCAATGACAGAGGTGGTTGACATCAACTATCTGTATTACTCTACTTCACTGTTTTGTGATTCTTTTGCTGTGTATCTTTTTTTTAAATTTATAATTTGTGAATCATTGAGCAATTTTACAGGCCAGTCCCATCAAACTGTTTTTTTAATATATTTTATTGATTTTTTATAGAGATGAAGGGAGAGGGATAGAGAGTTAGAAATATCGATGAGAGAAACATCGATCAGCTGCCTCCCGCACACTTCCTACTGGGTATGTGCCTGCAACCAAGGTACATGCCCTTGGCCAGAATCGAACCTGGGACCCTTGACTCCGCAGGCCAACGCTCTATCCACTGAGCAAAACCGGCCAGGGCTGCTGTGTATCTTTTTGATGCTCATTTATATACAATACAAATATTATCACACATTGTGCCACTTCTACAGATCCACCAAAATACTTTAACAGATCTGCTCTTTCCACAAAAAGTGTTTGATCAGGTATAACACCAAAACTAGAATTCTACCCACTGGGAAGATTTCCCCCTTATTCTTGTCTATAGGAACATCCTAGAGTGGGTTCTTGTGAAGTAGCAGTCTAATTTATAACTTGTGCACATATATTGAGTAGACCAATCATGAAAGTAGCTGAGCCTTTTTTCTCCACTATCTGCTCATAAGTGACTCTCTATGTGGGCAGGTATGAAATAAGGAAGAGGCACTGGTAAAACACTGATACATGTCTAGGCACCTGCTTGTACAGCTTACTTGGCTCTTTAGCCCTGGCCAGTCCTCATCCAGGCTGTACTATTTCCATCTAATAATGAACTACTGATGAGTCTATCCTATTTTATGACTGGGTGTTGGTAAAATGATAAACTCCAACTTCTGATTGGAAGCTCAGGCCACATCATCATTAGATGTTGCATATTTAGGCACTCTACTTTTACCAATGTCCAGTAGCACAGTACTAGTAGGAGCTACTTTATAAAAGGTGTATAATTCTTGACCACAGAAGGCATGGCCTACTTATAATCCTAAAAATTTACTTTATGATTCTCCTATAGGGATTGCTGTAAACCACACAGCATCTTTTCTAGCACTGATATATCTAATATCATAGTCTCTCCTGGGTTGTGGGCCTACTATAGAACCCTTTCTATTTGAGATTGAGTTGATGCTTATACTCTTTCAAATCACCTGATAAATGGATTGAAATGGTATTTCCAAGGATAGAATGTAACCCAGAACCCAAAGAGACCTAGTAGGAACTGTGTTTCCATCTGAAAGATGGAAATTGTGAGGTGCAATAATTCATACTTTACTTTGGAGGGAATGTCCTGGCAAAATTCAAACCATTGAATCTCTAAAAGTTTGCTAATATTGTGGATCACTGAATTTGCATAGGCTTATCCCAACCCTCTGGATTATGTGTGTCTTACCAAGATATCCAATGTACCAGCCATTTTTTGTTCATCTGAACTGAGGAACATAATCTCATTGATATAGTAAACCAATACTGTATTTAGGAAAATGTCCAGATGGCCCATATCCCTTTGGACTATATTATGAAAATAAGTGTAAGTTAATTTAGCTTTAGGACAAGACTGCAAATGTATACTACTGTCTGTCCAAAATTAATGCAAATTACTTCTGATCTTCTTTCCTAACAGAAATGAAAAAGAACACATTAACTAAATCACTGGACACATACCATATATCAAACCATGTTAATCTAATCTAGCAAAAATACCATATCTGGCATAGGCTGCAATAAGGAGAGTCCTTGGATGAGTTTTTTTTAAAAATATATATTTTATTGATCTTATTACAGAGAGGAAGGGAGAGGGATAGAGAGTTAGAAACATCGATGAAAGAGAAACATCAATCAGCTGCCTCCTGCATACCCCCTACTGGGGATGTACCTGCAACCAAGGTACATGCCCTTGACCAGAATCAAACCTGGGACCTTTCAGTCCTCAAGCTCATGCTCTATCCACTGATCCAAACCGGTTAGGGCCTTGGATGAGTTTTTGATAGCTCACTATCATCCTCAAGGATCTATGGTTTCAGCAGGAGACAACATAGTCAATAAGTGGAATATCATATGGACACCCCAGGGCATCTTTTAAGGGTGGCATTAATACCTACTATTCACTCTTGGGTATGATGTTATGTTTTACACATCTCAGTTGGAAGTGGGAACATTGCAGAGGCTTCTACTTGGACTTCTAAGTAGAATAACTTTCATCTCCGGGCCAAGGAATGAACGGAAGTTCTGACAAGTAGTAAGTATGTACATTCCAATTTCACAATTAAAAAGTTAGTAAATGGCACTTGTAAATGACAACAGGGTGGATTTGTGGATTGGTAGATTCAATAAGATCAGTTATGGGTTATAGTCCCATTTATTACCTAACACCCATATTCCAAATCTAATGAGTATAAGGGCAGAATGATTCTGTATAATCTTGAATATCAAGGTCAACTTGTGTACAATAGTCCTCAAGAAGTTCACTTTTTCTAGTATATACATTCTTTGGAGAAATAATTGGGAAAATTATTAGCATTTTTTACTTGCTGTGGTGTTGCAGGGCTTTTTCTGGTGATTAAGTTTCCCATTCAGTCAAAGAGTTCAGGTCTGAAAGTTACAACACATTCAAAAATTGGACAAGGAGTCACAAATTTTTATTTTGTGACTACATTAAACCTCTTGACTGTCCATCTGATTTCTTTATTTGTGCAGACTGGATAATATGCTTATCCTTTTTTTTCCCCCTAGATATGTCCTATTAACCATCTCAGTAGCTCTTTGTGAGTCCAGAGCCCTGGATAGATTTGAAATAGCTCATTAAGATAATTGTGCCCACCTAGCTATGATAACTAAGCACTGCCACCTAGCCTAGGTTAAAGACAAAATGAGAATCCTGAAGGCAGGAAGAGAGACACAGTCATTTACATAAAAAAGAGTTCCCATAATGCAGTCAACTGATTCAACAACAGAAACATTACAGACCAGAAGAAAACAGCATGAAAGAGTCAAAGTAATGAAAAGCAAGGATCTAAAAATAAGACTACTCTATTCAGCAAGGCTATCCTTCAAAATTGAAGTTGAAATGAAGATTTTCCCAGAAAAGAACAACCCAGCACTGCAAAAATTGTTAAAGGGACTGTTGTAAGAAGAAGAAATAGAGAGATAGAGAAACCTAGGCATACAGAATAAAAATGGCATTAAATAAGAACTTATCAATAATAACCTTAAATATAAATGGATTAAATGTTCCAATCAAAATTGATAGGGTAGCTGAATGGACAAGAAAACAGGGCCCATTTATATGCTGTCTATAAGAGACCCACCTCAGAACAAAAGACTCACACAGGATAAAAGTGAAGGGATGGAAAACAAATATTCCAGGCAAAAGGAAAAAGAGCAATATTTATATCTGACAAAATAAAACAAAGGCATAATAAGAGACACAAAAGGTCACTACTACTAAAAATATCGATTCAACAAGAAAATATAATCCTGGTAAATATACATGTACCCAATGTAGATGCACCTAAATATAAAAACAAACAAAACAATGACAACAACAAAAAATCTTGGAGGCCTTAAAGAGAGGGATAGATAGCAATACAGTCATAGTAGGAGACTTTAACACAAACTGACATCACTGGATAGATTTTTGAGACAAAAAATCAACAAGGAAACAGTGACCTTAAATGAGACACTAGATTAGATGGATTTAATTAATATTTATAGAACATTTCATACAAAAGCTTAAGAATACACATTCTTTTTAAAGGCACATGGAATATTCTCAAAGATAGACCACATGATAGGACAAAAATTATGTCTTGACAAATTCAAGAAGACTAAAATCATGTCAACCGTCTTCTTGGATCACAATGTCATGAAGGAGAGATATTAACTACAATAAAAAAATAAAAACATTCTTACACATGTAGACTAACAAAAATAAGATACCTAGGAATAAACTTAATCAAGGAGGTAAAAGACCTATACTTGAAAAACTATAGGACATTGAAAAAAAGAAATAGAGGAAAACATGAACAAGTAGAAGCATATACCATGTTCATGGATACAAAGAATTAACATCAATAAAAGCTCAGAAGGAAGGTGGGGATGAGTGGGTGGGTGGGAATAGATCAAACAAAGAACTTGTGTGCATCTGTGCATAACCAATGGACACAGACAATAGGATGGTTAAGGCCTGAAGCAGAGGGCAGGGTAGGCTAGAAGGGGCAATGGGGGGATAATGGAGACATATGTAATACAACAATAAAGATTTAAAAATATGTTTCCATACAACTCAAAGCAATCTATAGATTCAATACAATCCCTAATCAAATACCAGCAGCATATTTCACAGATCTATAAGAAATATTAAAAAAATTTATATGAAACCAAAAAAGACCTTAAATAGCTGCAGCAATCTTGAAAAAGAAGAACAAAGTTGGAGGGATCACAATACTGGATATCAAACTATATGACAAAGCCATTGTAATCAAAACAGCCTGGTACTGGCACAAGTTCAAGAATATAGATAATTGGAAGAGAACAGAGACCCCAGAAATCAACCCAAGCCATTAGGCTCAATTAATATTGGACAAAGGAGGCTAGAGTATACAATGGAGTAAAGGCAGTCTTTTCAATAAATGGGTTAGGAAGATTGGACAGATACATGTAAAAAATGAAACTAGACTACCAACTTACACCATAAATAAGAATAAACTCAAAATGGATAAAATGCTTAAATGTAAGACTCAATGCCATAAAAATCCTGGCAGAAAACATAGGCAGTAAAATCTCAGACATCTCATGTAGCAGTATTTTCACTGAAACATCAACTACAGCAAGGGAAAGAAAGGAAAAAATAAACAAATGGGATCACATCAAACTAAAATATTCTGCCCAGCAAAAGAAACTGTCAACAAAATAAAAAGGGAACGCATTGCATGACAGAATATATTCACCAATAATACATCTGATAGGTTAATTTCCAAAATATATTTTAAAAAATGTATACCTTTCAATACAAGAAGACAAACAATCTAATCAAAAAATGGGCAAAGAACCTGGATAATTCTTTAAAGAGGACATACATATGATCAGTAGACACATAAAAAATGCTCAATATTACTAATAATTTGATAGATGCAAATTAAAACTACAGTAAGGTATCACTTCACAACTACCAGAATGGGTATCATCAATAAATCAACAAACAGTAAGTGCTGGTGAAAATGTGGGGAAAAGAGAACCCTAGTACACTGTTGATGGGAATGCAGACTGGTGCAGCCACTGTGGAAAACGGTATCGAGTTTCCTTAAAAAAAAATAAAAATGGAACTGCCATTTGAACAGCATGGATGGACCTGGAGATTATTATGCTAAGTGAAATAAGCCAGCCAAAGAAAGATAAATATTACATGATCTTATGTACATGTTGAATCTAATAAAATAAGTTGAGGAAAAAATTAGTACCGGCAGCATGGATACATGGAAAAGACAGACAGATCTAAGAGAGGAGGTGTGGAGGGGACTAGGAGAAATTAAACAAAGAACATATGCATATATGCATAGCCAATTGATACAGACAATAAAGTAGTGAAGGCCTGGGGTGGGTTGGGGGCTGGGTGATGGGGAAAAGTGGTGGAAATTGGGAACATCTGTAATACTGTTAACAATACAAATTAAAAAAAGAAAAGAAATGATATCAATGTTTTTTTGTAGCCTGCTAAAGAGGCCTTCTTATTGGCTCATGGGATAGAGCATTGGCCTGTGGATTGAAGTGTCCAGGGTTCAATTCTGGTTAAGGGCACGTATCTTGGTTGCAGGCTCCTGGCCTTAGCAGGGGCCTGCAGGAGGCAACCAATTGATGTGTCTCTCTCACATCGATGTTTCTCTCTGTCTCTCTCTCTCCCTTCTACTCTCTCTAAAAATGAATGGAAAAAATATCCTCGGGTGAGGATTTAAAAAAAAAAAAGAGAGAAACCTTCTTATTCTCACACCATTTCCTTTAATTCAGGATTAATCACACTCAGCCTTTCATTCAGTTTCTCCACTGCATGAACAGAACCCAACAGAAATTGATTCCATTATCCTTATAATAATTACTTTCCTTTGAATTTCTCAAAAGCCTGAGATATTGAATTCACAATGCATTATTTTCCATTGGTACCTATCAGTGAAAATGTTAACAATTTACTATCACATTCAAGAGATATCAGTGGTCTACCCATTGCCAGCAATGGGTGTTCATTTCCTGTCAGTTAGTGGGCTGTGGGTGATCTAACTCTAACATCGTATATAATAAAAGCCTCATATGCTAAGTGTCCAGTTGACTGGTTGGCCGTTCCGCCAATCAAAGTGTAATATGCTAAGGCTGTTCAACTGCTCGCTATGACATGCACTGACCACCAGGGGGCAGACACTCCAACCAGTAGTTAGCAGTAGTCCTGAGTGAGATGGGCTGGACATGCACTGAAGCCCTCCTGCAGTCCCTCCCTGGCTGGCCAACCTCCCGCATCCCTCCCTGGCCCCGATCATGCACCAGTGGGGTCCCTTGGCCTGGCCTGCGCCCTCTGGCAATCTGGGACCCCTCGGGGAATGTTGGAGAGTCGGTTTCGGCCCGATGGCAGAATGACCTGTCGCTATGTCTCGCACTGACAACCAGGGGGCAGACACTCAATGCAGGAGCCATCCCCTGGTGGTCAGTGGGCTCCCACAGGGGGAGCGCCGCTCAGCCAGAAGCTGGGCTCATGGCTGGTGAGCGCAAGGGTGATGGCAGGAGCCTCTCCTGCCTTCGCAGCAACACTAAGGATGTCTGACTGCCGTCAGTCAGATATCCCCCGAGGGCTCCCAGACTGAGAGAGGGCACCCGCCAGGCTGAGGGACCTCCCCCCCAAATGCCCGAATCTCTTGCACTGGACTTCTAGTTCTTTTATAAAATCTAGTTCCTCAGACCATCTAGAGTAATTCCTTGGAAATATGATTCTTTGATAAAGATAATGCATGTAGGAAATTTATTGGGTAATGCCTTCAGGATCAATTTTTGTGGTGGTGTGGGAAAAAAATGTAGGATTAGGCAGTGGGAGGAGTTAAACTCTGATGCATCACTACGCAATGTTCAGATGATCCTGAAGGTGCTCTCCAGTTGAGATTGTCTTTCAGAGTTGTCCTGCAGAGTTGCTCTACAAAGAACACCAATCAGTTCCTGGATTAGGGCTTTGCTGATGAGCAGATTGACCTTGAGTTAGGTGGCTCTTTCCAGCAAAGGCTAATTTTTATGAGAGGGATTTACTTGAATGTCACCATCTTCCAATACTCCCAGGATTTAGAAAGAGTACCTGTTATACAGTTTTACCCAAGGACAGCAAGGTTACCATGTCCAGTCTTTTGTTTTGTTTTTTAAAGAGAGTGGAATGGAGGGAGAGAAGGGAAGAGAGAGAGAGAGAGAGAGAGAGAGAAACATTGATGTGAGAGAAGCACATCCATTGGTTGCTTTCTTCACATGCCCCAACCAGGGTGGGGATCAAACCTGTAACCAGGTACTGCCCTTGACCAAGAATTGAACCCATGACCCTTTGGTGCACAGGATAAGACTCTACTTAGTCACACTGGTCAGGGCATTATTACTAATTTCTTATAGTTTTTATATACAGTTCAGGGAGCATAGTTTCTCTATTTATTCAGTAGAAAATTTTCATAATAAATAGCTTTGGCTTTGGTAATATTACAAAACCATATTAGACTATTTTCTGTTATTGCTGATATATATCTGCATTTATTTTCTCTTTAAAATAAATTTCTTTTAATTTTATAGGTTAAGAAATTAAAATATTAAGAGATGATATAAATAAAGGAATGCAAAATGTTCTTTGAAATAAAGCATATAATCTTCATTATTTAACCCTTTGAGTGCCAACCAATATCCTAGGAACTATGCTAAAATTGCCAAGGCATTATGAGTTAAGGTTTTTAAATTTTTTTTTCCCACATAAAGAGTGAACTACTAGCATCTAATAGTGACACTGCAGGAGGAGCGCGATAGCGCTCCCGGCACTTTTGGCGAAAGACAGGAGGAGTGCGATCGTGCTCCCCGGCACTCTAGGGGTTAATAGACATCACAATTCTTTAGATTTATAAAATAACATAAATTATCCTATAAAATAAAATCCTAATAAGCAAATTGACTGAAGGGCAGAATGACTGCTCGCTATGACCTGCACTGACCACAAGGGGGCAGACGCTCAATGCAGGAACTGGCCCCTAGTGGTCAGTGCACTCCCACAGGGGGAGTGCTGCTCAGCCTGAAGCCAGGACCACGGCTGGTGAGCGCAGTGGACATCCCCCAAGGGGTCCCGGACCTCGAGAGGGCGCAGGTCGGGCTGAGGGACTCCCCCCAGTGCATGAATGTCGTGCACCAGGCTTCTAGTTTAATATATTATTTGATATTTGAATAATTGTTTTAAATATATTTTAATAAATAAATAATATGGTTTTCTATAAAATATACTCCTATGTACTTAATATCCCTATTTAATCATGTTTGTATCCCTAGAACCCAACATAAAGGACATAAGTACTCATTAATGATCTAATTAATTAATTAAAGAAAGACTAATCTGCAATGAATATGGTCAATGTTAAATTTCAGCAAGGTTATTCATACATACCATTATGATAACCTAGGGAAAATTACTTTTTCCTTACAAACGCAACTACTATCCCTAACGCTTTGCTTGGCTAGGTAAATATGCCAGGAAATGACAAATTAAAGTTATTTTAAGAAAATGAAAAAGTAACAATGATATAAGCTATCCTCATGCCTAGGATAGACCTGTTTGAGATAAGTTTCACTAAATCATGGAAGCATTTGTTTAGTCTATTCTCCATTTAAACTGGGTTACTCTAGTGATATGAAAGAGTTAACCAACATCCAGCATGCACTGGAACAATTAATCTATGTCCATATGGTTTATCAGTTATTAACTACAACTGAAGTCATGGGTAGTAGTTACAAGCTAAAGAATCAATTAATCTCAAAGATAATCACAGCAGAAGCATGTTTCCACAGGGATTTATTCCACCATTTGGTCCAATTTTTCTGTCTTTAATCTTTGAATTAAACCAAATGAATCTGAAAACCCAGATGGCAAAGATACACTAAATACTGTTCTGGATGTCGTCTTCCCTACTGGGCAGTTCCAGAAATCTTAAAATTCCTAAGCAAAGAAAACTCCAAATTTGCTTTCTTAAGGAAAAAACACTGGAGGCACTAAAGCTAGTCAAGTATATTATTTTTTCACTTTATGGGTAAAAACTTATGTTACCATTATAACTATGGGGTGAAGGTAAATAACAATAGATAATGCAAACTAGCCTGACTACAATTAAGTTACCTTGAAGTTCTACAAAAGAAAAACTAATGAAGTCATAGTTAGACATATCAATAACCAAGAACAAGGCACTTCATTGTAAACAAAGCATCAATGTCAGTGCTTTGTAGCACTTCCTGATGATAAGGATACAAAAGCACAGTTTTCTGAGATAAATCAATGAAAACTTTTGTGCAAGTATGGATGACAAGAGTGTTTTGTATCTGTCTCTGCACAGCGATTTTTGAGCAATGATTAATTTGATCTGATAATCCATAAAAGAAGAGCCAAAATTAGTACTTACAGCCAAATTCTCAAAAGGGGACATTTATAAGAATGAAGTTATCTATAAGATTTAGACACATTGTCATTTGAAATTTTATTCTTACTTATTTACTCTCACAAAATAGAATGCATTGTATCTTCTATAATTTTTAAAAATATATAACCACACTTTTATAACTCTTAAGCCAATATTATATTGATAATTCTGCATATCATTCTGGGAAAATAGTTTTTAAACTTTCAGATGGCCAGAAACACTCTCAGGATTTTCCTTTTTCTTCCTATTAACTAATTTTCTATGAAAATTTTGAAAATGAGGATAACAAAGAACCTGCATTTTTAAAATTTCTTTGTATATATATAGACACACACAATGGTAATTTATTTTTTTACATTATGTATATATTTATATACACACTGTCTATAACATTATTACATCATATAATTTATACATTATATATGTGTAAACATATATGATAATGTGTATATAAATATGTACATTATATATGTATATATTTTATTAATTTCAGTGTTTTTCTTCTTAATACTCACCTCTGATTCCAAAGTCTTATCTCTGCATATTAACATCATAGTATTCTTCAATGTTTTTCTTCAAGGACACATATTCATATTTATGAAGATACCAACACAAAGTGTGTGTGTGTGTGTGTGTGTGTGTGTGCATAAGTGCATGCACAATAAATTTATCTTTCCATAAAAATTAATCATATAACACAGTTTTATAAAATTTTGCTTTCCTCACACAAAATAGTTCATGGAAATGCCCCCAAGGTCAAGCTCTAATCCTTTCTTTTATAGTTGTACCATATCCTTTGTCATAAATGTATATAATTTATTCAACCATTCTCTTATTATGGGTGCTGACTTTATTATTTTTAATTCATCATCCATATTTTTATTTTTTAAAATTTCTATTGAATTTATTGGGACAACATTGGTTGATACAATTATGTAGGTTGCAAATGTACGATTCTATAATACGCAATCTATATATTGTATTGTGCACACTGACTTTATTTTAAGGCCTATGCCTGTGGGAATAACACCATATTAATTAATGGTCTCTGAACAGGTACTTTCAAACTGATGGCTTTAATTTGATGGGATAAATGTTTATAAGTGGAAGCAGGCTTGCAAGTGGTTGTAACTGATTTTGCCTGATGTTTTTTAAAAAAAGAAGTACATTTCACCACAAGCATATCATCATTTTTTCTACATCTCAGGCATGATAGATATTTTTTGTACACTTGGATTGTGTAAGGTTGCAGCTCATTGTCAGTTTTGATTGTACTTGCATGACAAGTAATAAATTTGAGTGTCTTCATTTGCTAAATGGTCACCTAGACTTTTGCTTCCTAGAACTGCCAACTCACATTCTTTGTTTATTTTTCTCAGGTTAGTTGTCTTTTCCTTTAAAACATTAAAATATATCTCTATATTATAGATTATAACCTTTTGATGATTATTCTTCTATTAATTTGCTTAAGTTATTTTTTCTTAGACAAAATAATTTTTGTCCTCACCCAAGTATATGATTTTTATTAATTTGAGAGAGAGAGAGAGAGAGAGAGAGAGAGAGAGAGAGAAATAGAGAGAGGATGGAAGAGAGAGAAGGGGAAACATTGATGTGAGAGTTATAAACATCTATGGGTTTGTTTCCCATAGGTGCCCAAAGAGGGATCAAACCCACAACCTAGGTATATTCCCTGACTAGGAATCGAACCCACAACTTGGTGTAAGGGATGACATTCCAACCAATTGAGCCATCTAACCAGGGCCAAAATAATTTTATGTTATGGAATATAATTACCTTTTTGCATGAAGCTTTGGTAAAGTATAGCAAAGTAGGCCTATTTTTCCTCTATTGTATATAAAGTCTTTACTTCATCAAGGACTGAATTTTGAATATCATGTAGAAGGTGTAATTTATTTCTGATGGAGATACAGTAATAGCAACACTATTCAATATTGCATTCTATCACAATGAATTGCACACCAACTTTATGATATATTTAATTCTCACAGGTATAGGGGTATAGGGTCTACTGGTTTATATTTTGTGTTGTATGACTTTTCCGATTCCAAGGCTCTGTGGGAAAGGGCCTTGTAGCATATTAGGGTGTGAGAAGCCTAACATAAGGATTTTAAGTAGGGTGTTATATAAGTACTAGTGTCCCAGTTCACAAAATTCGTGCACTGGGGTGGAGGAGGGACGTTCCTCAGCCCAGCCTGCACCCTCTCCAATCTGGGACCCCTCAGGGGATGTCCGACTGCCGGTTTAGAGCCTAAACCGGCAGTCGGACATCCCTCTTGCAATCCAGGACCGCTGGCTCCTAACTGCTTACCTGCCTGCTTGCCTGATCTCCCCTAACCACTCTGCCTGATCGCCCCCAACTGCCCCTCCTTCCGGCCTGATCACCCCTAACTGCCCAATCCCTGCCGTCCTGCTCACCCCCAACTGCCCCCCGTTGCCCTGCTCACCCCCAACTGCCCCCCGCTGCCGGCCTGGTCACCCCCAACTGCCCTCCCCGCCAGCCTGATCACCCCAAACCTGCCTCTGCCTCAGCCCCGTCACCATGGTTTTGTCCGGAAGGTCTCCTGGAAGGTCTCCCAGTCTAATTAGCATATTACTCTTTTATTAGTATAGATATTTGACTATAAAAATTGCTCCTGCTGCAATGCCCAGAATATATTGAAAAGCAACAATAGTTAATGTGGGGAGATAAGTTAAATGACTCTTACAGGTGTTATGGTGGCTAGCATGGTGCCAATAGAAATGAAGGGGAGTAATTGTGTTTAAATGGCTGTATAATGACCCATGATACTATTGTAAGACACAATAAAATTGTCAAATAAATAAATAAGCTTACAAAGGAAATTAAATTGAATTCATTTTGTACAAATAACATTTTGAAGTTGATTTCATAATATAAATCATCAAAGCAATAGACAGTTTGGTGATTTAATCATTTGGCCTCATAAAGTTTGACTGTCCTAGCCAATATTAATAACAAACATGTATAATCGTGCCAGTCAAGAGAGCTGAGATGGGGCTAACTAAAAAACAAGAGGGCACAGTTTTGAGGAGTCAAAGACGACCTCAGAAATTGGACTTCTTATATTATGGTTCTCTGATTTGGGATCTGTAAAAACTTGAAAAATATGTAAATGGCTTGCTCTATCAAGTATGGGAGCTAATATTTGAACTCCATCCTGATATTTTTTTATATATCCCACTTTCCACCAAAAAAGATAAAAATGCTAGGTACTTTATCTCCTAGCCTCTTTTGTAGCCAGAGTGTGGACACATGACACAAATTCATCCAATTAAATGCATCTACTCTGACCTTTGAATTGGGAGCTATTGATATCAAGAAGTAGAGACCATGGAGGATCCATGCTAATGGCATGTAGTGGAAGTAGCAGCAACTATACTGAGTTTTGCAGGGGCAACTGGGAGAGTGAGAGAAGCCTGTGCTTTACATGAGCAACAGCAGTGTGGGAAATTCAGTGTGCCATGGCTGCTGACATGCAGCCCTGACCTCCCTGGTCTCTGGAAGTTCATGCCGTTTCGCCTCATCTGTCTCTGACTGTTTTCTACACTTCATTCTGCAGCCTGAAAGCAAGTCTATTAGAATTTTAATTAATTAATTGGCCAATTAATAAATTTGTTAGTTTAAATCCACCAGAGTTGAAGTCTCCTGCTTTATGCAATGGTTTGTTGAATTATCAGACTTATAGGAGATTGCTATAAATCAATTGTATTCCTTTTCCAACTGGCACCTAAAGCCTATGTGATAGGCTATTTTTTTCCTGTTATTAGATGAAATTTGGGGCACATTTTACAGATTTTTTAATTCCCTGTGGTCAGTAACAAAAACAGTCCCATTTCTGCAATTAAAATGCCCAGTTCAATAATCAAAACCAAAATAAAACAACTTGTGAACTTTCTAATTTAGACATTCTCCATTCCCTTCAGCTGTGTACTAGTTCAGGCTTGAAATCCTGAAACTCTGAGGGGAACAGCTGGAGAGTGGGGGGTTTAATTAGTCCCTTTTTCTCTTTTTGCCAACTTTGTTCTTTGACTCCCCTCTTCTACTCTCACTAGCAGAGGGGCTAACCCCTTCAGGAGTGTAGGGGTGATGACTGAAAGGAGGACAGGTAAGGAAAAATGGAACCTTGTCTTTTGTAGATGAACATGTCCTCAGATCTTAAGTCCGAACTCTTGAAATTCTCCTCACTTGACTGGAGGAAAGAAAGAAGTATTACCCTCTGTCCTCCTGCAGAAACAATCAAGTCCTCTCAACAAAGGACACCTTGACTTCCATCCCCAGACCCCAGGCCCAATTGCTTATAACATTGATGCTGGGGGGTCTCCAAGGCTGGCACAGATGGCTTAACAGCCACTTCACCGTAGATATTGATCTCAGCCTTCAGGTCCCTGCCAAAATTAATATATAAAGTAGCGTATTGTTACTTTTGCAACTATGAGCCCTGACACTTAAAGTTTTTTGTTTTTTTTGTCTGTTTGTTTTTGTTTTTGCCTTTTAATATATCTTTGTTCTAAACCTATCCCTTTATTTATTGGTAGACAGGATAAAAACTCACATTTTTGTCCTACTAAGAATAGCATCAGTGGTTAAATGACAACATAGTTTCATTTTTGTAAGTCAGTATACACTTTCTGCTCCAAGTTCCAATTTCTTATTTTATAAGCAGCCCTATTTACAATTTTAATCTTTAATTCATCCTCAGAAACTTAAAAAATAAGATTTAATAATAATAAAAACAAATATAGTACTTATTTCATCAGCCCATAATACCATAATATATATATTTCTTTATATCTAATTACTTATTTTTTCAGTCTTCTCAAAGGAATGGGACATGCATTTTCTTCTTTTAACAATATCGGTTATCTCACACAAAATACAAGCATCAACAACTTTCTGTATTGGGCAAGATACCAATTTTTAGTAACACATTGTATTTGAATAAAATAAAGATACCTGAAATGAGACAGAAGGAAGGGAACCTACCTCCCATTTTAGACTACAAAACCTAAAGGAACAAAACGTAAAAGCAATAATCTATACTAATAAAAGGGAAATATGCTAATTAGACCAGACATCTTCTGGACATCCTTCCGGACAAAGCCATGGTGGTGTGGGCCAAGGCAGAGGCCATTAGGGGCAATCAGGCCAGCAGGGGAAGGCAGTTAGGGGAGATCAGGCCGTCAGGGGAGCAGTTAGGGGGCGATCAGTCCGGCAGGCAGAGGCAGTTAGGGGTGATCAGGCAGTCAGGCAGGCTAGTGGTTAGGAGCCAGAGGTCCCGGATTGCAAGAGGGATGTCCGACTGCGGGTTTAGGCCTGATCCCTGCCTAAACCAGCAGTTGGACATCCCCCGAGGGGATCCCAGGTTGGAGAGGGTACAGCCCGGGCTGAGGGACCCTTCTCCCACCCACGCCTGTGCATGAATTTCATGCACCAGGCCTCTAGTTATTAAAATAAAAAGAATACAAAAGCACTAGCAAAAATATGAACCAGCTCAACAAAACCTCACCTGAATCAAAGAGAATGTTATATACACAATTCCAGTGCAGGTCTGATGGTACAAAGGAAATAACTGGCTTTGTACCTCCCACTGATTGCCAAATGCTCTTCATTTTAATTATTAATTTAAAAACTATTCTACAGGGGCAGACAAGACAATTTGTGTCGGCTAGAACACACCAGGCAATCTAGCCAAGTAGCCACACTCAGGATTCTGCTCTCAGCTGCAATCTCCTAATGGTCTGAATTTAGCTCTCTGAATTGGGGGAAATTAGCAATGCTCTCGATGTAGACTCTGACCAGTCATTACTTGCATGCTCCGCTTATGAGAATCCACCTGTTATTTCTGACGTTGATATTTAACAAGCAATTGGACGAAACTAGTTCTAATTAAAGTTGAATAATAGTAGATTAAACTTGCTGGTTACAAGGAGAACTGGATAATAGCTAAGATTTGTGCTCTGTTTTTTACTAATATTACAATTTAAGGCAAGTTACTTAACGTCAACCTTTCTCTGCACCTGTGTCTTCTTTTTATAAAGGCTCTGATGGGGGAAGCATCTCTGAGCCAGCTGATCATGAAACCCAGAAAGGACTTTCTGACTGAGTAGAGAGGGAGAAGAGCACTGGAGGTTCGCCAGGAAGAGAAAATCAGTAGCAGTGAGCATTGTGCACTGAAGAGACAAAGTAGCAGAGGCCAATAGAAGCAGAAAGGCAAGAGGTAAGAGTAGCCCAACTGAGGGATTTCCAAGTTGCAGTGAGTGCTCTGATTAAGCCATTCCCTCTGGGACATTCCATTCGGGAGGCCACAACATCTAACCATCTCAGGGAGTTATTGGAAATCTTAGGATGGTCAATCCTAGAAAACTATTTTAGATTTCCTCCTTCAAAAATAAGTAGTATATATGAACACAATGCGATTTTACTATAAATTAAATTGTTTTTATTTATATTAAAAATACCATGAAACCTGAGAATCTTGGTAGAGCAGCTTGGAACGATGGGTTGCCTCTCTAAAGTCCCAAGTGAGTAACTTAATTGAATTTCCAGCACAACTGTATCTATTTTTATTCAATATTTTAGTCAAAATAAACATCTCTACTGCATTTAGCCATGTTCATTGTTTACAAATAAATATGTCTACTATTTCTCCATTCTCAACTGACCATTCTCAATATACTACACATCCAGTAGTAGTACAGTGGAAATCTGTAACTTGCCTGATGCTATGGGATTAGGTCTACAACTTTTTAGAAGTTGTCTTTGTTCTCTGCCATCTCGGTCTGCTTTTCCTCTGATGGAATTTTGAGGACATTTTAAAAGAGAAAGATATAGTCATATCTATCAAAATAATGGGAATTTGAGCAAGAATATCATAAGCATCACAGAAATATTATCGGTTTAGGAGAGACTTCACTATGTCAATTTATTGCTTCATACCCTTTCCTTATTTTATCTGCTGTGTAGTTGTCTATGCATCCCATTCAAATTTCAAAAACGTAAGAAAAGGAAGTAAGGAACTGGTGTTCTGTTGTTGAGAGTAATAAAATCTAAGATTTGTGATCAGGAGGACTCAAATAATTGATTTTGGTCAGATTTATTGTTTCTACATAATGAGAGACAATAAATTAAAATGATTCATGGTCACTTATTTATGAATTCATCAAAATGGGCTGGAATCTCTCCATACTAGTTTATACATATAATTTCTAGCAAGAAATCAATAATACAGTCAGCTATTGGCAGGACTTCAGGCAACAGAAAAAATATCTGAAATTTAACATTCATTACCAATATTGAGTGACATCATCAGATATAGAAGGTAAGACCTTTCCTACCTTACCAAAACACAGAGGATTTTCTTTTTCATGTGTTTGTTTTATCAAAGGAAAATAACACATTTTTTTCCCTTTTAATGGCTATTCCACAACATTGCTGTGGACTAGAAGTCAAGGACATGATTCTGCTTACAAAGGCCAGGTGGACATGTGGTTTTAGATTCTAAGAATGAGATTGTCAAGCTTGTGTATGTATTTATGTGCATCTGGGATATTCCAGGTATGGTAAAGAAGCCTTATAGGTCACTGGTTACATATATATATGTTGGGGTAAAATCCCATGGTAAAGCTTAACATTTGACTATAATTAAATTTCCAATTAATTTTCAATAACTTTTCTACTCCATATAATTTTTCATCTTTTCCTATGCATAATTTGAGTAAAATAATACCAAATTAATACACAATGCTTTAGATTATTTTAAATTGGGCAGTCCACTCAATTGCTCTAAGCAATTGTTTTTCTTCTGCTTGACCTCTATTCCTCAAACTAAATGTCTTCTCATCAGGTAATTGGTAAATAATTATTAAAATTAAAGTTATTACTGAAAAGGAATTTAAAATAAAATTATATCCTATAGTTCAGAATATAATGCAACTGAGTTTTAGAAAAGGAGATATGTTTAATAAATGCGTTTGCTAAATTTTTTTATTATGGTTGACATACAATATTAAATGTGCTTGCTAAATTTTATAGTTTGACATTAAGCTATCAGTGAGGTTCACTGTTAAAGTATTGCCTTAAACTCAAAGTGATTCATTTTAAATTATATTTATACATTAAATTTAAGAAGCTGGGATTTTACAGCAATGTAATAAAATACTAATAAAGCTAATGGAAGAAATTCTGCCTTCAAGACAAAATTAAGTGCAAGTTATATATATTTCAGAAGAATTTCCCTTTGACTGAGAAATGATTCACCTAACGTATTTCAGTCAGTTAAACCTTAGCAACATTTAGACCTGACTGGTGTTTATGGATGTAAGTAAAATAAGATGAGACTTAAGCACGTCTATTCCTCTCTTATTAGTTATAAAATTAATTGATCTGACTTTGGCTCATTCAGAGAAATATTAAAGAAAAGTTAATTAATTAATTACCTAATTAATTTAAGGGATTAAGGACATTAAAATTCCCCTTCAAAGTAGGTGAAGTAGGGTGATAGGAAACAACTTAAAAGCTACCTTACTTTATTTACATATTTCAAAATAGGCATACTGAGTGTATTGAGACTCAGCTTGTGAGTTCAACGATATGATGAAGAATACATATGACAACTTTTATTTAACAACTAGTGTCTTTTCAGAATATTTTCATATCATTTGTTCTTAAAACACCCACAGATATTTAAATATATATTCACAATGCATCTATAATATTAAAACTTATTCTATTGCCTTCATCTACCTATAAATACTAATAAAAATTTATACTTATCAGCAACCTATAATTTTTGCTAAGGACTTTCAAATATTATGAACATGGAAATAAATTATATTTAAATACATGAACAAACATTATATTACTCAGATTTGAACTTAAAAACCTAATTAGGAATAAAGTAAACAATATTATTTTAATAACTGACATATTTAATATTTACTGTAATGAGTCTTTATACTTGACAGTTATGATAAAATGACATAATTATAATAGACAAGTTTTTCTGTAGTTTATTGAAACCAAATATTTCTACAGTTTTGCTTCTCAACTTAAATAGATTTCATTTTTGATTAAAGGACCTTAAAATGATTATTTCCATAAACTAATAATTATAAATTAAATATATTAAATAAAATGACATCCAGAAATTGAAAATAATAAATCATGAATGTTGATACAGAACTTTTCTCCCCTCTTTTCTATATTCACAATGTTTCAGCCAGGCCAAGGCAATACAGTGTATTATTAAACAAGTAACAAATGGTAGATAAATATAGCTCTTCAATTATCCTGCTTTAGGCTGTCAACCACCAGAATAAATCCTATCATTTATACATAAAAACAAAGGGCTTCTGACCAAACAACAATTTCATGCTCTTTATTTACAGGTCCCAGTGCCTTTCCTTTGGCACAATCCAACATTGCCCGAGAGGTCCCAGATTGTGAGAGGGCACAGGCCAGGCTGAGGGACCCCACCCATGCATGAATCCGTGCACTGGGCCTCTAGTGATATATAAAATGATTGACAGTAAGAAAAAAAAAACCATAACAAATAACATTAAATTATTTGCTATAATTAATGAGAACCTACTATGTGCCAGACAAGTAAGCGGGATCATTGCCATTTTATATGTGAGAAACTATTCACTTATAGCTTCAGAGATGTTGAATAGTGACAAAGATGATAGAAATTGATTCAAGAACAATTCTATTAAAACCAAAGCTCTTTCTGCAAGAATTCAAAACTATGGGTATCTTGTTTATGGAAAATTGCCCTACATAATTCATACTTCATTAGAACATTAAAGCAATATTATTACTTTGTACATTACAGTTGAATACATTTATCACATTGTTTAAGATGGCAAATGGATAAAGCATTCTATGAAATCCTATAAAATTTTCTGACAAGTGTATATAAGATAAATATTTCTATAGACTAGTTTCAAAATAAAATTTTGTGCTATTGATTTTCATCTTTCTAGATGAAAGGTGAACAAAAGTTTATGGTCTTTTAACTGTCATGAACCTACATACTTTTTGCTATATGGTTCAATGAGATTCTTCATATATATCTAAATTGAAACACACACACACACACACACACACAAACAAAAACAACAACAACAACAACAAAAAAACCCAAGATGTAATACCTGACCTATTACATACTGCCTCAATATATGTAGCTTAATTTTAATCTATGCATAAAAATCTAGCCATATGTTTCTCATAAGTCATTGGCTTATGACCCCTTATATAGTTAATTAAAGCAATTTTTAAAAATCGTTAGAGTCAGGGCTAGATGGCTGTGATGTAACAGGAGGTTGAGTGCCCTTGTTCCAGCCATGAGCTGGATTTACAGTTCACATACTGCACAGTTAGCTTGAAAAAATAAGATATAGAAATTATGAATAAGAACCAGACAGAAATGAAGAATGCTGTGTCTGACATTAAGAAAATGCTGGAAGGAATAAAAGCAGGCTCGATGAAGTAGAAGATCGACTAAGTGAATTAGAAGACAAGGTAGAAAAAAAACACTATATCAAAGCTGAAAAAGAGGAAAAAGAAACTTAAAATAATGAGGACAGTTAAGGGAACTTGGGACAACATAAAATGGAACAACATCATAGGGGTACCAGAGGGAGATGAAAGTGAGCAAGAAATAGAAAACCTGTTTGAAGAAATAATGACAGAAAATCTCCTATGCTGGTGAAGGAAAAAGCTACACATGTTCAGGAAGCACAGATGATACCCATCAAGAAGAACCCAACAAGACTGATTCCAAGACACATCATAATTAAATTGACAAATGTTAAAGACAAAGAGCTAATCCTAAGAGTAGTAGGAGACAGTCAGTTACCTATAAGGAAGTTCCCATAAATCTGTCAGCTGATTTCTCAACAGAAACACTACAGACAAGAAGGGAATGGCAGAAAGTATTCAAAATAATGAAAATCAAATATCTAAACGCAAGAATACTGTATCCAGCAAGGTTATCAGTCAAAATCAAACGTGAAATAAAGACCTTCCCAGCCCTAGCTGGTTTGGTTCATAGAGTTTCAGCTTGCATACTGGAGGGTCCCAGGTTCAATTCCAGTCAAGGGCATGTACCTGGTTACAGGCTTGATCCCAGTCCCTAGCTCGGGAGTATATGGGAGGCAACCAATCAATGTGTCTCTCTCACATTGATGTTACTCTTTCTCTGTTTCCCCCCCCTCTCTTCCACTCTCTAAATAGCAATAGAAAAATATCCTTGGGTGAGGATTAACAACAACAACAACAACAAAGAGCTTCCCAGACAAAAAAGACTAAAGGAGTTTATCACCACCAAACCTGCAATGCAAGAAATGTTAAAGGGACCTAACCAGTTTGGCTCAGTGGATAGAGCATCGGCCTGCAGACTGAAGGGTTCCAGGTTCGATTCCGGTCAAGGGCATGTACCTTGGTTGTGGGCACATCCCCAGTAGGGGGTGTACAGGAGGCAGCTGATCAATGTTTCTCTCTCATTGATGTTTCTAACTCTCTATCCATCTCCCTTCCTCTCTGTAAAAAATCAATAAAATATATTTAAAAAAAAAGAAAAGAAAAGAAATGTTAAAAGGGCAGCTGGAAGGAAAAAATAGATAAAGAGAGTAACAGACATAAAGAATAAAAATGGCTTGAATAAATAACTGTTAATAATAACCTCAAATATAAAAGGATTAAATGTTCCAATCAAAAGACAGAGGGCAGCTTAATGGATAAGAAAACAGAGCCAATATATGCTGTATACAAGACACCAATCTCTGAACAAAGATTCACATAAGATGAATGTGAAGGGATAGAAAAAAAAATTATGGAAATGGAAATGAAAAAAGAGCTGGGGTAGCAATATTCATATCTGGAAAAAATAGACTTCAAAGCAAAGGCCATAAAAGAGGTAAATAAGGCAACTACATAATAGTAAAGGGGTCAGTAAAAAGAAGGATCTAACCCTGGTAAAGATATATGCACCTAATATAGGAGCACCTAAACATATAAAAAAGCTCTTAGAGTATTTTAAGGGAGAGATTGTCAGCAATACAGTCATAGTAGGAAACTTTAAAACCCCACTGAAATCACTGGATAGATATTCCAGACCTAAAAAAAAGGAAAGACAACATTAAATGACACACTAGATCAGATGGATGCAATGGACATTTGAAGAATATCTCATCCCAAAGCTGCAGAATATACATTTTTCTCAAGTGCACACTATGCCAAGCCCACACAGCCATGGGTGAACCTGTGCGGGGGGCGGGGGCGGTGAAGGATTTAAAAAACAGAGAAGAGAATAAAGCTGGGGCTAGGTGGGATGTTGCTCTCTCTGATGATGAGGCAGCTCCACAGTTTGCAAACCGAGTCTTTATTTTATAGCCAGATTCCACGAGGCAAAGTAAGGGCGTGGTTACAATGTTACTGCAGGTTTCGAATCTACTCAATTACATGCACCTGATCAATTGCTTAATTGCTGCACCTCCTGCAGCCTATATCGCTTAGTCACATGGGACCACGGGTTTCGATCATAAGGTCAAGCTTACAACTATGGCCTTTGGCTATAATTGTGCTGGGAGGGTTTTGCCCTCCAAGCTAGGACTTGCACATGGCTTTGCCATTAGAGGACCATGCCCTCTCATTAGTCCAAGGCTTGAACCTGTTGAAACACTGTAGCCACTCTCCACAATAGTACACTGCTGGTAGGAATGCAGACCGGTGCAGCCATTGTGGAAAATAGTACAGAGTTTCCTCAAAAAATTAAAATTAAACTTCCATTTGACCCAATTATCCCACTTCTAGGAATATATCTTAAGAATCTGAAATGCCAATTAAAAGTATATATTCACCCCTATGTTTATAGCAGTGTTATTTCCAATAGCTATGATCTGGAAATAGTCCAAGTGCCCATCAGTAGATGAGTAGATAAAAAAGCTGTGGTACATTTATACCATGTAATACTATGCAGCTGTTAAAGAGAAAGACCTCTTATCCTTTGAGACAGTGTGGAGGGACCTGGAGAGTATCATGCTAAGTGAAATAAGCCAGTCAGAGAAAGACAAGTATCACATGATCTCACATTTATGTAGAATCTAATATATAACATAAACAGACAAAAAAAAATAGGTCCAAAAGCATGGAAGTCACAGACTGAAGGATCTCAGAGGGAAGCAGTGAAGAAGGAGGGCAGAAATTAACCAAAAAATTTATATGCACATATGCATAATCCATGGACACAGACAATAGCATGGTGAGGCAGAAACTGGTTGGAGAGGGGTAATGGGAAAAAATGGGGGATATCTGTATTACGCTCAACAATAAAGATAGATAAGAAAGAGAGAGAGAGAGAGAGAGAGAGAGAGAGAGAAAGAATAAAAATTCACAACTGAGTATTTCTCATTTTTATAAAAACAGATGTTTTCATAATCTTGAATATCATCGTCTCTGAAGAGATTGTGGAAAATTACTAGAGTTTTAAATACAGAATCCTATATAATAAAAGCCTAATATGCCAAGTGTCTGGTCGTCTGGTCGGCCATTCAACCAATCAAAGCATAATATGTTAATGATATGCTAAGGCTGCTCAACTGCTCGCTATGACGTGCACTGGACACTAGTGTTCAGACTCTCTGACCGGTAGGTGAGCTTGCTGCTGGGGTCTTGCTGATTGGGACTGAGCTAGATGGGCCAGACATGCCCTGGAGCCCTCCTGCGGTCTCTCCCTGGCTGGCCAACCTCCCTTGTCCCTCCCCAGCCCCGATCATGCATTGGTGGGGTCCCTTGGCCTGGCCTGCACCCTCTCGCAATCTTGGACCCCTTAGGGGATGTCAGAGGGCCAGTTTCAACCCAATTCCACAGGCCAGGCCGAGGAACCCCACTGGTGCACGAATTCATGCACCGGGCCTCTAGTATACAATAAAAGAACTCTAAGAGTACCAAGTTATATTTTCTTTACTTTAATAATACTATGGCCCAAAATATAATAACTATGTTATAAATCCTTTTAATTTCATGTATTAGACAAAAGAAATAAAACTAATAATATTATATCAAGTAACATCATATTGCTTTATTGAAATAGCTGAGGAATTCTTTGGGTTTAATTGGAAGAAAAATTAAGCAGTTATTTTATGTTCTTGGCTTGAGGCAAAGGACAATTTACTACTTTTCTCAAATTTTCTTCTAGGGATCATTATTGATACAAAGCAAAATAGGTGTTTGATTTATGTTGAAAAATTTAAGTGTCTCAAATAGGCAATAGTAATAATTATAGAAAAATGTATTATTCTATATAATAAAAGCCTAATATGCTAAGTGTCCAGTTGACCGGTCATCCATTCAACCAATCAAAGCATAATATGCTAAGGATATGCTAAGGCTGCTTAACCGCTTGCTATAATATGCACTGTCCACCAGGGGGCAGACAGTTGACTGGTTGACCAGTCTCTATGATGTGCACTGACTACCAGGGGACAGAAGCTCCAACTGATAGGTTAGCTTGCTGCTGGGGTCTGGCTGATTGGACTGAGCGAGATGGGCTGGACACACCCTCGAGCCATCCCATGGTCCCTTCCTGGCTGGCCAACCTCCTGCATCTCTCCCCTGCCTGGATTATGGATCATGCACTGGTGGGGTCCCTCAGCCTGGCCTGTGCCCTCTCAGAATATGGGACCCCTGGGGGATGTTGGAGAGCTGGTTTGGGCCCCATCCCACAGGGGTAGTGCCACTCAGCCAGAAGCTGAGCTCACTGCTGGCGAGCGCAGTGGCAGTGGCAGTGGCAGAGCCTCTTCCACCTCTGCAATAGCACTAAGGATGTCTGACAGCTTGCTCAGGCACGCTCCCTCTGGGGAGCAGGCCTAAGCCGTCAGTCGGACATTCCCCAAGGGCTCTTGGACTGTGAGAGGGCACAGGTCGGGCTGAGAGGCCCGCCCCCCAACAAAGTACACAAATTTCATGCATTGGGCCTCTAGTAATAATTATAACTGATAGCATATTTAATGACAACTTACATTTTGCTAGTCACTTCATAAGCACTTAAGTACACAAGCATATCAAATCTCCAGTACATAATTTTGATGTATATCTACACTAATAAAAGAGAAACATGCAAATTGGTGTCACTCTGCTACCCTTCCCATTGGCTAATCAGCATATCCTTATGCAAATTAACTGTCAGCCAAGATGGCGGCAGGCAGCCATGCATTGAAGCGAACAGGGAGGCTTGCTTGCTCCAGTGATGGCGAACTCCAACGTTCCATGCCTGACTTGCCGGCCTCTCAGCTGCAACTCTAAGCAACTATGTTGCAAATATAGAAGCTAAACAAAACCCCAGAAACCGGCTTTCAGTCAGCCGGGCTTCAGCCAGC
>NW_005369060.1:380640-393772 GCF_000412655.1 Myotis brandtii | reverse complement strand
CAACCCCCTGATCGGCCCTGCTCTGTGCATGACAAGGGGGAGCTCCCCAAACCCCTGATCGACCCTGCTCTGTGTGTGACAGGGTAGGGAGCCACAACCCCCCTGATGGGCCCTGCTCTGTGAGTGACAGGGGGCAGCGCCCCAACCCCCTGTTTGGACCTGCTCTGTGACTGACAGGGGGTGGCGCCGCAACCTCCCCATCGACCCTGCCTTGAGTGTGACAGGAGGCGGTGCCCCAACCCCCTGATCGGCCCTGCTCTGAGCCTGACCAGGGGCTGCACCTAGGGATTGGGCCTGCCCTCTGCCACCTGGGAGCAGGCCTAAGCCAGGAGGTCGTTATCTCCCGAGGGGTTCCAGACTGCGAGAGGGCACAGGCCGGGCTGGGGGACCCCCCTCCCCTCAAGTGCACAAATTTTTGTGCACCGGGCCTCTAGTAATATTATAATTGAAATTTATCAGAGTCTTAGAAATTAAACAAACTCTATGAAATAGTTTAGCATCAGAATTCAAATCCAAGTCTTTGGGGACACAACTGTGTGAGTTTATATGGGCTCCCATGCATTCTCTTGCCTCTGTATTATCATGGTTCCCTCTACCTAGAAATCTCCGTCCCTTTTGCATCCTTAACTCTTATTAATTTTTAAGGCCTCAGACATCTATTACATTAACAACGCATCCATGATAATATTCCTTCCCAAAAAATAATGACTTAAATTCCCTATAATTTGATGTAAAACAAAGATACTATATTTGTTATACATATGTGATAAACATGTTTCTTATAAAAACAAAATTTCAATTATGTAAATATATAGGGGTATGTATATATGTGAAACAGATGCATTAATTCAAAGGTTTTAAAATTGCTTACTGTTGAAATTTCAACCTATTTTAACACTGTATATTTTGTTGATTTAAATTCTTCAGCTTCAATATTTCTTAATTAAAATGTATTAGTGGTGAGTATTTTCTTGAAAGCTGGTCAAAAAGTCTTTATTCATGTATAATTACTTTGCAGATAATAGTGAAAAACAAGCAAATAGCTGCAAATTAGACCTCTGCTAGGATATTTTAGAACATTTTTTTGTCCATGTAGTTAATTAGAATTCCACCCCTATAATGAAAATTTTATAAATTAATACAGTTATTATAAGTTTGGATTGCTTTATTAAATAGCCTTGTGGTCCAGATGCAGCTCTCCATTCTCTCTCTTTCTCCCTCCCTCTCTCTCTCTCTCTCTCTCTCTCTATCTCTTTCTCTCCTTCCTTCCCTCTCTTTGTTCTTTTCTCTCAGCAGAGGAAACAACAGAGTAAAAATGGAAGAAAGTATTTGCAAACCATAGATAAGGAGTCATTTTCTAAAATATATAAGAAACTCATACAACTCAATAGCAAAAAACACACAACTATAACTCAATTAAAAATAGGTAAATGACTTGAATAGACATTTTCTCTGAAGAAGACATACAAATGACAAACACACCATTAATAGATGCTCAACATAAGTAATAACCAGGGAAATGTAAAACAAAACCACAATGAAATATCACCTTGCCCTGTTAGCATGGTTATTATAAAAAAAAGGTAACAAGTGTTGCTTAGGATGTATAGAAATGTCTACCTTTGTACATTGTTAATGGGAATGCCAAGTAGTGCTTCTCCTATGGAAAACAGCATGGAAATTCCTCAAAAAAATTAAAAATACAACTATCACATGATACTGGAAGCCTAATTCTGGGAATTTATCTAAAAAAATTTAAATCCATAACTCAAAAAAGGAACAGCACTCCAATGTTCATTACAGCATTTCTCACAACTAGAGGCTCGGTGCATAAATTCATGTACCAGTGAGGTCCCTCGGCCTAGCCTGCGGGATTGGGCTGAAACTGGCTCTCCAACATCCCCCAAGGGTTCCTGGATTGCGAGAGGGCACAGGCCCAGCTGAGGGACCCCATCGGTGCAAGATCAGGACCTGGAAGGAATGCAGGAGGTTGGCTAGCTGGGGAGGGACTGTGGGAGGGCTCCAGGGTGTGGTTGGTCTGTCTCCCTCAGTCCCGATTAGCTGGACCCCAGCAGCAAGCTAACCTACTTATTGGAGTGTCTGCCCTCTGGAGGTCAGTGCATGTCATAGCAACTGGTCAATGAGTTGACTGTCTGGCCCCTGGTTGTCAGTGCATGTCATGGCGTGCAGTTGAGAGGCTATAGCATATCCTTAGCATATTATGCTTTGATTGGTTGAACAGACGACTGGATGACCAGACACTTAGCATATTAGGCTTTTATTATATAGGATAGCCAAGATAAAGCTACAACTTAAATTTCCATCAACAAAAAAGTGAATAAAGAAAATGTTATATCCTATCTAATAAAATGGTAATATGCAAATTAACCATCACCCCATCACAAAGATGGTGGCACCCATAGCTACAAGATGGCAGCACCCAGTCCTCTCAGCCCTGTGGAGTCCCCCAGTCCCGGAGGGGCGGCTGCTGAAAGCAGGCCGCGTGAACAGCCTGGTGGAATGCTTGCTTCATCACCAAGCGATGAGGCAAGCATTCTGCGCCCGGCCGCAGATGGGCCTCTGGCCAGGCCGGGGTGTGGAATGCTTGAGTAAGAAGAGAAGGAACCAGCGAACTGATCAGAGTCGAGTGGCCCCCCACTCCCGAACAAGGTCAAGTCTGGGTGGCCAGAAGGTGGAGGGGGTGGAAGATAGTGTGACAGGAGGGATTGGTGGTGGAGGCACAGGGGTGAAAGCTGGCCGAAAAAGAGGAAGGAAGCCCATTATCAGAGTTCCTGAGAACAGGGATGGAAGTCGTTTGCATTTCCCAGCCACGGATGGGCCTCTGGCCAGGCCAGGGCATGAAACGCTTGCGTCGTCGCCCCGGTGATGAGACAAGCATTCTGCGCCCGGCTGCAGATGGGCCTCTGGGTCACGGAGAGCCTCTGAGCAGCAGGCATGGAGTGGCCAGGCCCTGCAAAGAGCTACTGGCGCATGGATTAGTGCGCAGGGCTACTAGTATAAGGACATTATGCTAAGTAAAACAAGCCACTCACAGAAAAACAAATATTGCATGATTTTACTTATATATCTTAAAGTAGCTAAATCATAGAATCTAACAGTAGAATAATGGTTGTCGGGGTCTGAGGTAAAGGTGTTAGGGAGTTGTCAGTAAAGGGCATAAAAATCTCAATTATTTAAGATTAATTCATTTTAGAGAACTGCTATACAACATTAATCCTACATTAACAATACAGTGGGGCCTTGACTTCCGAGTGTCCCAACTAACGAGTTTTTTGAGATACCAGCTGTCTCTCAGCTGATTTTTTGCATTGAGTTGATAGAGTAATTTGAGTTAACGAGCTCCTTAACGAGCTCGGTCTCGGAACGAATTAAACTCGTAAGTCAAGGCCCCACTGTACTGTATTCTACACTTAAAATTAAGAGAGTAGATCTCATGTTAAGTGCTCTTACCACAATAAAATAAAAATAAGTTTGAAATTCCCCTTAAAGCACTATGTATGAGCTTGTCTACATTCTTATGTAGAGATATGGTTTGCATCTGGTTTAACTGATCATACAACTTGACTAAGACACAATGCTCATATTTTAACTGGTTCATAATCTGAAAAAAGTATAACCTATGCAACCAAGTAATAACCCTGGAAGGCTGCACTTGGATGTTTGTCAATTTCTGAATGGTTGCCTGTGCCTTCTTTATCCTGCTATATGTATATATATTTTACTCTTATTAAAGTTTTTTAAGTGAATATACACTAGAATCTTGTGATTGAGATCCCAGATAATCACTGCAAGTATTTATTGAACATCATACAAAATACAGATTTATTTTTTTAAAGTAGTGAAGACATGGGGGGTGGGTAGGGGCTGGGAGGATGGGGGGAAAGGGGTGAAAGGGGAGCTATCTGTAATACTATCAACAATAAAAAGTTTATTTTAAATAAATAAATAAAATAAAAAAGAAGTGAAAACAAACACACAAAAATATATAGATTCTTATATCAAAGTCCCCAAAATAATAAAAAATTTAATGTCTCTAGAAAACATTTTTAGAGACTAATATTTTATGAGCTCAAAGTGAATACAAATATATTTAAACTGAGCACAAAATTCACAATTCACAAACCATTAAAAAAGATTGATCAATTTAACTATATGAAAAACATTTTAAGTCTTTGAATCCAAAGACAAAAAATAAAGGTCACAGACTAAGAAAAAATACTTGTGACACATATAAAATGATTAATGTCAAGAGAATATTAGGTGTTTCTTTAAAAGAAAAAAAAAACAAGAACTAAATAAAGTCTGTAAAATAAATAAGTTGTATGGAAAGCCAATTTATAGAAAAAAAAGGCCTGAATGCTAATAAATATGAAAAATATGTGTATCCTTAGTAGTAATTAAAATATCAAGTAAAAATTATGAAATACAATTTTAGATCCTTTTGATTGGCAAAATTTGATTCACTAAAATAACAACTACATGTTGAGAAATACATGGATATAAGAACTCTAATAGGTTTCTTGAGTGAAATTTGACACAACCACTTTAAAAAACACTTTAGCAATATTGAGTCAAATTGAAGATGCACTCTGAGAACAACTAATTCCACTTCTTGATACATGCATTGAGAAAATATTACAGATGTGCACACAGAGACAGGTATGCATTTATTCAATTCTTTCCTAGTAGAAAATTCCAGAAAAATTTCAGCATCACTCTTCATTCAGTAGAATATTTTTTTGCAGTATAACAAATGAGCTAAATCTTTATGTATTAATTGGTATAATCCCAAAAGTTTATGTAGAAAAAAAGTAAATAAACTTGCAAAATAATCCATATAGTTTTATATTTCTATAACTACTGAAATACAAAAACACTGTACATGATTAGTGCATACAAAAACATGTAACAAATACATCAAAATATGCATAAGAAAAACTAAATTTTTGTCTCATTGGTACTCTAATGCTCTGTTGTAACAATGCAATACATTTTGATAGAATTGTTTAGTATATTACTAATTAGAAATTCAGTTTCATATTAACAGATATTGTAGATATCTATTAATATTCAATATGGGTGGAACAAGGATATTACATAAATATAACTATTTTTATTAAAGGCAATATATCAACTATTTTCAAATAATTAAAAAATTAGACATTCTTGACTTCTAACTAATAATAAAAACTAACATTTATAGGATACTTACTATAGGCTAGTTACTTTTCTACAAGTTTTGAGTATTAACTCACTTATTACTGGGACAAATCCTATGAGACATATGAGAATTACAAGTGAGGAAACCGATCTGGGGTATTTAGAAAACTTCTCAAGGTTTCATAACTAAGTGATTGAGTTGCTTTCAAATCCAGACAGGCTAGCTCATGCTATTGTCCATATACTCTGATGAGTCTCAATGTGTCTTAAACATGAGTTGACTTTCAATTATCATTGAGACCTCTAGTCACTCAATCTTCTCAAATTACTCAGAATTTGTAAATCAACAGATTGAAGCCAATCCTCTCTAAAATATACGTATATTCTGGATCACTTCAATTTTCTGTATCTATTATGTATTGTTGATTATAATTATTACCACTTTCTTTTGTAAATGTGTTCTCTTGTTTTGCTATGAGTTTATAATTATTTGTTTCATCTCATTCTGGACATGGCTCTGTTTCTGTAATGAGTCTAGGCCAATATTCCCACTAATTTCTGTTAATAATAATGAAGAATTGGAAGGATCCTATTTACCCATGTTATTATTTTCAATGTAAATAGTTAGCCACAGCTGCTTCAATTATCCCAATTGTATGACAGAAAAATTAGGTGGGGAGATGAGGGTACAAATTCATCTTTCAACTCTCTAGGCATTCAGAATGAAATATGAAAAAAGAAAAGAAATAATTTGCTTGCAGGTCACCAAACTTCAAATTGAAAAGGCTTATATAAATTCTATCAACACCTAACATATACAATGGACATAATCACAAGACAGATTTGTAATTAGTAATCAAACAGTTTACACTTGCATAGAATTTTTCAGAAATGTTTTGTTTATTTATCTCACATAACCCATTGTTAAACTGAAGAACAATAGATAATTTCATTTTTTGTTATCTAATAAAATGTTTTTACATACATTTCCAATAAGTGACTTAGAATAGCATTGAATCACATAAATATTAGTTGAGTGAAAATATATACTATTAAAAATATTCTTGGGGCTTCCAGTCAAGATGGCAGTGTAGGTAAACATGATACTCACATTGTCCTACAAGCATATCAAAATTACAACTACATAACAACCACCACCTGAAATCCTACAACTAAGGATATAAAGAAGAATTCACATCGAGACTGGTAGGAGGGAAAGAAATTTGGAATGGTTTGGATACACACCCATGTTTGATGGATAAAAATTGGGAAGGATATCTTTACTGTGGAGATCTCCCCTGAGGAGCAAGGGTTCCAAGCCCCACACCAAACCTCCCAACCCAGGGTTCAAGCCCCAGGAAGAGAAGTCCTCAAAACATCTGGCTGTGAAAACCAGTGGAGATTGTGGCTGAGTGACAGTGAGACTGCTGGAGCCCCAGGCACTTCCTCTTAAAGGGCCCATGCATGGACTTACTCAGACTCACACATTCTGAGCTCCAGCACTGGAGTAGTAGCTGGAAAAGTACTAGGGGCATATGGGAAAGGACTAAATTGTCTGTCATGGGGGTGAGAGTTGGAGAGGCAACTTTATCCTAGAGAGAGGTGCTGGCAGAGGCCATAATACCTTCTCTGAACCCACACCCCACAGAGCTGATAGGCAGGGCTATATCTAAGTCTTCATCAACCTGGCCATCACTGTTAGTGTGCTCTGGCAATTCCAGAGACCCTGACTTGGAGGCCAACCCAAGCTGTTTCTAGTGGCTTTTCTAACCATTTGGCCTCAGCATTCCCCATACTTCTCAATAAAGTCCCAGGCCCAGATATAACAACAGCTGTCCTTAGTTTGGAGCTTGGCATCTCCTAGGCACCTCTAAGCCCAACACAAGTAGCAGCCATCTTCAGATTGCTTTGTAGCTCATGTTGGTAGTCCCAGGCAAGGCACAGGGGTAAGTGACCCTGGGCTGTATCTCCTGAGAGGTCCCAGAGCTAGCACTCCCAGTGAATAGCTTCAGACCATATCAAAGCACCATCCAATTTTATCCACAAGCAACATACACAAGGGTTGGTCTCAGAGGGCACCAGAGCCCCACTGAAGTAAGTTTTGCTCAGTGGGGTAGGCCCCTAGACAGCTGATTCCCCACAGTGATTGTGCCAGCCCTTGCAGCTGATTGGCCTGTGTGTAAATCCCTGTTATTGACATGCCAATAGCAATCAGGGATCAACTAAAACAGGAAGATGTACACAGCCCCACATGGTAGTGAGAGATGAGGTGCCCAGCTTACATGAAAAGGGAACTGTAACACTGGGCCCTACAGGATACCTACAACATAAGGCCACTCTACAAGCTCAGGAAAATTAGCAGCTCTACCTAGCAAAGAGAAGCAAGCACATGGTTATAAAGATGCTCCATGAACTTAGAGGACATGTAGATGAACTTAGTGAGAACTTCCACAAAAAGGAAAATAAAAACAGAGATAGAAAACATAAAAAAGAACCAGTCAGAAATGAAGAATACAATAACTGAAATAAAGAATACAATACAGAGGATCAACAGTAGAGTAGATGAAGCAGAGGATCAAATCAGTGATTTAGAAGATAAAGAAGCAGGGAACACCCAATCAGTGCAACAAAAAGAAAAAAGAAACCAAAAAATTGAGGACAGAATAAAGATTCTCTGGGATAACTTCAAGCAGATCAACATTTGCATCATGGCACACCAAAAGGAGAAGAATGTGAGCAAGGAATTGAAAAACTATTTGAAGAAATAACGATGAAAAACTACCCTAACCTGGTGAAGAATATTGACATACAAGTCCAGGAAGTGTGGAATCACAAACAAGATGAACCAGAGAGGCCCACACCAAGGCACACCATAATTAAAATGGCAAAGGATAAAGACGAAAAGAGAATCTTAAAAGAAGCAAGAGGAAGCAGTTATCTATAAGGAGCTTCCATAACAGTGTCAGCTAATTTCTCCACAGAAACTTTGTAGGCCAGAAGGGAGTGTCAATAAATATTCAGTGATGGAAAGCTTTATTCTTCTCAGCAAAGCTATCATTTAGAGTCGAAGGACTTATAAAGATCTTCCTAAACAGGAAGAAGCTAAAGGAGTTCATTACCACTAAACCAGTGTTATATGAAATGTTAAAGGGTCTTCTTTAAGAAGAAAAAGAAAAAAAAAGATCAGAAACACAAATAATTAAATGGCCATATATATATATATATATATATATATCCATAAACAATTGAAGTAAAAATCAATAAATAATGAAACAAGCAGAACAGAAACACACTTATAGATACAAAGAACGTTTTATGATTGCCAGGTGTGAAGGGCTTGGGGGCTTGGGTGAAAAAGGCGAAGGGATTAAGTAGTACAAATTGGATATAAAGTACCAGTATAGGGAATATAGTCAATATTAATCTAATAACTGAATGTGTCAAATGGGTTTGAGATTTATTGGGATGATCACTTAGTAAGCTATATAATGCCAAATCACTGGGTTTTACACCTGAAACTAATATAATATTGTATGTCAACTGTAATTGAAAAACAAAAAGTAAAGTAAAAGAAACTTCTATCTTCAATTTCAGGGTTGTGAGATGAATCCATGTTAATATGTAATGCTAGTTCATTAATTTTTACTGTGTATAATATTGAATTTTATGAATGTACCACAATTTATATATCTATTTTACTATTAATCCTATCTAATAAAGAGGGAATATGCTAATTGACCCTCACATCATCACAAAATTGGTGATGCCCTAAGCCAATAAGGAGGGAATATGCTAATTGACTTCCCCGCCCTCAAAGATGGTGGCACCCACAGCCAATAAGGAGGGAATATGCTAATTGACTGCCCCACCCTCAAATTTGGCGGTGCCCACAGCCACAAGATGGCCAGCAGGGGAGGGCAGTTGGGGGGAACCAGGCCTGCAGGGGAGGGCAGTTAGAGGTGACCAGGCCTGTAGGGGAGGGCAGTTGGGGGCGATTGGGCCTGCAGGGGAGCAGTTAGGCATCGATCAGGCTGGCAGGGGAGTGGTTAGGGGGTGATCAGGCTGGCAGTCAGGCAAGCAGTTGGGAGCCAGCAGTCCCGAATTGTGAGAGGGATGTCCGACTGCCAGGCCTAGGGATTGGGCCTAAACCGGCAGTCGGACATCCCCCGAGGGGTCCCAGGTTGGAGAGGGGTCCCAGCTTGGAGTAGGTGCAGGCTGGAATGAGGGACACCTCCCAACAGTGCATGAATTCCGTGCACTGGGCCACTAGTCAATATATAATTGCTTCCTTTTCTTATTTTGTTGTTATAAATAATTATCTTTCCAACAACATTCTTCTGAGCATATGGATACATATAATAGAGGTACCTTTTATATGAAATTTTAAACAAGCAAAATAATAATATATTGTTAATTAAATGCACATATATAGTAAAATTATAAATAAGCATATTGGGAAAAACTACCAAAGTCAGAAGAGCAATTATGCCTAGGAAAGAATGGGTATATAGGGGATTTTAACTACACAGGCCTTACTTTGTTACTAAAATAGGATGTTCATATATGTGTGTTTGTTCTCCTATTAGCTCTACATTTTTCATATTCCCAAACACTTCATCAAAATACAAAAAGGTGAGCGCTTTAGGTAAAAATAATCAAAAAGGAAAAATAGCTTTTCCACTTGAGATTTTATAACAATGACATAGTAAACTACTTCTTTTATTTTTTTCCACTAAAGCCATTGGTTACATGTCACCCTTTGTGGTAAGGACCTTCCTAAATGACCCCTTTAGGTGTGTATGTCCTTGTGCAAGTTTCTCCCTTTGACTGTGGGCTGGACCTCATGACACACTGCTAACAAACAGAATATAACAAAAATCATGGCATTTCACCTCAAAGGTTATGTCACAAAGATTTTGTTGCTTTTTTTCAGGTGGGGGGAGTGCTCCCTTTTGTTCTCTTGTTTGCTTGACCTAATGCAGTGGTTCTCAACCTTCCTAATGCTGTGACATTTTAATACAGTTCTTCATGTTGTGGTGACCCCCGATTTCATTGTTACAAATTGAACATAATTAAAGCATAGTGATTAATCACAAAAACAATATGTAATTATATATGTGTTTTCCGATGGTCTTAGGCGACCCCTGTGAAAGGGTTGTTCGACCCCTAAAGGGGTCGCGACCCACAGGTTGAGAACCGCTGATCTAAGGGAAGCTGGTTTTCATGTTGTGAGCTGCCATGTGTCAGGAAACTTATTTTTCTGGGGAACAGCCAATGAGGACATGAAGGCTGCCAACATTCACATGAGTAAGCTTGGAAATGAATCTTCTTCCCCACTCATGCCTTGAATGACTGCAGTCCTGGCTGACAACTCGCACAAAGTCTTGTAAGAGACCCTGAAAACAAAGACTTAGCTAAGTCATCAGGGATTCCTGACACACATAAACCGTGAGATAATAAAAATTTGTTATTTTAAGTCACTAAGTGTTGGAGTAATTTCTTATATAGTAATAAATAACACTCTATTCTTAGGAAAAGAACATAAACTGGACTATGGGAATATAAAAATATTTCTAGCAGTAAAGTTAAAAAAAGAGGACATATGTAATACTTTCTACAATAAAAATACATTTTAAAAAACAATAAAAAGGAAATATTTTAATATATTTAAAAAGATGATTTGAGAAGATTAATTTCTAGCATGACAGAGAAAGGAGATCAAAACATCTTCAAATCCTCTTCCAGAAGGCAACAAGCATTCCAACACGGGCCTTTGACCTATGACATACAACTGGGAAACATTTATGCACAAACATGACTGAACCTCAGGTAAGAGCAGCACAAATCTGTGGTGTTGATGCTTGCAGCTACTCCCGTACCATAGCACAACCAGGCTTTGTGTTCATGGTAGTGCTGTAGAAACAAATTTTGCTGCTACTGCTAGAGAGAATTTGCTTGATGGAGGTGTTTTCAGTTGATGACAAGCAAACAGGAGGGGCAGCAGCCCTGGTTTCCAGAGTTTGCAACTCTGATCTCACTTTATCCTTCTATAACACATTCTCTCTCTCTCTCTCTCTCTCCCCCCACTCACCCACACACTCACTCACTCACAAGCACACATTATATGTTATCAACCATTGATTAACAGTTGCTGCTACTGTAACCCCTCCAGGAACAGTAGTAGTTTAAAGTGATCATGTTGCTCCTTTGTGAAAGAATGTGTCTTGGAGTGACTTGACCAGAAAACATGAAAGTTATTGCCCCAGAGCCAAGCAATAGGGTTGGCTCAACTACTTCTCCTGAAGATTCATCAGGACCACAAGATATAGGCAACAGATATTATTTCTGGCACTCTCTGCGTTGACATTGCGTCAGCTATCATTTTTATTCTTCCTGGTAAGTATAGCATGAAGATAGTCTGCATCCATACACTTTTCCTCCTCCCAATCACCTAGTAAACAAACATACCATCATTGATATGCAGGTTTTATGATGACTGAAAACATGCCTGTGTTATTAGGCAAACAAACATTTAATTTTAAGGCCAGAATTGCTCCCTGAATCCTAAAAAAAAAATAGCTACTGGATTTCAACTTATATGTAAACCTATAATGTGAAAGGCAGAGCTCAGATACATGGTTTGTGCAGAGTATGAACTTCAGCATTCAATCACTATGTCAGGTAGGAGTTGAACTTAAGTCTGAAATCATTCCTGGTGATCTTTCTCACTGATGTGGTGATAGTTAACACCTAGAAAGCACCTCAGTGTAGCAATAAAAAGAAATAGTGAGTCTGCACTCTGGTGCCCTAGTAAAATGTCACTGTTTCAATTACTTCCCCAGAATTTCACTTGCCTGCCAAGCTCCATTGTTTCTCTGACTTATCTGTCATTTTTGCTGTAGGGTAGTGGCAGCATCTTACAGAAGTGCCCAAGGTTGTGGCTTTCATATTTACTCAGAAAACAGGCCATGATAAACTCAAACCAGCTTGACCTGTCACAACATCCAGAATGAGGATAGAGTTGATCTTGTGCTAATTGAAATGCATAGCATCTTCCTTTTGTTTCCATGTAGTGTCTGGAAATGGCCACTTTGCTGATGTAGGAGCTGGAACCTAATGACTCTTTGCAACATTGCTGTGGTAAAATAGCATGAATGTGGATGTGTAGCGAGTCTCACTAAAAGCAAAATACACAGCCTCCCAGAACAGCAGGCCAATTTGAAACCAATTGTGTGGGTGGGAAACCTGCCTGTCCTCTGGGCTAAAATATTGGGCAATCAAGACATGTACTGCATTAATGCATCCGTTTCAAAGCGTACATCCTTTGAAATTTTTTCTCATAATCTCTGGTGGAAATATATAAATATCAGCAAATTCAATAAATTGCTTCACAGATCAACTTGAATATAAGGTCAAAGTTCTCAGAAAGGACAAAATCCTTAAAATATTATCTGTGTGAAAAATAAATGTATCTCTACAAGATTGCCGTATCTGTATGACATTATGTAACAGTTTCATAATGTTCAGAAGATCATGATGGCATATAAACTACTGAGCGCTTTTCTTTCCTGTTCCCTTAATAAAAATAACTTTATCAACAGGACATCTTTCAATTTCCCCTCCCCCTACCCAGTAGAAAGCATCTGTGACTTGGCTGGAGAACTCAATGGAAAACCCAGTGTAGGAGACTGGTATGTGAACTGGAGTTGTCAATCTTCTTACACAGCTTCGTTTGAAACAATATAGTTAGGAATCAGTTCATGTAGTTTTCTCCCCTTTATAACCTTAGTGTTTCAGGAGGTACTCATTCACACAACTGTTTCAAAATGCCTTAGTTTGAGACTTGCCCTACAAACTGTTATATTAGCTTTATGGAAGGTGGATAGTTTTCAACAGAATTGTTAATTTTTTTGAGATTAAAAATTATTTGTAGTATCTGAATTTCACTAAT
>NW_005369060.1:345485-380537 GCF_000412655.1 Myotis brandtii | reverse complement strand
TATATATATATATATATATATATATATATATATATATATATCCCAAAAATGTATATAGATACTCATGCATATAGACTCTTATCTATCTGTATCTGTTTGTGTATATATATATATGTCTCCCTTTAGGACTAGAATTCTATGTATGTTAGCACTTCAGAAATTCGAAAACAATATGAAGACCCTAGAAAACAACCATAATGTTCTTTCTTATATTTTTTATGAAAGTTTCACAAAGTAATCTTTACAGACCTCCTAAAAAATAAACTGAATTTATTTCAAGAGAACAAAGTTGCTTTCTATAGAAAGCATTAATTTCTGAATTCTAAAGTAATAAAATTGAGAAAAAACTAAAAATTTTATCACCAATTTTTAATTATAGTATCCATTAATAGAAAAGGCTATCTTAGAGATATCTTTATCTTTTCAAAAGTTTCATTTGTCACATCCATAGTTTAACATGCTGTGTATTCATTTGATTAAGGTGTCTATTAATTGCTTCTATTTCACCTAAAACAACAGGTTACCAAACTAAGAATAGTAAATGCTTTCTGAATTTTTCCAGTAATAATGAGTTTCTACTTGTATACCTCTTTTTTCATCTGCTTGTCAACTTTGTAATGAGTGAACATGCCATGGCTAAATGGTGAATCTTATGTACTGCAGTCAGAAAATACTTAGTATTATCACAATTCCCTTTTAGCTTTCCTTCTCAAAATCAGAGCACAGTAAAATGAACCCACCTGTGGAGCACATAGTGTGTGGTTAGAAAGGTAGAGTGATTAGATGCTAATCAAAGGTGCAGAATAGTAGGGTCAGATACTTAAAAAAGCCACCCAGATAATGAGTGCCTGCATCTTAATGTGCATATCGAAGAAAGCAACCACCTTAGCTATGCAATTAATAAGGTCTCTTCATTTACAATCTGAACTGTGCACAAATACAGACATTGATAACTTTCAGCAATTAGTTAATAGTAAAGCAAAAAAAAAAAATGATAATACCAGTGCCAGGCATTAATAATAGTAGATCTCCAGTATATATTACTCAGAATTCATTGTCTAAAATTACAGAATGTTGAATTTAGCTGTTACAACCAATTGTAAACTATTATTATTTCATAGGATGTGTTCAATCATTCACAGTTAGCTATTAAATGTTCAGTTGAACAAAAAAATGTGACTTGGACCCATCTATCCTAGGGTAAGAGATTTTAACCCTGTGACTATATATAGTTCTTCATTATTCTAATTTCTTTTCATTAGAGGATGTAGAATATGTCTTCCTGTTAACCTTTGATCTGTCAATATGTAGGGTAAAATGAGAAAGTGGTGGCAGGTACAGAAAGCCACTTATAAGTACAGAAGAAACAATGAATGACCGATAATTTAATGTGCCCAAGTCTGTATTCACCGTAAACCTACACTCCAGAGAATGATAAAACTACATGCCTTTCTTTGGATGTTTGTGGCCTGGAAACGGCATTTTAATAGTTTATCACATAAATTTTGTATATAAAATTACATTAAACATAAAAATAGGAGACAGTGAGAAAATAGGTTTCTAAACTAGACTTTAAATTAGTTTTTGGGTATATTTATCAAATGGTCATTTTAATTAGATTCATTTAGAGGCAATACTTTGCTCATTAGCCACTAACATGAAGGACAGAATACATTTTTAAAATCTCTTCAGAATATGTAAACCAACAATCACTTGCCCAGCAAACTGTACCTCAAAGGGACACAGACTTTTCCAGATATTTATCATAATTGTATTTACATTTTAATATACTGTATCCTAGAAAGAAAACTTGCATTCTTCTAATAGAACTAAAATTTGACTGAAAGAGAAAGGCTAGACACAGCAACAATAATTTTAAAATTTTTGAGGTGTTAGGTTGATTTAATAAAACAGTAACAGATTCAGACGGTACAGGCAAGTTCATTCAGGAGAAGGTAGGTCATTAGTTTTCCATTTTGGCTGAATAACCAATAATAAAGACTTCTACAAAAATGTTCAAAGTACCTTAATATATTTATATGCACACATATATAAAACATAAAATTTAACTATCAGTTGCTTTTTTATGAGGAATTTTAGTTAATTCACCGAATTTGGTGGCAGGTACAGAAAGCCACTTATAAGTGCTGATGAAACAATGAATGACAGATGATTTAATGTGCCCAGCTCTGTATTCATGGCAAACCTACACTTCAGAGAACGATAAAACTACATGCATTTCTTGGGATGTTTCTTTGTGGCTGGGAAACAGCATTTTAATAATATATTTAGTTAAATGGTATGTTTTTGCCTTTTTATGGTATTTGAGCATGAACGTTGTCTGGCCTTTAAAAAAAATACTTATCCTGGGATGATTCCTTTGCTGAAGAGGGAGTGCTAGAGTTCTTATTCAACTGGGTTAACTGGTCCCACAGGCCCTCTACAGGAAGCACAGTTTCAAGATAAGCACTTGGGTCTGATAAAGTAAAGCAATCAGTCCATAAGCAAACAAACAGAAAGAAAAGAAGGAGGAAAGAAAGAAGGAAAGAGAGAGAGAGAGAGAGAGAGAGAGAGAGAGAGAGAGAAAGGAAGAAGGAAGAAAAGCAAGCAACACTACAGTATTGAACTGAAAATTCAGATAAAGGGATAGCTCACACATAAAGATGTTTAAGCTACAACAAAATTATAATTAGCTAGTAAGATGGATCTCTCTTGGTTTCTCTCTCTGTGTGTTTCTTTCTCTCTCTCCTCCCAACAACATTACTACCACTCTTTTTTTAGTAATAAAGAACCTGAGTCAAAAAATACTTCATGGCTTTCCCACAGCCATTTACCTACTAAACATTTAGAGAAGAAAAAGAAAGGCATCACCAGTGCTTTCTATTAGAACACAGCACTTATTAATTTTATGTATTCTGGAATAATTGTAATATCAGTATGTTTGATATAAGACACAAACTCTCACTTTTTCTCTGCATTAAAATACAAACCCTGCATTTCAGCACAAACTTTGATATATCGGTTAAAGATGGCATATATTCTATTTAAAACCAGTGGTGTGAAAATTTTCATTCTTTCAACATTAAACTGCATTATTTTCATGCACACATTATTTATATTTTGAGTTTTAGTGCTTCCATTTAATTATTTCAGTTCCCATCAATGTTGGCAATAGCTTTTACATTTATTGAACTACCATGAAAAGCATCCTCTTTTCAACAAAATTATGTCTTAACAGTCCAAAGATGATAATATCTCAATTTAACTAGGAAATAGAGAAAATATTGTGTCCCCTAGGAACACTTTGAAATCCTTAAATTAATTTAAAACTCTGTCTTTGAAATACTTATTATTTAAATGTGAAGACATTAAGGCCCAGAATCTGTACTATATCTCCCAGCAGGGTGTTCTTGATGAGCCGGTTTTATTGGGCCACATGAAAATGATAAAAAATAATTAATACAGACTTACATCTACAAAGTTTAACCATCCTCATGTTAAGGTTTCACTTGATATTCAGATCAGAAAATAAACTGTTGATTAAAAACTAAAAAAGCATACAGATAGATAAGTTCAAAGAGTTTATTGGCTTTCATTAAGTATCTTGGATAGGAATTTAAAATGCTATTGCAACAAGGATTCAAAGGTTCCTTCAGTCTGTAACTGGCAATTGGAATTCAGGAAGATAGCTAAAAAAAAAATAAAATAAGTAAATTGCATATTCTCTGTGGATGGTGCCTTAAGTGTCTGAGATCTACAGCAAATAGCTATGGACAGTCATCCAGAGACTATGCCTGGTGAAGGAAAATAATGAATTACTAGTAAAAGCTGCATTTAAAAGAAAGTTAAAATCTACACAAATTGAACATCAGTAAATTATGCTTTTTTTTAGCTTTCTAATATCAAGACCAATATCAGTCCTATGTATCCTATATTGGGACATTGCTGGCATTTAGACTTTACAACTATAACTATATATAAAAAGTTATACATAGTTATTTATTTGTAATTACATACAGCTATATATAGTTAAAATAGTTTTATATATAGTTCATATATTTAATTTATAACTATATATATAACAAGTTGAATATTTTGCTTATAAGAAGCTTTCAAAATAAGATCATCATATAATATTTTTAACTATTTAATTTCTAAAAATATTACATTCATAAAAACTGTGTTTTCTCCTTTTTGTTAATAACTTTTCAGGGAAGATTGAACCAGAATACCTTAGCATACGAGAAGTAATAAGCAGTGTAGTAGTAATCTATATATATAAAGAGTCAGGGGACGTCACATCCAAAACAACCGAACAGATGACTGAACAGGCTGACTGGGGTAACAAGGCCAGCAGGAGGGTTAGTGAGGGATGACCAAACGACTGAACAAGCAGGCTGCGTGGGGCGATCAGGCCGGCAGAGGGGTTAGTGAGGGGCAACCAGACCGGCAGAGGGGGGCAGTTGGGGGCAATCAGGTTGGCAGGCAGGTGAGCAGTTAAGAGCCAGAGGTCCTGGATTGTGAGAGGGATGACCCCAGGATTGGGCCTAAACCAGCAGTCGGACATCCCCCGAGGGGTCCTGGATGGGAGGGGGTGCAGGCTGGGCTAGGGGACCATCCCCCCTGCCCCTGTGCACGAATTTTGTGCACTGGGCCTCTAGTATTAAATAATGACATAAGGTGACCTCTGCTCTCTAGGAGTTTACAAGACCTTTAGAAAAACAAATTTATGGGTATGAACCATTATATAACACTTGCCAACATACACATTAACTGTTAATACAGGTCTACAGTGCTTTAATAGTACATAAAATTTCACAATTCCTTCTACATGATTCTTAAGTATAAAAGATTTCAAAATAGGAAGGTTTTCCATAATTCATTTAGAAAATTTGATATGACCAGAGCTCTTCTGATGATAAACATGGCTATTTTTAAAGTTCATGTTTGACATGACTCAGCATAGATAGAACTACAGGATTCTTAATATTTTTCATCATGGGCTAGTGCCCTAGATCTCCCTAGTGATAATACAAAAAATATTGTCTGTTCACCATGACCTTTCTAAAATCTGAAAAACCCTGAATGGTCCTCGAGGCTTCACAAATTATATTGTGGACAAGATACATAAAGGGTCAGGCATAATCCAGTCTCAGAGGGAAGGTGGGAGGCGGGCGTTGAGAGATCAACCAAAGGACTTGTATGCATGAATATAAACATAACCCATGGACACAGACAGTAGGGGGGTGAGGGCATGTGCTAGGGTGGGTGGGAATGGTCAGGGGAGGTCAATGGGGGAAAAGGGAGACATATGTAATACTTTAAATAATAACGAATTCAAAGAGAGAGAGAGAGAGAGAGAGAGAGAGAGAGAGAGAGAAAGAGAGAGAGAGGCAGTCACACTAAATTTTGAGGCATGAAACTCAAGAATCAAAGTTATAATTCCCAGGAGAGAAAATGAAGAAAGAGCTCAAGGAGTGGGCATGGAGTCTTGACGGTTAGGCAAGACTGGGAAGCTGGATGGAACAGAGGAGCCATGCATGCCACAGAAGCCACAAGGTGATCTCAATGTGGAGGCAGATAAGGCAGACTCTTTGGCACACTAAATTTTGAGGCATGAAACTCAAGAATCAAAGTTATAATTCCCAGGAGAGAAAATGAAGAAAGAGCTCAAGGAGTGGGCATGGAGTCTTGACGGTTAGGCAAGACTGGGAAGCTGGATGGAACAGAGGAGCCATGCATGCCACAGAAGCCACAAGGTGATCTCAATGTGGAGGCAGATAAGGCAGACTCTTTGGGCTGCAGAGGTGGAAAGGCCAGCTAGAATATGGGGAGGGGTGGAGGCAAGAGGCAAGGTTGTGAGGGGAGAGGTGAGCTCAGAGGTGAGATGAGGAGGATGTTGGTTTGGGATAAAAAGGATTACATTTCTACAAAATGGAAAAAAAAACCCAGAAGCACAGGAAATTGAATTTTTATTAGTGAAAAGTACACATGAATGTAGAATTTTTAGTGACAAGTACTATGGTGAGCCCTGGATGTAAGCGCGGTTGATCTGGCAGTGATGGGTGAATGCCTTCAAGGGAGCACTGTTACTGCAGGGGAGTCTGCAGGGGGCCTTCTGCACGGACCAGGGATGAGGGGATGGGGAACTGGAATAAGGGAGTGGAGTTGGGATTACAAAGGGCATCTATTACTCCGTCTCAATTTAGTTCATTCTAAAAATTGAGAAAGATTTCTAAATGTATTCATTCCACATTTTGAAAGAACTCTTAGGGATGCACACCTGAAAAACGTTTGAAATGAAATAAACCCTTTCATTTACTTTATCAGAGCCATCTGGGTGTCTTGAAAGCATAGCTGCTTCATTGTTGCCTCATGACCCCACAGATTTTTATGTTCTAAGCCTGGTGGCTAACTCAAGTGACCAGAAATAAAACAACAACAACAAAACAACAACACTGCACTGTTCTCTAGCTGGGTTTAGATGCTTTCATTTCACTTTCAATTTAAGAGCGTGAAAGCATGTTATTTTTCAGGTACAATATTTGGTGTCCCCTCACACCAGTATGGTTCAGATGCTAAAAGTGTTAATTAAATTTCTCCCTCTATTAAGAGACAATAGAGCTAAGTTTCTGAAAATATGACGTATCGAGGCAAGGTCAGATGTTTTCTCTGATATCCTACCTCCTCTTGCCTCTCTCTACTTTCTATATTCCAGCCGGGGTGGAAAAAATATTTCCAGTGATAGAATAGTGAGCAGTTATTCAAAATGTTACTTTATCCTACCAGTGAGACTCATAATTTGCTAGATTTAAAAATATGTGGGATAAATTTAATCCCTTCTTCACCTTCTTTCATCTGGTTCCACCCCTCTCCCCACTCTGACTGCTGTCAGTCTGTTCCATATATCCATGCCTCCTATATTCATAACCCATAGACACAGACAACAGTGTGGTGATGGCCAGAGGAAAGGGGGGTGGAGCAGGGGCTGGGAGGAGGTGGGCAAAGGGTTGTGGGCTGGGGGAGGAAGGGGCGAGGGATGGGGACACCTATAATAGTGTCAACAATAAAAATGAAGTGTAAAACTAAATAAAAGATAAAAATAAAAAAGAAATCATAAAGTACACACACACACACAAACACACACAATGATAACTCAAAAGCTGCAACCTGGCTGAAAGCAAAACACTTTAAAATCTGGACCTGCTAGCTCCATGATACAAAGAGAGGTCAAAGTCTATGAAATACTACGATGAAATTATAGAGGTATGAGTATTTAGTAAGTCTAGACAATGCACTATGATCTGTTGTTGGAAACATGTACTTTATAAAATCCATTACTAAGCAGATAACAACATCTCCTTTTAAGATATTAGACCAAAAAAAATCAAGACCAAAAATATCAGTAAATAAATTAATTAAAAATAAAAAGATGTGTTGAATAATTCTAATTAAACATCCCTCTATATATTTTAATATGTAAACAATTTTATTAGCTTATTTTATTTGTACAAATTATATTACTTCTAACTTTTTTTCCTATTTTTTAAAATGAAATATATTGGCAATATAGCGTTGACAGAAGCAGGCTTTACCGTCATGAAAAAGCTATATTCAGAGGGTTCATGAACTGACTGGAAATCAGGACACTGAATGCCAATCCCCATTCTCTGGTTGACTCAGCACGACCATCTGCCTGCCATTTAACTTTAGGTTAAGGCAACGATTTGCAACCTCTTTCATCTCATGGCATACATAAATGAATTACTAAAACTCTGTGGCACACCAAATATATTTTTTGCTGATCTGACAAAAATTATAATTTTTATTCATTCACACTGAAAAGCTATTATTGTGTTGACTGTTGTCACATTTTTATTTGATAATCTAAGGATAAAGAGGTCAGGGCCCTTGACTAAATAATCAGGTATTGTATGTTTTAAAAATTCTTGTGGCATACCAGTTGAGAATCGCTGAACTAAGGAATCCTACGTAGCCAATGGTCTGTTTTTTAAGGGCCTTTTACTTGCTCTAATCAATGGATTTACCACTTCATTTACCATTTAAATTGAGTGGATTTAAAATGACAACATTTATAAATAATTTTTAGATATGAGGGTGAATCTTACTGAATGTGATGCAAATTTTTTTATTTGTTATTAACAGTAAGCACAAAAATAACATAGTTGCACATTAAAATAGTAATCAATATGTTTGTAAAAAAGATTGCTATTTTTCAGTTAATAAGGTTGCCCAAGAATTTATAGTTTGTACCTAACTAACAGCATACAAATTAAATGTATATTGATATTTTAGGGTTTTCTAAGTTCAATATCATGTCATCTGGGAATACTGACTGTTTTACTTCCTCCTTTCCAATGTGGATGCCTTTTATTTCTTCTTCTTGTTTTAAGGCTGTGGCTAGGACTTCCAACAGTGGGGTGCAAGAGACATCCCTGTCTTGTTCCTGATCTTAAGGGAAAGTTTTTGCCCATTAAGCATGAAGTTGCCTGTAGGTTTTTTACAGATGGCCTTTATTATGTTGAGGTATGATGCCTCTATTCCCACTTTACTGAGAGTTTTTATCATAAATTGGTGCTGGAACTTATCAAATGCTTTTTCCACATCTATTGATAAGATTGTGGGATTTTTATCTTTCATTTTGAAACCATAAAAATCCTAGAGGAAAACATAGGCAGTAAAATCTCAGACATGTCCCATAGTAATATTTTGCTGATATATCTCCTAGGGCAATGGAAACAAAGGAAAAAAAATAAACAAATGAAACTACATCAAACTAAAAAGCTTCTGCACAGCAAAGGAAAACCACAACAAAATGAAAAAGGAACTCAGTATATGGGAGAACATATTTGCCAATGATAAATTTCATAAGGTGTTAATTTCCAAAATATATAAAGAACTTATACAACTCAACATCAGAAAGACAAGAAACTCCATTAAAAAATGGGCAAAGGATCTTGATAGACTCTTCTCCAAATAGGTCATATGGATGGTCAATAGACATATGAAAAGATGCTCAATATCACTAATCATCAGAGAGATGCAAATTAAAACCACAATTATATGTCACCTCACACCGGCCAGAAATGCTACCATCAATAAATCAACAAACAAGTGCTGGCAAGGATGTGGAGAAAAAGGAACCATAGTGCACTGTTGGGAGTGCAGTCTGGTGCAGCCACTATGTAAAACAGTATGGAGTCTCTTCAACAAATTAAAAATAGAACCTCCTTTTAACTCAGAGAGATCCCACTTCTGGGAATATATCCTAAGAATTCTGAAACAATAATTCAAAAGAATATGTAAACCCCTATGTTCATAGCAGTGTTATTTACAACAGCCAAGAGATGGAAACTTCCTAAGTGCCCATCAGTAGATGAGTGGATAAAAGAGCTGTGGTATATTTGCACAATGGAATACTACTACATGGCTATAAAATAGAAGGAACTCTTACTCTTTGCAATAGCATGGTTGGATCTGGAGATTATTATGCTAAGCAAAATAAGAAAGACAGAGAAAGACAAATATCATGTGACCTCATTTATATGTGATATCTAATGAAGAAAATAAATGAATGTATAAAATAGAACCAGAGGCATGGATACATGGAACAGACTGACAGAGGTCAGAGGGGAGGGGTTGGAGAGGATTAGATGAAAGAAGGTGAAGGGATTAGCTAAAGCACATATATGCCTAACCCATGGACACAGACAGTGTGGTGATGGCCAGAGGTGGGGGGCGGGGTAATGGAGGACATCTGTAATAGTCTCAACCATTAAAAAATATATAGGGCTAAATTAATTTAAAAGCAGTTCTTCCCTTATGTCCTCGAAATAAGAAGCAGTGAACAGCTATGAAATAGGCAATGTTTCTGGGGAGCAAAAAGCTAAGTCTTCTATAGACCTAAAGACACGCTACACAGCCTCTGCTCCATTAAAATTGACATTCCATTAAAGTGTAAAAGAAAGTGGGACTCTCTGGTAGAAGAGAATAAAAAATGAATTCAAGACTTCCTCTTCTTTTAGATGAAATAAAAATTATACCTTAAAATTGATGTTGGACAAAAGCCTGAACTTTAAAATATATGCTTTGTGATTATAAAAGTTATACTGTAAATTCGGTGAAGTCAAAATATGTATTAAGCAATATTTTAATACTATGTACAAAATAACTCTTGATAAAAGTTACAATAATGGAAATAAGTCAGATGTATGGCTTACTCTTAAAGCTAAAAACCATCAATTAACATTCTATAATAACATCATCCTACCAAGTTAACTATACTTTCCTTTATTGACATGAGTCTTCTTGAGTTTTCCCAGAAGCAAACCCTGTTACAAAGTTTCAAATGTACGCAATGCGTTTGAAAAGTCTTCCCAGAAACACCCATAGGGTATTGGGAAAGCGAAGGGAAAAGTTTATGAAAGCTGAATTATTAAGCTAGTGACCACTGTGAGAAATTTAATTTTCCTGAGGAACTCTGGGAGACAAGGAAACAGTCTCTACGAGTCATCCTATCAAAGGGGCATGGGAATTGGGTACTTATTTATTTTTTAAATATATTTTTATTGATTTCAGAGAGGAAGGGAGAGGGAGAGAGAGAGAGATAGAAACATCAATGATGAGAAAGAATCATTGATAGGGCTGCCTCCCGTACACCCCTACTGGGGACCAAGCCCACAACCCAGGTATGTACCCTTGACTGGAATCAAACCCGAGACCCTTCAGTCCACAGGCTGATGCTCTATCCACTGAGCCAAACCAGCTAGGGCAGGGAGCTGGGTATTTATATACCATCTCCCACTAATCATTTTTGGAAGGCTATGGGGTGGGCATTAACTTCCTAGAACTTCTGCCTCCTGAGAATATGGACAGAGTAGACTCTAGAAACCAAAAAATACCTCCAGAAAAAGAATTTCAAGTGTATTCATTTAGAAGGCACTCCAGTGTGCTCAAAATATAGTGAAAAGAAGAAATGAGAAAGTCACAAACATCTGTGATTGTTGATCAAGGGAATTGTTGTGTTGGTGCATCTTGACGGAGTGAGATCTTTTACATTCTCCATTTTACATATAAAGAAACTGTTTTAAAAGTATTATCTTGAAGTTAGAATAAAAAAAGGAAATAATATTTCAGTGTTTTTATAGAAACCATCCTTCACAGATGAATACTGTTTTCTCAATAAAAAAAAATTACACTGATATTTAGTTTTAGAAATCGAATCTGATCTGTCTAAAACATATTGTAAGTCAAAACTGGAGTGAGTCAGTTTACTAAACTGTCTTCCTTAAACAAATAACAAACACCTCCTCATATTTCAGTTGTAGCAAATTTAGACAAATAAATATTAGATTATTTTCTGATGGGTAGAATTTAAGAGAGAAACTCTAAAAACTCAGAGAATTAGTCACAGAATGAGGTTAGTATATGGGCATTATCCTATATAATAAAAGCATAATATGCAAATCGACTGAACGGCTGAACAATGGAGCGACCATCCGGATGACCATCTGGATGACCATCAGGGACCACGCTATGACACCCACTGGCACCAGGCCAGCCAAAGTGGGTGCGATGCGATTGGTCCGGAGCCGGCCATCGCCCCATGATCACCCTGCAGAGGGAGGCCCTGGTCACTGGTTGGTGGGGTGATCAATTGGGGGGCTCCACAATCACCCTAAAGAGGGAGGCCCAGGCCACTGACCAGCAGGCTATGGAAGGTGGGCGGGGCCTCCCTCTGTGAGGGAAGCCGGGGTCCCAGGTGCTGGAGAGAAGCCGGTGCCGGCAGCCGAGGGAAGGCCTACTCTTGCACGAATTTCGTGCATTCTATGAGACACAGTCTTGCCCATCTTGTTTCATGAACGAATGGACGAAGTAAGAAACTAGAAAATAGTTCAGACTCAGAAGACCTTAACATAGAGTTCCAGAAGGGAGAAATCTCAGACCAGGAGTACTTCCTACACCGGGGAAAGGAATGATAAAATTGGAATCTGTAAAATTAGTAAGTTTCTTACTTTATCCATCTTGTACATAAAATCAATTAGATGAAATATAGGAAACAGTAATATTTTAAAATATAAAATATATAAAAACTAAAATGAGTAAATATGAAATAAAATTCTACAAAAACATATTTCAAAGTCTTAAAATACTTATGCAGAGATAAAAATGAAATAATATTATACAGGATCAACATACAAGGTTCTGCAGTTAGGTTTTATAATATGATCAACTGTATAAAAATATTAATAGGATGTCAATTTTAAATCTAGTTAAAGATTTTTACCATAAACTAAATATAAGTCAACAAAGTAAAATATTATTACTTATATTCAGATTTCTTGATTATAAGGATAATACTTCCAATTTAGACTGTATGGAACAGCTCATATCCACAGTAAAGCTGTGGATCAGGTTTACTAAAGTTTTAAAGGAATACTATTAAAAGCAGGCATGGTAAGAGATATAGAAGGTCAAGTGTTTGGAAAACACCTCATATGAAGAATAATAAATTATGTGGAAAAATGGATGTGTGAAAACAAGGCTTAGGGTGTCACAGTGACTCTTCAAACATTCAAAATGAAAGGAAGAGCAGACATGTTTGCATACTGAAAACTATAGGAAAGCCAATGCCTTCACAATTTAAAAAAAAACTACTAACAAGTGCACAAAAATTGAACAAGCACTTACAGATAGCAAAGGGCTTACTATCGGAAAAGTATTAGAAGAAGATAACATACTTTTATGTAAGATTTCAGCAGAGGAGATTAGGTAGGTTTCAAAGAATATAATATTTATCTTTATCTACCTGCTCATATAAAAGATGACAGGGCCTTCACAATTTAAAAAAAAACTACTAACAAGTGCACAAAAATTGAACAAGCACTTACAGATAGCAAAGGGCTTACTATCGGAAAAGTATTAGAAGAAGATAACATACTTTTATGTAAGATTTCAGCAGAGGAGATTAGGTAGGTTTCAAAGAATATAATAGTTATCTTTATCTACCTGCTCATATAAAAGATGACAGGAATTTGAGCACTCAGCAGGATACTGACCTGGTCTTTGACTCAGTAGAAGTCTCTATATGCTTAATATAGTTTTAATTTAGCATTACAAAACATTTTTTAAAATATATTTTATTGATTTTTTACAGAGAGGAAGGGAGAGGGAATAGAGAGTTAGAAACATTTATCACCTGCTTGAATTCAACTTCTCTCTTTGCTGCTTCATTATATATTTTTTCAAACTCTTCATGTTGTAGCCACAGTCAAAGAGATATTTAAATAACATGTAATTGAATCTCATTTTCCCCCCTAAATCTGGGGTCACTATCTTAATTAGGTCATGCCAAAGAAAAAAAATCAGTCTCTATATATTTTTAGTTATATATATACACACACATATTTAATCCTCAACCAAAGATATGTTTTTATTGATTTTGAGAGAGAGAGAGAGAGAGAGAGAGAGAGAGAGGGAGAAGAAGAAGAAGAAGAAGAAGAAGAAGAAGAAGAAGAAGAAGAAGAAGAAGAAGAAGAAGAAGAAGAAGAAGAAGAAGAAGAAGAAGAAGAAGAAGAAGAAGAAGAAGAAGAAGAAGAAGAAGAAGAAGAAGAAGAAGAAGAAGAAGAAGAAGAAGAAGAAGAAGAAGAAGAAGAAGAAGAAGAAGAAGAAGAAGAAGAAGAAGAAAGAGAGAGAGAGAGAGAGAGAGAGAGAGAGAGAGAGAGAGAGAGAGAAATCTATCAGCTACATAGGTATGTGGACTGACCAGGAATTGAACCCAAAACCTTTTGGTGCATGGGATGACACTCCAACCAACTGAGCCACTGGGCCAGGTCTGACCTAAGGATTTCTTTTCTTTCTTTTTCTTCTTCTTCTTTTTTTTGCCAAGTTCTTTTATAAGAGATTCTAACACTAATTGGAAATTAGATTGGTCATGTTACCCCATGAATAAGTAACTGATAAGCAAGCATTGTTCACCTGAAGCATACACAAATTATAAAACTCTGTCTTGAAATTTATTAATAGGGTAATTACCATGACAGCAAACTCATTTTTAATAGGCAGTGTAATTACTACATCAAACGTTCCTAAGACTTCCCAAATCCAAGGCTAATGTTTTGGGAGGATGGACTGTGGGTGAGAAAAGTATGCTTAATAAGATTGACTTGAGGCATTAGTTTTCTTCCAGGGATTGCCATGCTACCCAAATTCCCATTAGCATACTAGTACTTTTCCTAAACTTTCTTATTCAGACGTCATGTAGAGGGGTCCAACAAAAATAACTCAATCTACTTGTCAATATTTTTAAACTGTGCAGTTTATAATTCTTTCTAACATGCGTAAATTGCATTTAGCGAATAAATTGATAACATTGAAAATCTGATCTCCCTAATTTCTCAGGTAAAAATGTAATAAAGAAATCTAACAGACAAGGACCAAAAAAAAATTAAAAAAAAAATCACCACTTGTTCTCAAAATGAAATGCAGCAATCTACCTAAGTAAAATCAAAGTGGGGAATATGTTTCAGAAAAAAGAAGGCTTACAAAATGTTTAATGGATATTGGAAAAGATTTGTCTCATGTGTGAACAGTGTCTACACACATGAAAACTTATTAGGATAATGTCTCTGAATCTAATTTCTTTTTAAATTAAAAATAAGTTTTAATCAAACCCTAACCTTTAAAGTTGTATGACCTCTATTACTCTGCAAGCAATACAGTCATGGCTGAGAATAAGTGAAAGAATTAGGTGAACACATGCTCAGAAATTTGTTTTAAATGTCCTCAAGAATCTCAAGGTAATAAACATATATGAGTTTGAGAACTTCAACATTCTGTAAATCCACTTCTTTAAAAAAACACACAAACAGAGAATATATAATCTTCCTCCAAAGATGGATATTGGGGTTCTTTGGTGAGTGGTAATTGCTTCTTAGAGAAGACAAATGAAGCAGTATTAGACCCTAAACAATAATTCTCAAATCTTAAAATTATAATTTCTTTATTTGCTTTATTTGACATTTTACATAAGTGGCAGATAATTATTCATATGACCTGAAAACATTGGCAGTACATTTCAACACATTTTTACACTCCATCTTTCAAATTAAACTTGCATTCCTCCTCTAAAACCACCATCTTAGCCACTATTACACCAAACACAGATCACTTAATCTCTTTTCTGCACCTTTAATCAAACCGCTCACTCATTGTAGAGTATACTTGACCTTCCCTTTATTTATACCCTGCACCCATTTATTTACACCCCACTGTCTCAAGAACCCTGAAGGGTCTCATATTTTCCCTATTTGCTGGCTAACATGTTCCCTTGCCACAATTTCATGGATGCTGAGAGAAAACAAGAGACTCCTGGGTCAGAAACAAATGATTTTATTACTCTCTAGAGGCCCAGTACATGGGTGGGGTCCTGATTGGGGCTGATTGAGCTGGGCTGACCCCGCCCATGGTCTTGGTGGAGGGGACCGATCGGGGGTGGGGCCAGCTTTTTTTGGGGGTGGGGCCGGCCTGGGGGATGGGCTGTGGGTCGTTGGTGGGCTGGCCCATCCCAGATTGGGGTGAGGGTTAATCTGAGGTGGGGCCGGCTGGCGGAGGGACATTGGCCATTGACCAGCTGGCCCCGCCCCCTGGTCAAAGTCCCTGTCAAACTCCTGGTTGAGAGGACAATTTGCATATTAGCCTTTTATTATATAGGATGTCTCATAAGTATGAGCCTCATGTGTTCATAAGTTCTAATTCTCCCTCAATTTCTAAGAGGGCAATGTGAGGGAAGCCCAAGTAAATATTGTACACACTATTTCTGATTTAGCTAAGGAATCCTAGGCCTAGGAAACTTGTATGACCTTAAAAATATTCTGCTGGCTTATCTGATCAATCTTTGCCCCTTAGGGAGACATTATCTTTAATATCCTGATCAGGAAACAAATCTGCCTTCTGCCCTGGAGGCAAACACTATCTCTAATAACCCAGGGTGCTTGTTACTCAAACAATCTTGAAAAGAAAGAAAGTTCAGGACAAAAACTGCCAAAAGACATGTCGAAATGCAACAAAGAATTGTCTTTCAAATCTCATTCTTCAAACTACAAAGTAAACTTACTTCTTCATGATAACAGAACACAATACCCTCTCTCTCCTGGCACTATGCTGGCACTATGTCTGTGCCACTTGACAAGTCATTCATGTTGTGTGACAGTATTTATATTATTTATTTTATTGCTTAATATTTGTATTTCATTAATATATATTATATATTCTTTGTCTCTTTAAGTAGTTTAAACTCCATGGATATACAAATAATATAATAAATTATAGGCCTGGTGCACGGATTCGTGCACTGGTGGGGTCCCATGGCCTGGACCGTGGAGATTGGGCCAAAACTGGCTCTCTGACATCCCCCAAGGGGTCCCAGATTGCAAGAGGGTGTAGGCCAGGCTGAGGGACCCCACTGGTGCACGATCAGGGCCTGGGAGGGATTGTGGGAGGGCTCCAGGGCATGTCCGGCCCATCTTATCCAGTCCCCATTGGCTGGACCCCAGCAGCAAGCTAACCTACCTGTCAGAGCATTCGCCCCCTGGTGGTCAGTGTGCATCATAGGAACAGGTCAAACAGTTGAATGAACAGACACTTAGTATATTAGGCTTTTACTATATAGGATTCCTGCTGGCTTCACAAAATTGAATGAAACTATATTTTAAGTAGCCACTCAAATATTTTTTAAATGAATAAAAAAGAGTAAACACTTATTTCTTAAATGATTCATCCTAAACAATGTGTAAAAAATGCTAGTAGAGATTAATCTGAAATGGTTTTATTCTATCAAATTTGGGGGAAATAATGATTTAGAAAATGGCAGCCACTTTCCTATGCTATTGTCTCTTCTTCACTTATCAAATATATTTTTGTTTATTTGGTGTAAAATATCAAGAAATACCAATTCTTATGAAGAATTCAAGAAAGGTAAATCTAGAATTAAATTTTTGAATTGACAACAATCTTATAAAATTTGGAATGAAATTAGTTTTTACTTTTAGGAACTTAATATTAATAGAAAAGGCTTTGGAGGAAAAATATTTAAATCTATATTTTATGAATTTTAAAAATCAAATTATAATATATGCATATAGTTTAGAAAGTCAAATAATTATAAAAAACACAACCTCAAGTATTTCTGAGACCCAGAGACTATCTTTTCAATGCATATTTAAACGTTCTTGGTTTTGCCTTTATAATCCTGAATGTTTAATTGATATACTAGTATATAAATATTTTTCATTTTCACAATGTCTTACTGATTTCTTCTTTTTGAAGACTTTAGCTTCCCCATACTAACCCTCTCTTATCATATTTTTTATGTCAAGTACTGTTGATATTATTGACCACGTATCCTTCACAGTTGAACCTAGTAGTATATTTATATTACATTTCATTTCATATAATTTTTTCTTTGTCTTCTTTTAATAATGTCAACACTTTGTTTCCTCAATTTTATATGTACCTATCCAACCATATTATTAAGCTTTCCATGAGAAGTGTAAAATTCCTCCCTAACACATTGGGTAACCCACCAGCTGCATCTTTTCCTGAAGACATCCTGCAAAGAGCCTCTTTATCCCAGCTTCAGTCTGTCTTGGTTGCTTTTGAGTTCCCATGCACAGCTATCATCTTGGTGTGTTGCTTCCTTATCATCCTGGAATTCCCGTCTATATTTTCTTATACATAATCTCCTTCTAAAAAATTATAACTCCTTCTCTTTCTTGATTTAATTTCTAGTTTTGGTGAAACATATACAAAAGTAGCATCCCAAGAAAGAAAACACTGCAGAAAAAAATTAGAAATCTTACAGATCTAAAAATGTCTTTCATCTTCTTTGATATGTATTTAAAAAAAAAAGTCTGGCTGCATGTAAAATTCTGAGAAATATTTTTCTACAGAAGTCCAAAAACTTTACTCAATTGTCTTCTAGCTTCCTGATTTCTGTTGAGAACTGTGCCATTTTGATTTTAATTTTTTATATGTAACCATTTTAGAAAAAAACTAAAACTTCGGAAACTTTTAAGATCTTCCTTTCGCTCTCACTGTTTTAAGTGCAGGCTGATGTGTTTTGATGTGAGCCGTGTTTACTCTGTCATTCCAGGCACTCAGTGGGCCCCTTCTAATGGAAAACAAACGCCCAAATACTACGATGGGAAATTTTCTTAAAGCATAATTTCTTCTTCTCTCTTTTCTCTGTTTGGAATAGTTATCCAAATGTTAGTTCAGCTGCACTAATTCTGCAATTCTTATCTTCTCTCTCTTGTTCCAACCCTTTGATTGTTAAATTTTGTTTTACTCTCTTTAAGAGTTTTTCCAATTTATCTTTCATCCCTTCTAATGATTTTTATTATCATTTTTAACATTCTAAGTGTTCTTTGATATTCTCTAAAAAATCCTGGTTTGTACTTTCCTCCTGTTATATGAATGCAATTTTTCTCTTCTGTTCTAAGAATACTAAGTAAAAAATCAATAATTTTATTTTGTCTTATATGTTAGCCCCCTGTATTATCTTTGTTTCCTGGATTCTTTTCCCATTTCTTTGCCTTGGTCTCTCTCATAACATTCTAAGTGTTCTTTGATATTCTCTAAAAAATCCTGGTTTGTACTTTCCTCCTGTTATATGAATGCAATTTTTCTCTTCTGTTCTAAGAATACTAAGTAAAAAATCAATAATTTTATTTTGTCTTATATGTTAGCCCCCTGTATTATCTTTGTTTCCTGGATTCTTTTCCCATTTCTTTGCCTTGGTCTCTCTCACTCACTCTCACTCTCGCTCTCCCTCTCTCTCTTTTTTTCTCAGAAGATTAAATGTCTAGTCTAGTTATCTTCTGGTATATTCACATCTAATAATCAGTTTTAAAAGAGCTTATTGGTAGCTTTGTTGATCAATAATAGTCTTAATTGTGAGTATATTTGCTTAGCTGTTTCAACAGGGCCCCTACTTTTCAGAAAAAGATAGCCTTTTCTTCAGAGTTCATCAGTTTTCCTAGACAAGAATTATCTAATTTTTTGACTAGAAGGCATTCTCTGACCAATAGTGAGAAGACTGTGATGAATATGTAAACTTTCACTTAATAACCCTTAATAATTACAGTGTTGCCTCTTATTTTTGATGATTCCAGAAATAATAAAATATGTTTTTATTGATTTGAGAGAGAGAGGAATACAGAGATACAAACATCAATGAAACAGATCAGTTGCCTCCTGCATGACCCCTATTGGGTATTGAGCCTGCAACTCGGCATGTGCCCTGAAGAGGAATCTAATGGGTGACCTCAACCACTGAACCACACTGTCTGGGTTGATTCCAGATTTTTTAATTCAAAGTTTCTCTGTACTCTATTGTTTTCTTCAGAGCTAATAGGTCTTTCCCTTTTTACAAAGTTCCTTTGGTTCAATGTCTCAGCAAACAAACAAAAAATAAAAACAAAGAATTACTCTTTTGTAGGGATTCACTGAGGAGTTGGCAGAAGACGAGAGGGGGTTAGGCATTGAACTGTATGTATGTGGAAGGAGATTTGGGTGTATAACTCTGCTTATATAGACTTTCAACCAATTCTTTTGATTTTAGACTCAATTATACTCTCACTCTAAGAACTAAATGGTGTCTCCAATTCTTGAGCCTTTTAAAGATTCTGTCGCATAAGCATACCTAGTTCTATCCATACTGACAGCTTTGATTTAAGCTTTCTCTGGTCTGCTAAGCAGTGGCCATTTCTTGACCCAATTCTTTTCCTTCATAATTGTTTTTCTGCCATCTCCTTTCTCATTCTCTCTACCCTTGTTGATATGTGTTTTGTTGTTGTGACTGATGTTTTACCCTTTTACTATTGTTTTAGTATGGCTGCACAGGGAGAAGACATAAAGAATGCATATGATTAAAACAACAGGGTTAGCCCTAGCCATTTGGCTCAGTGAATAGAGTGTTGGCCTGTGGATTGAAGTGTCCTGCGTTCGATTCCGGTCAAGGGCACATGCCCAAGTTGTGCACTCAATCCCAGTGGGGGGCATGCAGGAACCAGCTGATCAATGATTCTCTGTCATCATTGATGTTTCTATTTCTCTCTCTCTCTCTCTCTCTCTCTCTCTCTCTCTCTCTCCCTTCCACCCTAAAATCAATAAAAAAATATATTTAAACAAAAAAATAAAAGCAGCAGGTTTAAAAAAACTAATTCTACATGTTTCTCTTAAACATATAGCTGTTATTTTTCAGAATCTCATAAGAAAATAGCTTCTCAGGGTCTGATAACTGGATGCTCAGAGCCTAGTGTAATTGATTGGCTTTTGATAAAAAATATTTGTATACTAGACTAGGTCAGATATTATGAAAAAAATTTTAATTCATTATGTGATTATGAAATCTGCCTCTTTATAAATATACTATTATTAAAGAATTACACTTCAGATAATTCTTATAATGCTTTTATAATTTTTAGGGAAAAAAGATAGGTTATATTAAATTGAGGAACATAATTATAATATTTTTTCAAAATAATAATACAGAAACAATCATATTCTTGTTTACAATAGTAAACAAAAAATAAATTTGCAATTGCTTTATAAAATCAAAATGAACCACAAGAAATTTTAGAAAATAAAGTTGGGAGAATTACTAATTTACATTATTTAATTTCCTCAAATTCATTAAAATATTGATATAGTGTCACAAATATTTCAAAATATCTGTCTAATAAAAATAGCCTCACTTTATATCAATCAATTGTAGCAGATTCCTCTTTCCTGAAAGTAAATTTCTTCATCAAAATAATAAGGGCTTATAACTTTAGATAGGTATTAGCTGTCAAGTCTAGAAAGTAATGATCAGAACATGCAATTTAATGAGATATATATTTTCAGAATTAGGAAAATACTCCAGGACTAGTGATGGCCAGAAAATTAATATTTTGTGAGGCAATTTTTATAGGCAACCTATCACAAGAAATTAAAGGCTAAATTATAATATTATTTATTTTAAAAATTGTTATATCCATGCCATAGTCACCTCAATTTGTTATTGCAAATATAATCCTTACCTGCAGATATTTTTAAATTTTATTTTATGCCCATCTTGTGTTTTAAGTTCTCTTGATATTGATGAAAGTTCCACTTATGGAACCAATTTAGAAAATGAAATATAAATGCATCCAGTACAGGTGATTATTCTAAAACCATGACTCCAACAGGAAAATAGGTCCTATTGTTTTAGCATTTCCTAAAATACTTAAAGCAAAGGGCCTGAAATAAAGTAGCTCACTTGTTTATGATTTATAAAAATGACTATCCAATCAAGCAGTCCCACATCAAATAAAAATCCACGCACCGTTATATGTAACACTGTAATCTCATTTTAGGCACCAAGGTTGCCAAATTTAACATAGCATTAATAAGTTAACCCCCTCCTTATTAACAGTGATAGGACTTGTTTAAACTTGTAAAGTTTCACGTACAGGAAAACATACTTAAACCTAAAAACTGTCGTCTTCAAGTAGGTCATATTTGGAACAGGTGAATTCATCAGATAGGCCTAATTGTCTTTATTGTGTTCTTATCAGTCAGAAATTTTTGCAAAATTATTATCTGAAGGAGTTTATTTATCCAAACTTTCAAGAAAGGCATAACTCCTGAAAACACATGTCTTGGTCCCATAAGAAGATCTCTGGCATTCCTTGGAAAATTTACATCCATAGAGCCCATAATTGAATACATTTTATTGTCCTATATAATATAATTTTAGACAGCTTTCTAATAAATCCTAGCCACCAAAAAATACTGAAAATAGTGCTTCATCATGGTTTGCATCACAGTGACATTTCACTTAAACAACATAGAACAAATGGTAGTTCAGGTTAGTGGGAAACATCCTAGAGGAAGTCAGAGAAGTAGGGAACAGAGCTAGTGCCTTCAGAAACATGACACAGCCCCACACTATTAGGGATTGACAAAACTGGAAGACCATTGCTATCATTCCCACCAAACTGTGCAATAGCAACTAAGTCATTGAGGCACTCCTGAGTCTAGACAGCCAGAGATACGAACAGATAGAAGAGTGGGTGCAATGCAGAATAGTACTGAAAAGGCTTTGTAGGAAGAAGGGGAGAAGGGAATGTTTTTAAGAGTCCTTAAAAATGTCAGTTCCCTCTTTGTATTAGATTGTTAACCAAGATATATTTTAAAATTGTTATTATTAAACCTATTGTGGCAATACAAGTCACAAACTCTTATTCATAACCTTTGGGGAGTGTTTTTCGGAATATTTCAGATTTAAGAAAGATAATATGGTACATTTACCATGTATTATATGACACACTCAGTTGGATATGGGGCAAAGCTGTGTAATCAAAGACATTTTTTCCTGAGTAAAACATGTGAGTATTTATAAAAAGTAGGGTAAATAAACTGTATAAAGAACCTTCTATTTTTTTTCTATTACAGTTAGTTCAGGTCAGATGTTGCCATCTAACTAGATCACATCAAGTTTTGCTAAAAGAAGTTACCAACAAACCTAACAAAATAAAACAAAACAACATATACCCATTTAGTTTTCAGAACTTTTTAGATTTTAGAATTGTAATTAAGGTATTAAAGTTGTGTGTTTTAAAAATTTATGACCAAATTACAATGATAAAATGCTTCTATAATATAACTTCTAAGTGGTTATATTATAGAAGCATTTAATTCATTTAAAGTAAATTTAGTTTAAAATTATATATGAATAGAAATACTAAAAATATTTTTAAAAGTATATGTAACTGGAAATATTTGATCAGGAGAAGGTGCTATACTGAGGTTGGGAAGTGTAAGGGTGAGGCCAAGCTGTGTGCCAGTGGGGATAGGAAGATGACATGCAGATGCCCAAGTTACTCCAAGGAATGCTTAGGGGGCTAGAAAAATGGATTTCTTCTCTCTCATCCCTTCCAGAAAGGCAGCAAGCACCTGAATGTGGAAGGTTCATCACAAATAAAGCCCTGTCACCCAATGCTCAGTCACCTGAATAATTAATGATATTCAACATGGGATCTGATAATCTTGTGTAGTTCCAATCACTTTCCTAACTATGCAACACCTGTCATGCATTGAAAGAAAAGGAGATAGAACAGAATGAAATATAGGTAGTAAACCTGGAATTCTTTACTTGTTACTTATTCCTGAATTACTTTAAGGCAAGAAAAAAATCCTTTTATTCTAACACTAAGGAGTTAATAAATAAAATTTAAGTTCTTCTAAAGCAGCGGTTCTCAACCTGTGGGTCGCGACCCCTTTGGAGGTCGAACAACCCTTTCACAGGGGCCAGTCCTGTGGGTCGATCAGAAAACACATATATAATTACATATTGTTTTTGTGATTAATCACTATGCTTTAATTATGTTCAATTTGTAACAATGAAATTGGGGGTCACCACAACATGAGGAACTGTATTAAAGGGTCGTGGCATTAGGAAGGTTGAGAACCACTGAAAAGAGACAATGGAATGGTGAATAAACCTGTTCAAAATATCAAAATGATTGCAGGTATTTAATTTGTTTTGGTGGGGAAGAAAGTAAAGAGAACAAAAGGATTTTAAGTGTATTTGTTAACAGCAAAAAGTGGAAAAATGAGACTAAGAACTAAAAAAAATCAATAAACACTTTCCACTTGGCACATTTTTCAAGGTTCTGATTATTTTCAACAGAGTTGGATCAAAACCAGTCTACACAGAGATTTTGGTATTTTACTATCAAATAGCTCTATATATATGATAAGCATTTAAAAAATAAGAATAGCTAAAATCACAAATGTGTAAAATTAACAAAACAAATTATAGTATGTAGAGCATGTTCCTTTAAACAAATATAAATGTAGCAAATATGCTAACATGTAAAGATAAGAAAGATATACATTCAACACTACTAATTCATTGGTGAAATACTCAATTATATTTATTGTTTTATTCATTTGGTTCTTAAATGTTCTTTAAATAATATGTATTATTTTATCATAAAATTATGAAATTTTCTATAGGATTTTTTTTCTTTGGGAAATATATTAAATGAGGTATCATTATCTTATATACCTCTCATTCTCAACTAAATAGTGCTTAATGAGTTTTCTGGAAAGTTTACTTACAGTACACATCCACTCTGATTGACTTTATCGCTGGGGACCCCAAGCCATTCTCTGCTTTACAGTAATACCGGCCTCCTTGGTTTCGCTGAATATTTGTAATCCTTAAAGTCTCATTGAAGACACTTGAGTCTTGGAATCTGTCAGAGGCACTTCCTGCTGTTTTGGTCCACCTGATCTGAGCAAGCATCAACAAAGATTGTTACTTTAGGTTGGTTTTCTCAAAGAAATATCAAAAATCAAATCATTTGAAGAATTTTCTTTCAGAACTACTACACTGCCATCCCTGGCCAGTTAATAAAAATTAAAAAGAAACATTTATATATATAACTAACTTATAAAATTATAAGTGCAATGTTATCATTGTATAGTGTATGTAATATTAATTCAATTGCATAGAGTTTATCAATAGCTTAATCAGTGTAGAGGACAAATAAATCCTATATAATAAAGAGGTAATACGCAAATTGACTATCATGCCCTCGCACAAGATGGCTGTCCCCATGTGGTCACAAGATGGCCACCAAAAGATGGCTGGCAGGAAAGGGCAGTTGTGGGTGATCAGGCCAGCAGTGGGGGCAGTTGGGGGCAACCAGGCAAGCAGGGGAGGGCAGTTGGAGGTGACCCGGCCTGCAGGGGGTGGAGGGTAGTTGGGAGGGACCAGGCCGGCAGGGGGGGGCAGTTGGGGTGATTGGGCCAGCAGGGGAGGGCAGTTGGGGGCAATTGACAGACAGGGGAGCAGGCATCAATCAGGCTGGCAGGGGAGTGGTTAGGGGTGATCATGGATTGTGAGAGGCATGTCCGACTGACTGGCAATCGGCCATCCCCCGAGGGGTCCCAGATTGGAGAGGTTGCAGGCTGGGCTGAGAGACACCCCTCCCCAGTGCACTAATTTCATGCACTGGGGTTCTAGTATAATATAAAAGAAGTTAAAGATATGTAGAGTAGTCACCCCTAATCTGTAGTTCCACTTTCTGCCATTTCAGTTACCTGTGGTCAACCCCAGTCTGAAACATTCCATGGAAAATTCCAGAAATAAATTATTCATATGGTTAAGTTGCATGCTGCTGTTCTGAGCTACATAATGAAATCTCACACCATCCCACTCTATCCTGCCTAGGTTGTGAATCACTTAGTAGTCTTCAGTTATCACATCTCCTGTTAATGATATCACAGTGCTTGTGCTTAAATAACCCTTATTTTATTTAATAATGGTTACTAGCCCATTCACATAACTTTTATTACAGTATATTGGTATAATTGTCCTATTTTTATTATTAGTTATTATTGTTAATCTCTTACTTTGCCTAATTTATAAATGAAGGGATGCATGTATAAGAAAAAACAGTATATTAGTATATAGGGTTCCTTAATATCTACAGTTTCAGGTATCCACTGAGTGTCTTATAAATACATCTGAGAGCAAGTGGGGATCTACTGAAGTAAGTTGTAAATAGTAATTAGTTTCTCTTTCTTGTTGGGCACTTAAATTTTTTTTTTATATTTTCCAAACCCTGTAAAGTACTTTTAATTTATTAACACAGGTACTAGAGGTAGGCTCTCAATATCTTTTTGGACAAGCTTCATTATTTTATTTTAATTTTTCTGCTTGATTTGGATAATCCTATATAATAAAATGCTAATATGCAAATAGACTGAACAGTGGAACAACCAACCAAACAACCTGTCGCTATGACATGCACTGACCACCAGGGAGCGCATGCAGAACATAGCAGGCATCAGCAGCAGGCGGCAGAGTGTGGAACATGGTGGGCGTAGGCCACAGTGGGATGGTGGAGCAGGTGAATGAGGGCGCCAGACCAAAGTGGGATGCCGGTTGCTGTCATAAGGGCGAGCCTCTGGCAGTGACTGAAAATTCTTTGCTCCCATGTGTCTCCGTGCCCCCCAGCACTCACACCTGCTGCTGGTGCCGGCCCCACTCCCACCCACTGCCGGCCCCAGAGCTGCCTCTCGCACACGCTGCCAGCAACAGCCCTGCTCACACCTACTGCCAGTGCTGGAGCCGCTGCTAGCACCCACTGCCAACGCCAGCCCCACTCACACCCACAGCTGGTGCTGGAGCTGCCACTTGCTCTCACTGCCAGTGCCCTGCACCTGTCCCAATTGCTCGATGCCATCAGCGGGTGCGAGAGGCAGCTGCCAGCCCCGATTGCCCCCTGGGGTCTTCACCACCTCTCCCTGCTCCTGAGGGGTGATCAGGGAAGCAGCCACCGCTTGCACCCGCTGATGGTGTGGGCCCCAATCGCTGTGCACCAGTGGGTGCGAGCAGGGCCAGTGCCGTCAGCACGTGGGAGCGGTGATGGCGGAAATGGGGCTACCAGCAGACAGGGGACCAGGGGCCGTGGCAGAAGGGGCAGGTTGGGGGTGCGGAGGATGGGCCGAAACCTGCCCCTGTGCCCATTGCAGCCTCACAGCCCATAGTTCCTTTCAAGGTGCATGAATTCATGCACTAGGCCCCTAGTTTAAGAATATTGCTGTAATGGCTTATTGAGAGTACTAGAGGCCCAGTGCATGAAATTCGAGCATGGGGAGGGGGTCTCTCAGCATGGCCTGCACCCTCTCACAATCCGGGACATCCCTCTCACAATCTGGGACCTCTGGCTCCTAACTGCTCACCTGCCTGCCTGCCTGATCTCCCCTAACTACTCACCTGCCTGCCTCATCACCCCTAACCACTCTGCCTGCCTGCCTGATTGCCCCTAACCCTCTGTCAGCCTGCCTGTTTGCCCCTAACCACCTCTGCCTCATCCCTTACTGTGGTGGCTTCTCCAGAAGGCATCTAGAATGACGTCTAGAAGGTCATTCAGCTGTCCAGTCTAATTAGAATATTATGCCTTTATTATTATAGATATGTAATTTTACACACCTGGTTGTTGAAAATCCTTTTTTATGGCTTTGCTTTAATAAGCCCACAAATGACTTGTCAGTTTTGATCATTAGAATTCACTTTACATCAATAATTATTTCCAAAAAATGTGCAAATTTCCCCAAAGAGAACACCTCTATTACACTGCCAAAGCATTTTGAATATATAAAACATTCAATTATAAACAATACCTTCTTTTAAACACAGCTGTGTACAGCAGACTTAGTTTGTGCTAGCAATAAAGACACATTTAACTCAAGTTTTGTGTTATTTTAATTTATAAAACCTGAACAAAAGCCGCATGATGGTACTGTAAATGATACAAAATAAGAAGTAAAAATAATTTTTTATCTCTTTGTCCCTGCTGTACAATATATATTTTCTTGTTTTTATTTTTATGTTGAGAAATGGCAGATAGAAATCCTCTAAAAACACACATGCAGAACCATGGAAAAAATACCACTAAAAACAGTCTTCAAAATTGAAATCCTGTAATACCATTATTTAAGCTATTTTCATATAATATTAAATTATGATCTAGTAACATTAAAAGTATCTTTAAAAAGTTATCTAAATAATTAAAATATCAGTATGAATATAATCATACTTGCCCTTATTTGTGAGTAAAATGAAAATATTACTTAGAGATAATGAAAACTCAGTAATTCACAAAATTAAATATCAAACGTTTATTCAACACCTACTCTATGCATGGAGTATACACAGAAGTAAAAGACATGATTTCTGATTTCTAGTAGTTTATATGCTGATTACTAATATGCTCATAAAAACACAGGATATAACTAGGAACCTAGTTTGATAACTAGCATTTCTATGATGAAATCTAGGATTCTATTTTTTTAAAAATTTCAAAATCTGAAGGCAACCAAGTAAGAAAGATTTAAATAAACAAATTATATATTTTTCTTGTATAGAAATATGCCAATTCTATGATAATATATATTTCTAAGATAGAAATAAAACATAATTTCAATTAAAATAGTGAGTGTCCTTTGAGTAGCATAATAAGCAAAATTGATTTGAAAAATAAATATTTCATTAAACAAAAAGTTCTGGATAAAAAGTTAGGGAAATAACCTAGAACTTTCAGATATTAAAAATATGTTAAGATACAATGATTAAGTTGTATATTACTGGCACAATAATAGAAATTGTTTGGGAATAGGGGAGAGACCAAGACCATGAGTGCACTTGTGTGTGTTGGTGTGTGTGTGTGTGTGTGTGTGTGAGAGAGAGAGAGAGAGAAGAAGAAGAAGAAGGAGGAGGAGGAGGAGGAGGAGGAGGAGGAGGAGGAGGAGGAGGAGGAGGAGGAGGAGGAGGAGGAGGAGGAGGAGGAGGAGGAGGAGGAGGAGGAGGAGGAGGAGGAGGAGGAGGAGGAGGAGGAGGAGGAGGAGGAGGAGGAGAAGGAGAAGGGGAAGGAGGGGAAGAAGAAGAGGAGGAGAAAGGTGAGAGAAAGGGAGAAGAGACAGACTAGCACCTATCAAACTTTTTGGTCTTAAAAATTATTAAGGACTCCAAATAGCTTTTGTTTATTTGAATAATCCATTCATAATTTTATATTAGAAATTAAAACTGAGACCATGTTAAAATGTACATTAATTCATTTAAAATTATATTAATAAATTAATAAAATGTTAATATAAGTAACATTTTAAATCAGAAAACCATATTTTCCAAAACAAAAAATAGAGTAAAAACAATTAAATTGTTTTATAAGTCTTCAAATCTCAATAATATTTAGTTTAATGGAAAATATTCAGCTGAATAATCATATCAACTTCTGTATGCAACATGTTGCTTTGTTTGAAACATTTGAAGAAAATCTGACCTTTAGTTGGCTGTTAAAGGAAAAAAAAATTCAATAGCCTTCTCAGGTAACAGTGAATAGTCTTCTTTAGTATCACATTAAAACTCTGTAAGTGGTAGTTTCCTAACATTTGCATGCAAACTGGAATCCGTAACCATATCAATGACCTTTTGACACTCTGTTACATTAAAATCCATTGGTCTATCCTGAACTTTGTATACATTTTTCATTCATACATGATTTCATAACATTGTGCAGTAGTCATTTGGATAATATAAATTCACTGAGTTATGCCGATCTTTCAAATATTGACATATTTCATTATGTATCAGAAGTCATGTTTATTAATATCATCATGAGTCTCTTTAGAATAGTATTTATGTTTATTAATATCATCATGAGTCTCTTTAGAATAGTATTTAAAGCATTGAGGAGCTGTCGTGCTTTTCCAAATTTTATCATTAGTAAAAAATATTGATTTGGTGTTTTCTTTGGAATGGCAGGTTTACTTCATTCATATTTGATAAAATATTTGCCAAATACCCATTATTAAATAACTATACCTTGTATAACAATCATTCTTTTAAATTAAAAACACTATTCTATGAAAAAGTGGCTAATTCACTACAAAACTTAAATACACTAGTCCTTACTTACGTAAGACAACACTGTATTTTAGTTAGTAGCAGAAATGTTTTATAGGAATTTTCCATTTTGCCACTCAGAATATTAAAAATACAGTAGTCAAATTTCAAGATGTCAAACATTTTTTCTCTACTTATAAAAAATAAGTATTAAAAGGAAATATTCTTGAGTCATAGAAAGACATGTCTACTTATTGAGAGGGCTTAACAATTTATATGTCTAATTGGTGAGAAAAGACACCCCAGACATATTCTGATAAAAATTGTGACTTCAAAGTCTACAAAGAAAATTTTATGGGCTTCCAGGCAGAAAGAATGTCTGATCCTGTTCCTTCCCTAAAGTTGACTCTCCCCTTCCTTTGTTAGAGACCCAAATTATCCATTGAGCTCATGGCTGCCCAGGACAGAGAAAACATTTTCCAGTTTACCCATTAGACTAGGTTCTTGCCTGTGTGTTTCAAGCGGAAATGTCCTTACAGAAAAGCAGGACTTAAAATTTTGCTCATTTCAACACATTTTCACTGGCTCACATATTGGACCATGAGCTTATTTGGAATAAAAATCAAGCACAGAGAAACAATGAAATAAAAATCTGAATTCCTGACATCACAGAGTTGTACCTAACTGCCATGAATTATTTATAGCTCTGTACTTCTACATGAAAAATAAGACAAATTATACTTTATGTTATATATACTTTCTGAGCATTTTCTATGACTCAGAGGCAAATAAATAAACTAATCTGAAACCTTTGATTTTGAAAAAAAATTTAAAAGTATTTAACATTAATACATCATCATTTGATAGATAAGTATGGTTCACCTGGATATTATACAACTTACAATTTAAGTACTGAATAAAGTTTCTTAAAATCAAAAAGACAGAATGAGAGGATTTGTAATATCCTAGCAAAACCTCGGGGTTTGGAACCGGTGGAGGACACAAAAAAGAGGTAAAACTCTTAATGCGTTGTGGGAAGGAAAAGGAAGGAGAGAAGTAAGTTATCTAAAATCTTAAACTCCAAGAGAGTTAGAAGAGGCAAGAGTGTTTCTTATGGGAGAAACAGTAGGTAATTTGTTTAGAAATACCAATAGAATCATAAATGTCTAATTAAAATAATTTTTAAAATGCACAATTCCAGCAATGGGAGGGAAAATGAGGTAAAAGTGAAAAGAATAGAAATTTGATAAAATGACCAAAATTAAAGCAAAGGAAAAAGAGAAATTATATAATCCTATATAATAAAAGCCTAATATGCAAACTGACCGAACGGCAGAATGACCAGGCGGAACAACCGGTTGCTATTTGACCAGGGGGCAGACGCTCAACACAGGAGCTGTCCAAAGCCCACAGGCCCCAGGAAAGCCAAGGTGGGTGCCAGTAGGGGACCCCAATCTCCCTGCTGGTTGCCCCCCAGAGGGAGGCGACTGGTGGTGGCGGCAGGGGGAGGGGCCTGTGAGTAGGCGGCGCTAGGCCAGCCAAGTCGGGTGCTAGCGGGGCCCCCCGGTTGACCCGCAGATTGGCCCTGATTGCTGGCCAGGCCTAGGGACCCTGCCCGTGCATGAATTTCATGCACTAGGCCTCTAGTTTTAAATAAATAAGAACCATAGAGTACGAGTAAGATGAAAACAGTTGCATCAGTCATAGTTCAAATGTGAACAGATTGATTTGCACATTACAAGAGTCTATTAAACTGGATTTAAAAGTAACAAGTTTACTAGTATATGCTGTTTACCAAATATATATGTCTCTATATAAATGTAATTATATAAATTATACTTATATAATTTAAATGCTTATAAAACATACTAGTATAATGTATACATATAATTTGTATATTATATGATAACTGGACTTAAAAGTAAAAACAAGTTTTTATGCTGTTTACCAAATATATATATAATCTAATATATATTAAAACAAGGTGGCAATAAAAGATTGGAAAAAAGATGTGGACAAAGTGGTAACAGAAATATGTAAATTATAATCAATCAGTCAGCAGTGATAATATATACAATAAGATTAAATTAATAAGAAATTTGCAATTAAAAACATTAACAGGGAAAAAAGGTCATTACTTTATGTAATGTTAAAAGTCACAACTGATAGCAGAAACATTTTTATTAACTTGTATGCAATAAAGTACATAGTAACTAAAGTTATAAGATAAATTAAAAACAATAGAATTTGAGAAACATATAGCTGCAGTGGGAAATTCCAATACTTATGTGAGAAGTAGACAGTTCTAGATGATACAGTTTTTACTATTCAGCTTAAAAATAAGTAACATAGAGAAATTGAAAAATATAATCAGCATATAATTCAAAGAGAAAATTAAAAAGTTGCTGAATATCTAGATGTTAATGAATAGGAAGCATTTCAAGCTAAAGTCTATGAATCCAGTAAAAGGAGCGCATAGAGCAGTGGTTCTCAACCTTCCTAATGCCGCGACCCTTTAATACAGTTCCTCATGTTGTGGTGACCCCAAACCATAAAATTATTTTCATTACTACTTCATAACTGTAATTTTGCTACTGTTATGAATTGTAATGTAAATATCTGATATGCAGGATGTATTTTCATTGTTACAAATTGAACTAATTAAAGCATATTGATTAATCACAAAAACAATATGTAATTATATATGTGTTTTCTGATGGTCTTAGGCGACCCCTGTGAAAGGGTCGTTCAACCCCCAAAGGGGTCGCGACCCACAGGTTGAGAACCGCTGGCATAGAGGAAAACATAAACCTTAAATATCTCCTATAATAAGAAATGTATAAATAAGTGAATAATAAAAAAGACATTCATCTTATTTATTTTAATTTATTGTAGGTTGCTGGTAAACTAAACTAGTATTTGTTATGCAAGAAGTGAAGAACTAATTCATCATTATTTTAATTTCTTCACCTGAAGTGTCCTATGAGCTAGCCTGCATTGGGTGCACAGAATGTCATTGGAGAGGCAACAAAATACACAGGGAGTACCACTAGAAGACTTCATGGATAATTCAACTCTAGATTCCAGCAATTAATTTGGTAGATTATCCGCATATATCTGTTGAATGAATATATAGCACTTAAACTGAAATTTGGGGTGGTGGATTTAGTGGTAAGATAGACAATGAACGGCAATTTATACAAGATGAAAGTTAGACTCAGTCCTGTACTTAAAAAAAAAAATCTGGAGTGAGGCAGGTCAATGTGTACTTAATGGCTTTGCTCAGAGACTCAGACTCATTAGAGGTGGCTTCCCCCATCATGTGTTGCTTGAGTTTAAGCTCCAAAATATCAGCTATAGATCTAGCTGTCACATCCATTCCTAGCAGAAGGAAGGAGGAAAAGACAACAATGCCTGCTAGTTGTCTTTTACAGAAAATTCTAGGATGCTGCCTCGTGACACTTCTGCTTACATCATGTAGTTATACCCAGTCCCTAGCTATTAGATAGGCCGGGAGATGTACTCCTTGCCACACATGGCACCTCCCTTCCACCCATTGCTGAAACCTGATGGTTCCATAACTCTCAACAAAAGGGAGAAGGGATATTTAGAACAACTACTGGTCCCATGGTGGGAATAAAATATATACAATTTCTGATATGCTGCATTATTAAATATGATTGTGTTTAAATCCTGTTACAGTGACATTAACTAACAATTTCTATAAAAATAACATCAACAAAAAAAAAGATACCCATTTTAGGAAACACCATTTTACTGTAATTTCCTACCTAATTGGAAGAAACAACAGGAAGATGCTCTTAGGTTTTAGAAAACTAGAGGCCTGGTGCACGGATTTGTGCATGAGTGGGGTTCAGTGAGGGGTGGGGGAGGCTGCGGGCAGATGGCCGACCAAGCCTCCAGTCAGGGTGGGGGTTGATGGGAGGCAGGCCCCACCCCCGATGGGGGTGATGAACTCCTTTAGCTTTTTCTTGTCTGTGAAGCTATTTATCTGGCCTTCGATTCTAAATGAGCTTTGCTGGGTAGAGAAGGGCATGGCAAGAAATATTCAAAGTGACAAAGAGCAAGGACCTGCAGCCAGGGTGCCCTTCCTTTTGAAAGGATGTGGCTGCTCCGGGAGCCCAGGCTTCCATCTTGTGAAACTCGGGTCAGTCTTTGCATTGGGTGAGTGGAATCGCTGAGGCCTATTTGAGAGTCACCAAGGCTGGGAGGTGATCTCGGAACAGTTAAAAACACATTCGTGAAGGGATGTTATGGGTTCTCTCTCATCAAAAAGCCCACGCGTGTCTGTGCTACACCAACAGGTTTGCTTTAACACTGAAACCTCCATCCACAAGCCCACCCACCTCCAGGAGCTAGCGGGAGGTTGAAAGTGGCCGTGGGTAGATGAGGCCGGTGCCAGGCCACCTGGCAGGTGTCAGCGGTCGGCTGTCTGAGCCCCAGGCATGGGGAGACCTGCTCTGACATCACACCACGTGGAGGATTTCAGGGCATTGGCAGTGGCTTCAGAGTTTGTTGCTATTTTGTTTTATTTTTTATCTCCTTTTCCCTTTAAATCTCTCCAGGTTGCCTGCATATGGGAGAGGAGCAGCCTTTGCAGCCTCCTCAGTGGAGAGTAGGCCTCCGATCTGGGTTCACACACAGCCAGACAGAGTCCTGTTTAGAAACACGTGTAGGTCTTGCATTATTTGTGCTATTACCGATAAAGAGGGTTTTAGATTCTGGCACTTAAATATGTTTCCTGCTTATCCACGAGGGTAGGAGGCAGAGCGCAGCCACAGTTCTTCACTCACTCACAGGCCTCCGTCCAAGGGCAGCGATGCAGGTGCTTTGCTCACAGGGGCCGGGGAGCAGGATCGGGCAGCAAATGCAGAACACGGCCATCCATGGCCTGCTTTTCCCAGAACTTATGCGTCTGTGGGACATGACGTTTATCACATGCTGTTTCTCCATGTGCGTGGTCAGTACGGGTTCCTGAATCAGGCTTCCTTCTGCAGCATTGTGGTGGTAGGGGGAAGACCGCATGAAGGTGTGAACACAACCTGTGTGGACTTCTTACCGAGTGCCTTCTGTGTACCTTCTGTATACCTGGCAGGTGTCTCCCCTCAGAAGGGGTGCCAACAGGTCAGTCGTGTGCTCCCTATGTCTGCCACCAGCAGGTGAGGGGTGCGATGGGGAAAGGGTTGGCTGGGGGCGGAGCCACAGGAGGTTGGGGGTGCAGATCAGGCCCTGGATCAGGCTGGTTGGCTGCTGCAGTGCATGTCATAACCACCGGTGGTTCCGGTTGTTCTGCCATTGGGTGGCTGGGCTTTTATATTATACTAGAGGCCCGGTGCACAAAAATTTGTGCACTCGGGGGGCGGGGGGAGGGGGGTCCCCCAGCCCGGCCTGTGCCCTCTCGCAGTCTGGGACCCCTCGGGAGATAACGACCTGCTGGCTTAGGCCTGCTCCCGGGTGGCAGAGGGCAGGCCCAATCCCTAAGTGCAGCCCCTGGTCAGGCTCAGAGCAGGGCCGATTGGGGAGTTGGGGCGCCGCCCCGTCATGCACAGAGCAGGGCAGAT
>NW_005369060.1:332522-343745 GCF_000412655.1 Myotis brandtii | reverse complement strand
TGTGTATGTGGAAATCTGCTGGGCAAGTCAAAACCATAGAAGAGTTGCCCCCTATCTCTTGAATCTTCAAGAGATATCCCCTACTTTTTTATTCTATCACTACTAGAGAGTCAGTATTTGCAGCCAGCCAGCCAGTGACTCTCTCAGTGTCTATTTTTGACTTCTTCTTTGTCTGTCTTCCAATCCCTAATCATATTTCCACCTGGGCTGCCGGCCAGGGGGCGGGCAAAGGTGGCCCCAGTTCTCTGATCACTTGCCTGCCTCCTGGGTTGCCAATCACCATCAGCGGCAGGCGGCCTCTTCCATCCTTCCCCTTTCGCCTCCCAGCATTGTGCCTACATATGCAAATTTACCGCCATCTTTGTTGGCAGTTAATTTGCATATCGCCCTGATTAGCCGATGGGAAGCGTAGCGAAGGTACGGTCAATTACCATGTTTGTCTATTATTAGATAAGATAGATAACACTTAGCTTAGGGTTATCCAACTCCCAACATAAAATTTTCTACTTTGTGTTTTGATATAATGACATTTCTGAAACATCATTGCTTTTATCTAGCCTTAAATAAAATCATTGTTGACTGAGATAACTTAAGAAAATGTTAAAAACCTGAAGCGCCAATTAAAGATATACCTGGCTGAAACCCCAAAAAAATATATTACATAGAGGCTACAGTGCTCAGACTTCTAGGTCCCCCCCTTTAATTAATGTCTAGTGAATGGGGATTTGTGAATTGAAGCCACTTTCTATCAGTTGCCAAGAAGTTAGTCTATATACACTCAGATCAACCTATAGAGACAAATCTGAGCTTTGTTCCAACCTTGTTTCTACTTTGAAAGGAGATCCAACATCAGTAAAAGAAATCCAGAAAAATGTAAGATAAGCATCTTCTTGTTTGATCTGCTGTAATTGTCGGGGTGGTTTGTCACCAGAGCCTTTGGGCTCTAAACAAAGAGAGACCCACAGTGTCAGCCTGAGAGTCGAAAGGAATACCTGTAGTAGGTGATTATAAGTAGTGCATATTATGCTTTTGCGGGGGGGGGGAGGGAATTATATCCTTTTATCCTGCACTAATATCAGAGAAAATTTCAGAGGAATTATGTTCTCTTTGAATTATTTAATACAATAAATAGAATTCTGATTGGCACTGGACCCCAATTCATATTCAATTGTGTCAGTCTACCATAAATTATAGCAAAATGTCATACTTGCTTCTAAATCTAATTTATAAAATGAATCACAATTGTCAGGGAGAGCAGCAAAATTTTAATCTGAAAACTTCTATACTTCATGCATACAACACCATACTTTTCTAGTCACTACTACTAACATTACTAATACTATGGATAATGAGAACAATATAACTTACAGCTTTAAATATCTACCTATTAGAGTTATTACCTGGTATGACCACAGTGTGATAAAGAAGGATTTCTCAGTGTGTGTAGAGCAAATAAGCAGCTCAGGGAAGCTATAAAGAAAAGAGTCTGAACATCAAAAGGGGTCTTCTCACCCCCCAGTGGATAGTACAGTGAAGGAGACGGAACCATCATGTAAAGGCATTGGAAACGAAAGGAAACCCGTGGGGTGAGAATGGGTAGTTCTGAAACTAGTGATACCTAAAAGCAGAGAAAATTTATGTTTTTCTGATCTTCTCTTGCATGTGGCTTTTCTTTGGACTTCAACTTTCAAGAACTCCCTCATCTCTTCTGTGAATAAACAGTGTGAGAAACTAAATAAAATCAGTGCTTATCTTTAACAATGTGGGGCTTTCTATGTGTATACAGAACACTACTGCAGGGCCTGCTGGCATTAATTCAAATCAAAGGTGGAAGAAGAGGGCACACCTTGGTGCAAATGCTTATAAAAACAAAATGTTGGAAATTGATGCAGGTCGCCTTGTGGGAGAGTCTTATATTGTAGCATAACCAAGATATTAACCATGGTCTCCAAACAACCTGTAACAGGATTTTGCTTCTTTAATAGTTTACAAAATGCTTTTTCTATTTCTGATTTCAATCCCATGACAGGCTTAAAAAGCAGGATACATTTTTCTCCCTATTTCATAGCTCCAGTTCTTCCATGACCGTGTGACTCTGAGACCTTGTACACAGGCCTCCTTCTCACCTAAATGCTCTCCTTTTCTCCTTCACTTATTATTCTAGTTAATTCCCTATGATCCTCCAGAAATCACTTTATTAGAAAGCTTACCCTCTCCCATAAATACTCTGTTACATCCTGTCCTCTTTATTGTCATCGGTCCCTGAAATATCCTCCCTGGGAGTACTCATCATGTTATATAAATTAGCTATTTATATATGGTTCCAAATAACTGGTGTTGTCCCTGATTTTCTCAGAGTCCCTTTATCTTTCTTACATTTAGCTCCCTAGGATTCCATTTCTCATGGGAGAAGGTCTTTGGGCTGTGCAGCCACCTTGCTCTCAGAGTCTTGGGAATGCTTGTGACTTTGCGCCCTACCAGTGGCTCTCCGCCAATAAATGGTTAGTGTGCCTGGCTCCCTTGCCTCCAATTAGGACAGATTCTGAAGCGTAGTTTACACTCCACTGTTTCTTTGCAGTATCAGGCTGAAGCTAATGTCCTAAAATCACACACTTGCCTGGCTTCTCCCTTTCCTTAACTTGCATTCTTTTTGTTGTTGTTGTTGTTAATCCTCACCTGAGGATATTTTTTCACTGCTTTTTAGAGAGAGTGGAAGAGAAGGAGAGAGACAGAGAGAGATAAACAGGGATGTAAGAGAGAAGCATAGATTGGTTGCCTCCCACATGTGCCAGACCAGGGCCTGGGATTGAGCCTGCAACCGAGGTATGTGCCCTTGACCAGAATCAAACCTATGACCCTTCAGTCCCCAGGGCTGATGCTCTAACCACTGAGCACCAGCTATGGCATCCTGCTTTCTTGATCCATTAGCAGTTTCTCCTGAGAGCACTTACTTAGCAAATAACTTGCACATGAGTCTTCATCTCAAGCTCTATTTTTAAAGAACCAGAATTCAAACATAACTCTTTTGCCTTTAATAAACCCTAAAGCCATTATAGCAAAGACTGTTCTTGATCTTGGGATCTCCAGCCCAAAGCACTGAGCCTGGGACATAATGGTAATGAACAAAATCATTGTTGCTTGAATGGATTCCTAGCACTATAATTCTGCTGACAATGAAAACATAAATTAGATAAAATCACACTCCACAGGACACCTACAATATTTAGCAATGAGTTTCAGTTAATTGAGCTATTGATCTAGTAATACATATTTCTTTAAATGAAAGTTTACTTTATTCATCTGCATTCATTTGAAAACATATGCAGAGATATTTTTGTTTAAATTCTACAACTTTTAATAATATATATTAATACATTTAAATATTTTCCCCATTACTTTGTATAAGCATAGTATTATATTGTGAGCATGGGTTGTTGAAATTAGAGAAAAATATTAAATGATACCTTTCTAGTGTAAAATATTAAATTGTTATTGAATTACCAATTAGCAGGACAAAAGTAAACTTTGACAAATGTAAAAAGTAAATTTATAAAGATAAATTCATTCAAGAGAATTGGCAATACTAGAGAAAATAACATAAAAATAGAAGAATAGGTGATGTGAGTTATGAATCAGTTTATCATAAAACCACCCACGTTTTAGAATAGACTTAGACTAAATGAATCAGCAGTACAATAATATGGCTGGTATAAAAATGTCAAACACTGTGCTAAATATATTCAAATATGATTGAAATGTAAAGTTTGACTTCAGTTTTTATCATAACCTATTTTTTAAGAATTATATTTCATATAAGCTGCTAAAAATTAGAAAAAATGTAAAAGATATTCTCAAATTTTTCCACAAGCAAATGCAAAGAGATTTGTTTAGCTTCTTCCTCACTGGTCACTCTGCTAAGTCTCATTTGGCAGTTCCTACTCCTCCCTCTGACTGCAGAATGGCTGAGTGTCTGAAAGCTTGGTTCTTCTCTAGCTACACTCACTTCCTCAGTCACCCTCCAGTACTTTAAAAATATTTTCGTGATGATAACTCTTAAGATCGTATTTGTAGTTCAGGGCTTTTCCTTGAATCCTAGTCATCTGGCAACAATATCTACCCTCCATTTCCAATGTAGCATCCAAAATAAACTCTTGATCTCCCCTCGATACCAGCTCACAGTCTTTCTCATGACAATGCCATCCTTCTAGTGATTCAGACCCAAAACTATGCAGTCACCTTGAAAAGAGAATGTTAATAAAAATGCAAAATCATATTATTAATCTTAATTCCATAAAAACATACGAGATCTATGATGAACTTTATAAAATCCTATGTAATAAAAGCCTAATATGCAAATTGTCCCCTCGACCTGAGTTCCGCTGGGAGTTCAGCTGCTTGACCAGTTGCTATGACCTGCACTGACCACCAGGGGACAGATGCTCTGACTGGTAGGTTAGCTTGCTGCTGAGGTCCGGCCGATCAGGACTGGGTGAGATGGCCCTAATTGGTCCTGATCACTGGCAAGGCACACCCGTGCACAAATTTCATGCACTGGGCCTCTAGTTAGTAGTATAATTTGAGAAGTGGTAGCATAGTCATTTAATGAATTTCTCTGTTTTGTCAGAGGTCCTTAAGACTCTTGACAATGAAAACATAAATTAGATAAAATTCACCCCACCACTCCACAAGGCAGTGCAGTATCTAGCAATGAGTTTGAATAATCACAGAGGACTTACAAGACTCCTTACATAGCCATATTCGTGACTAAGATATATCGCACTGAAAGGATACAGAGCAACATTTGCAGAGGAAAAGGTGTATGGTGGGAAGTTCAGAGGAAAAGAGGTACAAGCTTCCAAGAGTCCCCTCCCCATGGCATCACACAAGAGACACTTAATTCCCTCTGTATTAAATTATAACAGCATGTGTGAAATGTTGTCTCCCAGGGAAGCTCATTAGAAACTCAGCTTTACTGGGAGCCTGTCACATAGGCACCCACTGCCTAGTTGATAGAGAGTGATAAGACCCTTCCTGAAATCCAGATTCTCAGATGCCAATCAAGGAAGGGCCAACCTTGCAAGCAGGCCTTTCTGAGCCACGTGTTACCAGGCCTGCTAAGCTAACTCTTTCTTTCTTTTTTTAAAAAATATATTTTATTGATTTTTTACAGAGAGGAAGGGAGAGGGATAGAGAGTTAGAAACATCGATGAGAGAGAAACATTGATCAGCTACCTCCTGCACACCTCCTACTGGGGATGTGCCCACAACCAAGGTACATGCCCTTGACCAGAATCGAACCTGGGACCCTTCAGTCCCCAGGCCGATGCTCTATCCACTGAGCCAAACCGGTCAGGGCTAAGTTAACTCTTTCTACCCACATGTATACCTTGCAGCAGAAGTTCTGTGGGTATTTTAAAGAAGCTCCTGAAATGCAAATGAGATAACTGGGGTTCTCAGATCCATCTCAGACTGTGGGCCAACTCCAAGGAAAAAGCCATATGCTATAGATGGGTACCTCATGAAATGAAGCCAACATATCATCTCAAAATTTTCCATATCTAGATTTATTTTCTAGACAAAATTGGTGCTTATTTTGTTTAATTTACTATCATTTCTACATTCAGTACTTAACAGGAAAACACAGCATTTCATGAAAAAAAATAAATTAAGCAAAATATGATATCCACTTTCAACATTTAAAGACCCTATAAATAAAAAAAAGAATCCTCGTGCACTGCTGGTGGGAATGCAGACTGGTGCAGCCACTGTGGAAAACACTATGGAGTTTCCTCAAAAAATTAAAAATGGAACTCCCATTTGACCCAGTCATTAAACTTATAGACTACTAGTATATTCTAAGAAACCTGAAACACTCATCAGAAAAAATATATGCACCCATATGTTCATAGCAGTGCAATTTACTATAACTAAGACTTGGAAACAGCCTAAGTGCCCATCAGCAGATGAGTGGATAAAAACAAACAAACAAACAAACAAACAAACAAACAAAAACTATGGTACATTTACACAATGGAATACTACGCGGCAATAAAAAAGAAAGAACTACCATTTGCAACAGCGTGGATGGACTTGGAGAGTATTCTGCTGAGCAAATTAAGCCAGTCAGAGAAAGATAAGTATCACATGATCTCACTCATATGTGGAATCTAATGAACCAAATATACTGATGATCAGAAATAGACCCAGAATCATAGAAGCATGAATAGACTGTTGAACTGCAGAGGGAAGGCAGGGGACAGTGGGTGGGAAGATATCAACCAATGAATTTGTATGCATATATGCATAACCTGTGAACACAGACAATGAGTTGGTGAGGGTCTGGGGGTCGGGGAGGATTAAAGAGGGCTGGAAGAGGTTAATTGGGGAAAAAGGAGGACCTATATAATACTTTCAACAATAAAGATTAAAAGAAAAAAAATCAATGTTTTTCCAAATGAAAAATAATGAAAGTAATACCCTTGAAGAAACAACTAGAAGTACCTCAAGAAATAAATTATATGCTCTGGAAGTGCTATATTTAAAGCATCTAAAAGATTAGAGTGCCAGCTCATGAGAGAAAGAATAAACTATTAGTTTTTAAAAAATTATTAAACTGAGGTGTCACAACTTATTTATCAATATGCCATTTTTTTATGAAGGAGAAGGTGCTGAAATTGCATACAGTATATTCTAAACACTTTTTTTGTACTTAGAGTGAATAAATACAGGAGGGCAGTTAAGTTTCACCATAATGTTTCTTCTAGGACTCTAAGAGGTTTCCATGACCTAAATTTAGCACTTTTATACTTTATAATCAATATTTATTTTACCACAAATTTTATAAGTTAATGATGTTTTAAAAGTATATTTTTATTGATTTCAGAGAGGAGAGTGAGAGAAAGATAGAAATATCAATAAGACAGAATCACTGATTGGCTGCCTCCTGCACACTCCACACTAGGGATCAAGCCAGCAACTCAGCTATGTACCCTGACCAGGAATTGAACCATGACCTTCTGGTTTACTAGTATAGGTTGATGCTCAACCACTGAACCACACTGGCCAAGCAAGGATTTTTTTTTTTAAGTTTTGCTTCTGAACAACTTTCATCTTCTTCCTTATGTGTTTCCTTTGGAATTTTTTTCACTATCATTCTCAGTCTCATTAAAAATAAAGCAGTAATCTCTTTAATGATATTTATCCTATATAAGAAAGCCCTAATACTCAAATCAACTGAACAGCAGAACGACCAGTCACCCAACGCAGGAGCTGCCCCCTGGTGTTCAGTGTGCTCCCACAGGGGGAGCGCCTCTCAGCCAGAAGCTGGGTTCATGGCTAGCGAGTGTAGTGGCAGTGGCGGGAACCTCTCCTGCCTCTGCAGCAGGCAGGCGGTAAGAAGCAAGGGGTCTAGAAAGCCCTAATACTCAAATCAACTGAACAGCAGAACGACCAGTCACCCAACGCAGGAGCTGCCCCCTGGTGTTCAGTGTGCTCCCACAGGGGAAGCGCCTCTCAGCCAGAAGCTGGGTTCATGGCTAGCGAGTGTAGTGGCAATGGCGGGAACCTCTCCTGCCTCTGCAGCAGGCAGGCGATAAGAAGCAAGGGGTCTTGGACTGTGAGAGGGATGTCTGACTGCTGGCTTAGGCCCGATCCCCCTGGCAGGCAGACATCCCCCAAGGGGTCCTGGACTGTGAGAGGGTGCAGGCCAGGCTGAAGAACACCCCCACCTCCCCAGGGCATAAATCTAGTAATAAATATAATTTAAATTAACTGTTATTGCAGACACCACAGAGTATTGGGAATGTAATAAAAAATAAATTGCTCTCACTCCAAGACCATAGCCATATTTAAATATATTTGTAAGATGACCAAATAAACTTTTATCATTTAAGGTATTAAAAAAAAACACACCAGCACATTTATAGAAAAATGAGAATGCTTTTTAGTTTTAGGCCTGACAATGACGTTTGTAATTATAGTAGTCTACTGTTCTAGGAGATAAATTTAACCAGGTTGTGCCCAATAAATTACTTAGTGCAATTCTATTTTGTGTTTTCTAGTAATTCATCTAAAATATCAGAAAAAGAGACTACCCGTTCTTGGGGGAGGGAAGTGGGACTAGAGATTGAGTTAATAATCAATCACATCTACACGATGGAGTCTCGTGGAAATTCCTACACTGGAATTGGACGGTGTCCAAGTTGGTGAACATAGCCACATGCTGAGAGAAGGTGGTGCATCCCACACTCTGTAGAGACCCGCTCCTGCGCTACATTTCACAGATGAAGATCCTACATGGCCTTCTGTACCTCTCCATCTAATTGTTTACGTATATCCTTTATAATAAACTGGAAAAAGTTAGGCTCCGTTTAGAAGTTGAATGGGGCAAGCCCGATAAAGGCAAGCATGATGCAAGCCATCCAATAGGAGGATATTTTATTAATCCAAAAGAAGTAAACTGTGGAGGAGACTTTCTTACTGCAATTAAGAACCACTATGTGGTTCCAGGATTTAACAAGAATCTGTGTTTCTTCTAAAAGTAGCTAGTATTTGTTAATGGCTTACTCTGGCAAATGCTTTATTAAGGTACCTCATTTAATCCTCATAGCAATCATATCAATTAGATACTATATCTCCATTTTACAGATAAGAAACTGATGCTGAGACATTAAAATGATTTTCCCACAACTAGTAGATTCAAGAGCTAGAATTGAGATATCATTCTATTTGAAATCACAGTCTGTTTTTAGTCTCACTCTGGTACTATTAACAGAAACAAACTGGTGGCTTTAATTCCAATTATTTCGAAGAAACTTTTTCTAAGAACAAGAGAAAATGGATGGTTTCTTTAACTCTTGGTAAAGAAGGCACACATTATTCAATTTTACTGACCCATTGTAACATTTTCTACCATATTTATATTTCTATCTAATTTAAATGGAGAGATGAAAAATAAAGCACAAACTTATCCTGTATAGCATCACCTGGGATTCTTAGGACTGAATGTTCCTGAGACAAGAAAAGAAATAAGAAAAAGAATTTGAATTTGTATTCTGGGCAAAGAAGGGAGAAGATGAGGAATTTATAGTTGAAAGAGGAGGTCTACAAAGCAGTTTGTGCTATGACAGTGGTTTCCACAAACAACAGGGAATTGGTAGGATATATCTTCAACACTTCAGTAGCTTAAAAACATGTTTTCAATAAGTGTTACAGATTTTAATTTTTGTCTAAATATAGTAAAAGTCAAATGGATTATAAGGATAATATGGAAATTGCCCCCATATGACCATGGGATACAGTTCATTGGTCACTGATCATCTCTTCCAATTTTTGACTAAAATGCCTTCTTATAATTCAAAGACAAGAAAGATTAAAAACTGTATTCACCAGACTCCTTTGTACTAAGGTGCATACGGAATTTGGGTTTTATCAAGAACAATTCAGAAACATATTAAGTGGGAAGAGAGGTATTTTGTGAGGAATACATTTTTAAGGTAAGAATTATAGTCAGTGTGGTTATGAAGCAGAACCAACAGTTCTGGAGTGGACTTCTCAGTCCCTGACTCACAAGTAAGATACATTTTTTCTTGAAGCTGCTGGTTGGAAGAGTTACTTTGTAATTCTAACAGAAAAAAAACAATTCCAAAATCACAGCAAAGGCTGTGATGTTATTTTGGGACTGTTCCTATAGGCCCAGCCCTAGGGCCTTCTGCAACTCTTACAATTAGTTTTGTAAGGAATTAATTACCTAGATTAATCTTTTTACCCTTAAACTAGCTAGAATAGATTTTGTTATCTGCAGCTGAACCCTGACTGATAAACCCCTTTCTCCTCATTCTCATCTGCCCTTCATAAGCTTCACCTTCAAAGCCAGGCCCCGCAGAGTAAATAGAAGTTCGTCTAGAAGTCCATCCTCCAAATGCGTGCTCCTCTCTTTGGAATTATCTGTGTCAGTATTTGCTGGAGACTACAATATTTATTCCACAAATATAAATGACCATCACAAAATAAACTGACCACTGGAATTAATACATTGACACAAACTCTTGGTTGCCTAAGTATTATTAGTTCTCAAGTTTAAAAGATGTTTTCCAATCCTATAATTTTAATGAGAGGAAGAGGGATGATGGTGAATATGTCTTTACTGGTAAATGAAGAGAGAAGTGGCACCATTAAGAGAATGCAAACAATCAGAAGTCATATTCTGCTACATAGAAACATTTTCAGGAGTGCATGAAATGTGTAGAAGCTGGTCTTGATGATGCACAAAGACTTCAATGTGTCTTCGATTAAAGGTAAGTAAGCTCTATTGTAAAAGAGATTCACACTCAGCATTTAAGGCATCAGCATATTTAATTTCAATAATTTATTTTATGAAATTTAAAGCTAAATGTTGGCTCTTTGATAGTAAATTATATTACAAGTTTGTTTATTTGTCTAAACATCAATATCTACATAAAAACTTAATTTCATCTAGACATAAACGAATATTTATTTCACAATATTTAGAATCAATTACATATGAAAAGCTAAACTATATATCAGGAGAAATGTAAATGAAATACTTATTACAAAATTGTTATATCACAATGTATGTCAAAAATTCAATGCTTACCAGATTTTTTTATCCCCCCACCAACTTGTATCAGGGTATTGTCCTTAATTTTAAAGGAAAAAAGTCAGACTTTTCAGTTTTAGGCCTTAGTTGCCACTTTGTTATCTGTCTCATAGTTTGAATGTTCTTCATGTGATACCTGACATGAGTGCATCTGGGGTGTAGGATGTGAGGTGAAGCATTAAGTAAAGAAAGCAAATGAGAGATTGCCAATCTTAAATACAAACAAGAGGCTGCTCTAGAAAGTGTGATATGAAGCACCGGGAAAGTACCTTTCTTTAGTTTTATAAAAGGAACCATCTAATGTTCCTTATCTAAAAGATGGAATATTAACCTAACAGCATATGTGACTTTTAACTGACACTCAAGTGAGAAATTTCTGAGAACATTTCACTCCTATCCATAGGGTTTGGGGAATTCAAACTTTTTTTAAATTATGAAGTAAGGCCTTTACCAATGTACCTCACCAGTACCCCATACTTGGAATTCGGGTCCTTTAGGAAAATAGATGACGCAGATAAGACCAGTTTAGCCTGTTGTCCCCTAAGCTATTAAAGGTAAGGCCCAAAATGTTTTGGTCTAGCTGTTCATTTCAAATTAAAACCAAT
>NW_005369060.1:323613-332443 GCF_000412655.1 Myotis brandtii | reverse complement strand
TAAAATTATCTGATATATAGCTTCAATATTTAAGTTTATATTTTATGTTATATATATGTGCATATATATGAAACTATATTCTTAAGTCCTGTATTATAATAGTAAAAACATTAACTAGTCTGAGGTAAATTATAGATACTATCAATTAAGGTTTTAACACATCTGAAACTTTAGTTCTTTCATCAGCAGTTTCCATATATTGTATTCCTTAAGTAAAGAAAATAATAAAGACTTGTGAGCTCATTACTCCAAATGTATATCCATCAGCACTACCTCTGTGCATAACACTAAGAAGCCCCAAGATATCAAGAATATTCAAAGAGTCAATACCTTCTGGTTACAGCACATGTTGAGAATACAAAACCAAAAAAGAGATAAGTTTGCCCTGGACAGTGCTGCTCAGTAGGTTGAGCATTCTTCCATATATGGAAAGATTGCCTTTCAATTCCCGGAAAGGGCATATGCCCAGGTTGCAGGTTTGGTCCCTGGTAACAGGAGGCAACAGATTTATGTTTCTCTCTAAAATAAATAAATACACAGTTTAAAAAAAAGAGGGATAAATATATGTTGAATTTATCAAGTAATAGAATATGACATACAATCCATGATGCTACCATGACACTTCAAGAAAAAAAAATGTGTTTCTTCTAATAAATTTATTCAGTCATTATGTCAGGTAAAAATGCAATCTTATTACAAGTCTCACTGAAAAGTAAATACAATTCACATCAAATTTCTAATAAACAGAAAATGCTAACTTTGATCAGATAGTATTTTAAACAAATATGTATTTTTATTTTTCTCTAACATTCATTAGACGAAAGTCATTTTATTTTGTGACTTCATTCCATCTATAATAATAAAAGTGTAATATGCAAATCGACCAAATGGCTGAACAGTGGAACGACTGTCCAGACGACCTTCCAGATGAAGCTGGGGCTGTGAGGGGCCAGGCAGCCGGGGTGCCAAGGCCTACTCTTGCACGAATTTCATGCATCGGTCCTCTAGTTACTATATATTTACATAGTTAGCTTAATTGTCTCTAACTAGGAAATGAGTGTTCATTTGTATAATCATTTGAACATGTAATTATGATACCTAATTATATAAATATAGGCTATATTAAAATGATTAAAATCTTCATTATCTTAGTGATTTCAAACGAGTGCTGAAAAAGAAAAGGTTCAAGTATCACTTAGAATCCCATCTTTCATGTTGCTTACTTTCCAAAGTTAACTTAAGATTTGAGAGGAAAATAGGGAGAAGATAATGACATAAATCTTTATGTATCCTATCAGGCCACAGAATAACTTTTGCTTTATTACATTCTATGACATGCCAAAATGCCTATTAGTGCAATCGCACCATTACTTGACACTCACTTAATGTACTCATTTATGATTCATTTATTTGACACGCACTTAATGTATTCATTTATAAGAAAAGGTTTGTATGCCTTCTGAAAAAAGGACTTTTTTGTTCTGCTCTTCAGAACTAATCATAGAAAAATACTGTGAACAACTAATAGCAACTCAAAGAATGTAGGCAGAAGGAGATCATATAAATCTTTCTAATCCCCACAATCTTTGCTAAATGAATAGATTAATAATACCATCTATCTTAGTTAAAACAGATCTTTTGAAAAGAGCAGAGCTTGGGGTAAGGATTAGAATGTTGACAATGTCTTTGGGAGGTGCAAACCCAGGGAGATGAAGATGAGGTAATACGGTGGGAAGGGGTAACTGAGGCCAGAAAAGATGTGAGGCGATGCAAAGGATATGTTGCTTGTGATGTGCCTTTTTTCTGTATGGCAGGATTGTCTGGAAGCTTTGCTAAGAGGAAACAGACTTTCATTGCAGTTCACTGAGGGGAGAAATAAAGACCAATTTATCTGCCTTATTCCCTCCTGTCTCCTGCTTCCTATTTGTCTTGATTAATGCCAAGAAGAACTAACAGTTCTGAACTTCATCCCTGGTCTCAAGCCAGTTCTTAAGGCCTAGAAATGGCTTTGGATATCAAGGACTTTACTGATGCCAATGCATAGGTCCAAGAGTCAAGAAAAAGAAAGTGAACAATCAATTGTGCAGTCGGTGAAAATGGGGTTATAAAACAAAAATCTATTATTGGGAGAAAGTGGTGTTCTTACAACATAGGCATTCCAAGGAACAAAGCTGAAGGATACAATTAACTTCAGTAGGAAATGTTTAGAAGTAATTAGTGTTTGAGAAAAGTCATAAGTGGATAATATCGATGAAGATTGAGAGTCATATGCTATTTCTGGGATAGCTAAATAAGAAGGATGTTTTTTCCCATGGATTTGTAAAAACAATGAATACTGACTTGGGTAATGATGTCTTCCCAAATGCCCTCCTAGCTGTTGGGTAAGGATTTATGATGCAGTGGTTGCTGGCACATCATAGCACCCCATGGATGACGGTTATATGAATGAATAGTCTCTTCAATGCTTTCACAGAGGAGAATGGCAGGGTAGGTTACTTTGCCCACATTAGCAAAGTATTAAAATAACCAATAATCAACTTGTTTAAAAATATTAAAAACAAGTTAATATGCTATATTTTTAAGGGGGGGGCGGGGAGCTAATATTTCAAGAAACTTTTTCCTGAGCCAGGCCTTAAAGTATAAAGGAGAGCCTCCATGAAAATGCACTCTTTAACTTTGCCTGCAGAACTTGCGAGGGACCAGTTTAATATTTCCCTCTGACCCAGCTCTTAGAAATTTGTTATCAAGTTATCTCTTAATATAACTTACTAGTACAAACACCCTGAATATGCAGTAGTTACAATATTCAGGTTCCTATAAAAATTGCAATTGCCTTCCCTAGAGTAAGGCTATCTTTCCCTTTCCTACAACCTAAATCTAATTTAGATGGACTTATTATTAATTCAGAATGCTAGAGAATCTGGTGCATAAAAAGGAGAGCTTTGCAAAGGAAAAGTCACACTTTTTGGCCTGATCCAAGAAAGTATGTTCTAATATGTAAAGCATCTTAGTTTTCTGATTAAAAGAAAGTTAAATTAAGCAAATTGAAGACTAATTTCTGACATAATCAACTCATTTGTAACATTTATCAACCACATTTCTCACACAGGTCTTCCAGGCCTTACTTTAACACAAATTTTTCTTTATACCCCAAAATTCACCTGAAGCAATGTAGTACAAATTACTCTGAAGGAAGAGAATGGCTTATAAACATGATTTTATAGGATATGTTTCTCTTCACTCATTAAAACTTGGGGTGAAATGAAAACAAGAGTCAAGATAATATTTCTAAAATGAGTCACAGATTATCACTTTGCACCACACAATTATTATAAACTAAATATTTGTCATGGAAATGTCTCTATTGATAATAGATAGACATCACTGAAGTTTACTGTCCAAAAATTAGTAAAGCAAAACTCCTTTTCTGTGTATATGGTACTCTCTATTCACCCAGTTCCTCAGACCAAATTCTGAATTATTTTTGACTATGCTCATTCATTCTCTCACCCTCATGTCTAATCCACCAACAAAATTTTCACTCAAAATATATGTGATCTATTCTCTTCCCACCTCTAAACCTCATTCCCCTAGCAAATGCCCCTATCATCTCTCCCGGAACAGAGCACCCAATTTCCACTCTCAATCCCTCTCATTTATTTCCCAGGTGCAGGCAAAGTGATCCTGTTAAAACACAAGGTACATCCTGTACCTTCCCTTAAAACCATCCTTTGACTTTCTATTGCAAGTAAGATGGAACCCAGCTCCTACACATCAGGCCCCATCTCCTTCACCTCCCATTAATCACCCTGCAGTCACTGCACTCTAGCCATAGGAACCTCCTTCCTCAAATACACCAATGTTCCTCTTGCTTCAGCACCTTTGTCTTCCCTGTTCTCTTTCTTCTTAACTTCACTCATGGCTCTGCTTAAAGGCAGTTTCATCTTTGTAGCCTTCCCTGACCCCCCACGCCCCGCCCCCATCTAACATAATGGTTTCTGCTATTCTCAATCACCTTATCTAGTACAGTTCCTTCAGGACACTTAGTCAATACAAGAAATCTGAAAATAGACTGATTTGCTTAGTGACTGTTTTTCCCTAAAAAATATAACCTCCAGGAGGCCTAGGATTTGGTAGGTTTTTTATTATCTATCTCAGAACCAAAATGGTGCCTCACTCTTAGTAAGTGCTAACTAAATGCTCCTGTCCTTTCATATGGCATCCAGCAGCCTTTTTTACAGCTCCCTGGGTAATCATTAGAACATATAAACAGCCTCATTAACACCCATGTCATTCTGAGTGAAATCTGCACTCTGTTTAAGAAACTCAACCTCTTATACGCTTAGAAAAAAAACAGGTTACCCATTCAGCAATAATAATAAAAATAAACATTAATAATTAAAATGTTTGTGGTTTAAGTTACCCTACAGACGCTTCCCTGCCCCCCTCCACCTTGCTCCCATCCTATTCCAGGCCTTTACCTCACTATTATCTGTGTCCATGGGTTATGCATATATGCATGTAAGTTTTCGATTAATCTCTTCCTTCCCTACCTCCCCACTCCCCTCTAAGAGCTGTCAGTTTGTTCCATGTTCCATGTTCTGGACCTATTTTGTTTGACAGTTTATTTTGTTCTTTAGATTCCATATATGAGTGAGATCATGTGATATTTGTCTTTCTCTGACTGGCTTATTTTACTTAGCATAATAATCTCCAGGTCATCCATGATGACAGAAGGGTAAGAGATCCTTCTTTTTACAGCTTCATAGTATCCCATTGTTTAAATGTACCACACTTTTGTATGCTAATCTACTGATGGGCACTTGGACTATTCCAGATATTAGCTATTGTAAACAGCACTGCTATGTACATAGGGGTGCATATATTCTTTCTGAATGGTGTTTTGGGATTCTTAGGATATATCCTCAGTTTCATTTTTAACATTTTGAGGAAATTCACACTGTTTTCCATTGTGGCTGCACCAGTCTGCATTCCCACCAGCAGTGTACTAGGATTCCTTTTTCTCCACATCCTTGCCAGCACTTGTTAGTTGTTGATTTATGGATGTTAGCCATTCTGACAGGTGTGAGGTGATACCTCATTGTCCTTTTAATTTGCATCTCTCTGGTGACTAGTGACATTGAGCATTTTTTCATGTCACTTGGCCATGTTTATGTCCTTTGTGGAGAAGTGTCTATTCAGATCCTTTGCCCATTTTTAACAGTTAGATTGTTTGTATTCCTTTAGTTGAGTTGTCTGAGTACTTTATTTTGGAAATTAACCCCTTACCAGATGTACCATTAGCAAATATGTTCGCCCATACACTGAGTTCCCTTTTCATTTTGATGCTGGTTTATTTTGCTGTGCAGAAGCTTTTCAGTTTGGCATAGTCCCATTTGTTTATTTTTTCTTTTGTCTCTCTTGCTCTAGGTATTATATCAGAGAAAATTCTATGTGAAATATCTGATATTTTGCTGCCTATGTTATCTTGTAGGCGATATATCAGTAAAAATTCTGCTATATGAGATGTCTGAGGTTTTGCTAACTACATTCTTCTAGGATTTTTATGTTTGCAGGACTTACATTTAAATCTTTTATACATTTTGAGTTTATTCTTGTGTATTATGTAATTTGGTGGTCTAGTTTCATTTTTTTTGCATGTACCTGTCAAATTTTCCCAATACCATTTATTGAACAGACTGTCTCTGCTCCAATGTATGCTCTTGCCTACTTTGTCAAATATTAATTGAGCATAATGGCTTGGGTTCTCTGTTCTGTTCAATTGATCTATATGCCTGTTCTTGTGTCAGTATTCTGATCCCTCCAACTTTGTCTTTCTCAAGATTGCTGCTGCTTTTCGGGGTCTTTTATGATTTCATATAGATTTTGGGGTATTTGTTCTAGATCTGTGAAATATGCTATTGGTATTTTAATAGGGATTGCATTGAATGTGTAGACTGCTTTGAGTAACATGGACATTTTAATTATGTTAATTTTCCTAATCTATGAACATAGTATATACTTCCAATTGTTTGTATCTTCCTCTAATTCTTTTTTCAATGTCCTATAGCTTTCTAAATACAGGTCTTTTACCTCCTTGGTTAAGATTATTCCTAGGTATTATATATTTTTTGTTGCAGTAGTAAATAAGATTTTTTGTTTGTTTGTTGTTTCTCTTTCTGAGAGTTCATTATCTATATATATAAAAAGCCAGCAACTATAACACGGTAACAACCAGAACGACTGGTTGCTATGACGCCCACTGTGGCCAGCGAAACAGCCTGATCAGGGGGTGGGGCTGGCTGGCCAACATCCTGCAGCCCTTCCCCTCCCCCTGACCGCTCCACCCCTGATCACCCCCTCCCCCCAGATGAGGAGCAGGGCCGGCTGACCCACTGCCCACAGCCCCTCCCCATGGCCTGACCTGCCCCCAATCGGCCCCCCAACCACAATCGGGGTCTGTGCCTGCTGGCCAATCACCCGCAGCCCCTCTCCCCAGCCAGCCGGCTAGCCAACCTCCCGCCATCTCCTCCTCCCAATAGGCCCAATCCCAATCCGCCCCAATTGGGGCCTGGCTGGCCGGACCCCACCCATGCACAAATTCGCCAACCTCCCGCCATCTCCTCCTCCCAACAGGCCCAACCCCAATCCGCCCCAATTGGGGCCTGGTGGCCGGACCCCACCCATGCACAAATTCATGTACTGAGCCTCTAATTGGTCTATAAAAAGGCCATCAGTTCATGGATGTTAATTTTGTATCCTGCTTCTTTGCCATATTCATTTATTAAATCTAGTAGTTTTTTTTGGTGGAGACTATAGGGTTTTTTATGTACATAATGTAAATAATGACAGCTTTACTTCCTCCTTTCCAATTTGGATGCCTTTTATTTTTTCTTCTAGTCTTATCACTGTGGCTAGGACTTCCAATACTATGTTGAACAAGAGTGGTGAAAGTGGACAACCCTATCTTCTTCCTCTCCTTAAGGGAAACACTTTTTGTTTTTGCTCCCTGAGTATTTCTTTGGAAAATTGTTTCAGTTAAAGAATAACCTCTGCCTCACACCTTATAGTTCTTTGTTTCAATAATTATTCAATTATTGAATGGCGTGGTTAAATACATGGAGGACATTAAACTCTTCTGGAACCAAACACTCCAACCATTTCATGTGGTAACTGGAGACTGCATGGTAGGGCTTTTGGAACATGCATGTGATTTATTTTATTTTATTAATATTATTATTTTTTGCCTCTGTCTCTACCTACACTGTTATTCTCTCTGTTTTTCAGTTTACTGGTCTATAGAAAAATAGATGACCACAGCAGTTCTTTCAACCTTTGCAGTTGCATAATTCTAAAATGTAGGGTCTATGAAGATTCTGTTTCTGTCCTGATGACTTTCCCTTGATGGCATTTACCATCCTCTAATAAATGATTCTCCATTTATCTGTATCTGGCCTGAGATTCTGCCTTTGAGAGCAGAAAAGTGTCTCTCCTTAATTATTTTTCCTAAGCAGCTAGCATAATTGCTGGCACAGAGTAGGCTTTTAAAAACTACCTGTGGAGGTCTACCAAGTTTGACTCAGTGGATAGAATGTCAGCCCGCAGACTGGAGGGTCCCTGGTTAAATTCTGGTCAAGGGCAGGTACCTTGGTTGAAGGCTTGTGGGAGAAAACTAATCGATGTGTTTCTCTCACATTGATGTTTCTCTGTGTGTTTCTCCCTCTCCCTTCTACGCTCTCTAAAAATCAATGGAAAAATATCCTCAGGTGAGGATTAACAACAACAAAAACTACCTGTGGAATTGTAGCAATTAGTTTAATGAATAAACACATGCCTAGTATATTGAAGTAGAGAAAATAATACAAGTCTAATAATTTAAATGTTATATTTCTTATTTGCCTTAAAACAATGTATTTTCAGTAGAAGTTCTGCACCTTCTGAAAATTAATAAGATTCTACATATGCAATTTTATACTCTTGTTATTTTTATTTACATATTAATGTTTTCTACTATTCTTTCTTAGCTCTGAAGTCCTATCTCTGGCCTCCAGTATCTAACATATTTTTGGTTTTATATAATATTAAATAAATGTCCATTAAAAGGATCTTATTTACATCTTTACAAATATACTTGTCTGAATAGTTTAGAATTTTTCTTCTATCCCTTCAATTTGATTTTTGTATCAATGTCCATACTGATTTTCAGAGTCTCTTATAAGTAGAGACAAACCTTCATGGAAAATGTATTGTCTAGTTTGGAGCACAAAGACCACCTAGCAATTCTCATTGACATGATGCATTGATTATAGGTGTAGAAGATGGTATCTTGTGAAAAGGTCACTGAAAATGTACGTTCTGTGTCTTTATACTTTTATGTACATTTATCCAAATAGTGTTTGGTTCTTCTGGTCTCTTACAAATAATATTGTGTTATGAAGAAAACAGAATAAGCACAAATGGTTTCCTCACCATTAAGGTAAGGATAAAGAACAGAGGAAAACTGAGTGAGAAATATGAGCTGATATTCTGTAACCAACTTTTATATAAAAATTTGCCATTGACAGTCACAGATTTAAAGATATATTTACTATATGAGCTCATTTTGCTTATTTAAACAAAAAGTAATATTAATATACATATTTTTCTCTCCACATGCCCCTTTGTGTATCTGCATTTTAAAGTTAAGTTAGGTTGGCAGGTGAACTATTGCCACACTGGTGCCAGACCTTCTCCTACCCATTAAAAAGTGATATTCATGTTTCTCACTCTTACCTCCTAAAGAAACTAATTCTGGGACAAATAGTGCTAAAGGCAACAATGTAGAGTTCTT
>NW_005369060.1:310083-323020 GCF_000412655.1 Myotis brandtii | reverse complement strand
GGGAGGGGTTGTCCCTCAGCCCAGCCTGCACCCTATCCAATCTGGGACCCCTTGGGGGATGTCCGACTGCCGATTTAGGCCTGATCGGGCCTAAACTGGCAGTCGGACCAGGGATCGGGCCTAAACCGGCAGTCGGACATCCCTCTCACAATCCAGGACTGCTGACTCCTAACCGCTCACCTGTCTGCCTGCCTGCCTGCTTGATTGCCCCTAACCGCCTCTGCCTGCCAGTCTGATCACCCCTAATTGCTCCCCTGCTGGCCTGATAGCTACCTAACTGCTCCCCCACCGTCCTGATCACCCCCTAACTGCTTGCTCCCCTGCCAGCCTGATCACCCCTAACCACCTCTGCCTCAGCCCCTGCCACTGTGGTTTTGTCCGGAAGGAGTTGGATGTCTGGAAGATGTCCGGTAGACCCAGTCTAATTAGCATATTACCCTTTTATGAGTATAGATCATTAATTCACTTGCAACTCATCAGAGTACTTCTCTGTCTCAGAATATACAAATACATTAAGCATTTCATTCACTTCCTTTTGTGGAAGAGCTTCTAGCTTTCCACTCTGGATAGGCTGCATTTCGAATCTGCTCAGCAGCTGTAATCTCTGAATATCCCTGCACCATTGTCAACTTCCACTAGCTTCTGTCCTGTGTTCTCTCCTTACATTCTGGGAAAGTTTCTTATCCTAATTCTTTGATAATTAATTTTCTCTATTATTACTCTTCACCTTTTTTCTGGGACTCATATTATTCAAATTACAAGCCTCCTGGAATAATTCTCTATTTTTTTCTTATAATTTCCATTTCATTATCTGTTTGCTCTACTTCTTGAGAGATTTCTTTAATTTCCAAACCTCCTATTGAGTTTCCCTCACAACTATCTGATCTTTAATTGCCAAAAGCTCATTTATACTTGTTAATTATTTTTAACAGCAAACTATTCCTGGATGCAAGAGTATGTTTAACACTCTGAGATTAATAAACAGTTTCAAAGATAAGTTTACTCCCTCTTTATCATCTCTCTTTCCATATGATTTTCTTTTTCTTACCCTCTTTCTTTCATCTAAGATGCCTTTCATAAATATGTACTGGTTCATAGCTGTTTACTCATATTAAGAGTAGAACACTAAAATACGTTTGGAAATTCCATGCTCATAGATGGGAATTGTTAACTGCGGTCTTGATTATATGATGCTCTCCTGGGCCATTAGTTTGGGGACCTCTGATGTAATTTGTTTTAGGATTCTCTCCCCATCCACCCCATATTCCCTGGAAAATTATCTTCCATTTTCATCCTGAAGGATGTGCGCTATGTTTCCAGCATCCTGGAGCTGTGGTGGCAGGAGAGTAGGGCTGGGTACTGGATGTTTCAACTTTATCAAATCAATGGTCATTTACAGTACTCACCCTGTTTTAAATTACTATTCTCATTTACCTGAGCAGAGACCCTATCATTAACCCTTTTCAGAATACAAAACTTTCTTTTTCTTTGGAGTGTGAGAGGGGCTACCACTCAACTATGCAGAGTCAAGGAGAGAGAATTGGGGTCTAATTGCTTTTTAGCCAATTCTCCCAGTTTTTTAGTCTTGCCTTCCCCTCTATAACCACAGAGAGTGGATACAGTAATTTCTTAAGCCTTGGTGTTGGGAAGAGGGGTTAGAGCAGCGGTTCTCAACCTGTGGGTCGTGACCCCTTTGGCGGTCGAACGACCCTTTCACATGGGTCACCTAAGACCAATCTGCATATCAGATATTTACATTACAATTCATAACAGTAGCAACAATACAGTTATGAAGTAGCAACGAAAATAATTTTATGGTTGGGTCACAACATGAGGAACTGTATTTAAAGGACCAGAAGGTTGAGAACCACTGGGTTAGAGGCTTCTGTGATATAAATCATGTTTCTTCTCTGTTTTAACAATGTTGGCTCAGAATTCAGCTTTATTTTTCCCTTTCAGCTGACCAGATGCTGTTTATATTCCAATGATTTGTTTGTTGAAGTCTCCTTCCCCATTATGACTGTCATTTTTATAACTTTATGACAAAAGTCTTAATATATGTGTTCAATCCATTATTTTTAACTGAGTTTTAAAAGATTTATTACTCCACATTTACTTTTGCCACTGCTATATTTCAGGTGATTACACAGATTTAGGTTTTCTCCACTATAAAGAATCCAGGTTATTATGAGTAGCAAGAGCTATTTTCTCTTTGGAAAGGAAAAAGTCACTCTAAACAACAAAAGAACCAGATATTAACTATGACTCATTGTATAGGGTTGCAAATATCACATTGAAACAAGGAATCTAAAGAACTGTAGTTCTTCTAAGAAGTACTGTCAATCCATGATATGGAGGGAAAATGGTGGATTAAACTTTTTCAAACTCCACTCCTAACTCTAAACAACCATCAAAATGGTAAAAATTTTATGTCCTGACTTGGAAAAATGCCCAAATAATTTAAGTGAAAAAAAGAAAATTGTAAAACTGTAGGTACAGAGTAGTCATAGTTTTGTAAATATATAAAATGTTTAATTTATTCTTATCCCCAATATAAAAAATACTTCTATTGTACATTAAAATAGTTCATACCTTGTTAACAGTCTCATTAAATATTATCCTACCCCCTTTTAAAAACTATTGACTTTTTAGAGAGAGAGGATGGAAGAGAGAGAGAGAAACATGGATCAGTTGCAATCTGGGCATGTGCCCTGCCCAGAAATTGAACTGATGACCTTTTAGTGCAGGGATGATGCTCAACCAGCAACACTGGCCAAGGCTATCCTACTCTTGTTTGCAACCATTTGTTTAAATAGAAAAATAATAGCAATTTGTATATAACTCTACCTCTACAAGAGCATTTTAAAAGAGTTTTATAAACATTAAATCATTTAACACTCATAACAACACTATGAAGTATTTGCCATTACTACTCCTAATTTGCAGATGAGGAAATTGAGGTCAGGTGAGATCAAGTGTCTTTTTCATATTCACATAGAGCTAATGATGAGTGGAGTTTGGCTTTAACCTGAGGCTCCCCCACTACACTGAGCTGCTCAATGCTCTTCAATCTACTGCCCATTTAGAATGTTAATTTATGCTCATGCTGACTGGCAATTTGATTTTATGTTTACTCTCTGCCCATTTACTTTACAATATACATTGAACAAGTGTGTGCAAAGCATTGCTTGGTAGTCTTGTTCAGTTTTTCAGTTTGCTCCCTTTAACAACTAGCCCAAAAGTTATCAGTCTTCCTTAAAGTCCTGATCCAATCATATCACACCTATTTCTAAATCACCACTGTTGGTAGAAAAGTAGAGGCATTCACAGGCTTCTCTAAGACATGTAGAAACACATTCAATACATTCCAGGAAGCCACAATTTCCCAAACTCCCTTTATGCAGCTCCAAATGTCCATGTGTCAGAACAGTAATGTACACATATCTATAGTGAAGTGTTAGAAGGAATTGCTGATAACAGTATGGTCATTACCAGAGGAAAAGGGGGGAGTGGGAAGATACAAGGGGGTAGAGGATGGATAAATGGTGATGGAAAGATACATGACTTAGGGTGGTGAACACAAAATACAATATACAGATGATGTATTATAGAATTGTACACCTGAAACCTATATAATTTTTTAACCACTGTAACCCCAATAAATTCAATTAAAGTGAATTAACAACCTAAAAAATAACAATAAATAAAAAAATATAACTGTGTTAAAAAAAAGAATTGCTGATAGATATGGAAGGCTGAGCTAATAATTTCTGAAGTTCATTTATGTAATTGTGGAATGAGCCCATTACAATATCTCTCTGGCCATTAAATAATACTTTCCCCAGAAATGAGGTCTCATAATATGGTCAGCAAAATGCATGGGTAGGATCCCCTTTTTTATTTCAAGTTGTAGAAGGATTTCCAAGAGAAACAAAAAGAAAGGCAACAGGAAGGAACCAGAAACTGGTGAATTTAGCAACAGATGATGAAAACGAAACAAAACAACACTCCAATATATCAATTAAAAGCTAGAGGACCACTGAGAGTACAAAACCTGGTAGAAGGCAGATCCCCAGTCCTGGGTTTAGGGGACAAGAAGATTCCCAATCTTCCACTCTTGCCTATAGGCAAAACTAGTAGAGGTTATTGCTGCTACTTTGTGGGATCTATAGTTAACAGATACATAGTGCAGATTTTTTTGTTGTTGATATATTTTTATTGATTAAAATTACTTTATTTTTCTAATGTTGAGACTTTTCTTCAGGCTGTATCTGAACTGGTTTGTTGGTTCCAGAACCATTTTGGTCACAAAAAAAAAACACAAAATCCTTGTGGACAAGAGGCACTAAGTCTTTACACCTTTGAGCTGAGGAAGAGGGGTAGCATTTAAGCAAAGGAGCCCGATGAGGAAATCCACCAGAGCGAGGGGGATAGAAGTAAACATGTGTGTATATTTCAGAGTGCCTTGTAGTGTAAAATTGATATAGTCAATATACTAGTATATCTGTTAGATAGGTGAAAGCATAAACAAATACATGAAAGAATGAACATATATAATGCAAGGAGTAGAAGAGAATACACTGATGAATTCATCTTAAAAAATATAATCATGAGATGGATAATAGCAAGAATAAAACAACAAAAAGCATATCTCTTTCTGCATCTTATGTAAGTTTTACCAAAGAGATAGAGATAATGTCATTTTAGAAAATTTTAAAAAATGAAAAAAATAATTTTCTCTATGAATTTACAAAAAATCATTGCTAGACAGTAGCCACAAGGAAGTGATTCAGATAGGATAGTTCTTAGAGCCAAACATAAAATTATATTTTAAAAGATATATTACAAATACTTAATGACTTAATGAAGTTAAACAGTTTTATAGTAATAAAATGAGTAAAAATTGGCAGATGGTTGGCATCAGGCAAATTATAGTATCTCAGTTTTAACTGGGGTGCCTGGCCAGTCTGGGTGAGGGGCTGAGGGCTGCTTTCAGGCTGGCAATTGACTGAAGCTCCCAACCGCTCCTTGTTTTCTTTTTTTTATTCTGGGCCAGCTTTAGCTCTGGCTCTAGCTCTGAGGCTTCCGCTGCTATAATCGAAACAATGTATAACTCTAGCTCTGAGATCCCGGCTGGCTGAAAGCTGATTTCTGGGGTTTTGTTTAGCTACTACATTTGCAACATAGTACATAGTTTCTTAGAGTTGTAGCTCAGAGGCCGTCAAGTCAGGCGGGGGTTGGAGTCCGCAGTCACTGCAGCAAGCAAACCTCATGTTCGCTTCCAGCTGCCTGGCTGCCGGCCGCCATCTTGGCTGACAGTTAATTTGCATAAGGATATGCTGATTAGCCAATGGGAAGGGTAGCTCGTACGCCAATTACCATGTTTCTCTTTTATTAGTGTAGATACAATTCTTGAGCATCAGAATAGTTGTAAATCTTAGTGATTGAAAGGCAAAATAGTTTGCTTAAGAGCAACATACTGTTAGGGTTGTCAAAGTAATAAAAATCTCTTGGTTTATTTTCTCTAATACCTAGTAAATAAATTCAATTAACACAGGTAAAGTAAATTCAATTGACCCTGCTATAAGGACTTAGACAAAATTAGTACATTTAAAATCCAAAAGTTAAATTTATGTTTTGATTCATCTTTTCTACCAAAATTCTTATGCTCACTCTACATTCTTCAGTTTGTTGTTAAATTAATCATAGACTACCTTATGTCTTTTTTAAGAACAGATTTATATATTCCTATAAAAAGTAGGACAGGAATGAATTCAAGGACTGAGGCGTAAGACACTCACTGAAGAAAAAATATATATAATTTTAAAATCAGTTCCTTTTATTTCCCTTTGTTTTGCAAATACTGTTCCCAAAGAACTGATAACTAGAGAAGGTAATGGGAGACAACTTGGCTCTTCTAGAGCAGGGAAACATTCACACTGTAGGAAAAACTACCCAGGAGGCCTCAGAAATGCCTTGAAAAGTCTCAGGAGGATGTGTCAAAGATACAGGATTTTCAAGGGAAATTCTGGAGCAGAAGGGGAAATGTCTCAGTCCCTGTGGTATCAGTCTGTCACCATACTTTATATTAGATTAGACACTGAGCCAGAGCATCCCTACCCTTAGACTGCAACAAAGAATGCAACCTCAATCTGGACCTTTGCATGGGAATACTTCATTGCTAAAGCCAGAACAATTATCTGGACTTTTAGAGAGCACAATACTCAATATCTGCAACAGATAAAGCTGTGTTCAGGGAGCAGGACTACAATTGATAAACTTTGTATGGCAGTGATTTTAAGTTTTATTATTTATATACATATTTATACACCATTTAATAAATTAATACACCCTTCCATACAAATACTTGTGTATTATAAAAAAAATTAGGACTTAAGATACTGTCATAATTTTAAAGCATTGGGTTTTTAAAATCTTTATTGTTGAGATTATTACAGATGTCTCTCTTTTTTCTCCCTGTAGCTCCCCTCGACCCAGTTCCCACCCCACCCTAGGCCCTTGCCACCCTCTGTTTGTGTCTATAGGTACTGCACACATGCATATAAGATCTTGGTCTAATCTCTTCCCACATCCCCCACACCCCATTCCCTCTGAGAATCATCAGTCTGTTCCATTTCCATGCCCCTGATTTTATTACATTTACAAATTTATTCTGTTCATCACATTTTTTATTCATTTGATTTTTAGATTCACTTGTTGATAGATATGTAATTGTTGTCACTTTGTTGTTCATAATTTTTTATCTTTACCTTTTTCTTCTTCTTCCTCCTCTTAAAGAATACCCTTCAGCATTTCATATAATACTGGTTTGGTGGTGATGAACTCCTTTAGCTTTTTCTTGTCTGTGAAGCTCTTTATCTGACCTTCAATAAGAAATGATAGCTTTGCTGGGTAGAGTATTCCTGGTTGTAGGTTCTCGCTATTCATCACTTTGAATATTTCTTGCCACTCCCTTCTGGCTTGCATAGCTTCTTTTGAGAAATCAGCTGACAGTCATATGGGTACTCCCTTGTAGGTAACTAACTGTTTTTCTCTTACTGCTTTTAAGATTTTCTCCTTGTCTTTTGCTCTTGTCATTTTAATTATGATGTGTCTTTGTGTGGTCCTCTTTGGATTCCTTTTGTTTGGGGTTCTATGTGATTCCTGGACTTGTAATTCTATTTCTTTCACCAGGTAGGGATAGTTTTCTGTCATTATTTCTTCAAATAGGTTTTCAATATCTTGCTCTCTCTTTTCTCCTTCTGGCACCCCTATAATGCAAATGTTGGTACGCTTGAAGTTGTCCCAGAGGCTCCTTACACTATCTTCATATTTTTGGATTCTTTTTTCTTTTTGCTCTTCTTGTTGGGTGTTTTTTGCTTCCTCGTATTTTGAATCATTGACTTGATTCTTGGGATCCTCTGGTCTCCTGTTGAATCCCTGTACATTATTCATTATTTCAGTCAGTCTATGCTTAATTTCTGACTGGTCCTTTTCTATTTTTTTGGCATTCTCACTAAGATCCTTGAAGGTCATACTAAGTTGCTTGGAGGTTTTTAGAAGATTCTTGAGTAACCTTATAACTGTGGTTTTAAACTCTATATCCAGTAGTTTGCTTTCTTCCATTTCTTTCATTTGTAACATGTTTCTTTTTCTCTGCATTTTGGCTGCTTCCTTGTGCTTGTTTCTATGTATTGGGTAGCTGTAAATTGAGTTGATAGAGTGGCCCTGCATAGTAGGTGTCCTATAGGGCCCAGTGGCTCAGCCTCCCTAATCACCTGAGGTGGACACTCTTGGTGCACCCCTTTGTGGGCTGTGTGCACAGTCTTATTGTAGTTGAGCCTTGATTGCTGTTGGTATCACTGGGAGGAATTGACCTCCAGGCCAATTGGCTGTGGGGACCAGCTGCGACTACAGTGGGAAAGCTGCTGTGCAGGAGACACCCTATGGGGCAGGACTTGCTTCAGTGGGGCTATGGTGCTCACTGAGTCTGCCCCTTGAGTGTGTCACTTATGGATGTGTAGAGTTGTAATCTGGTATGGTCTCACACTGAGTACACTGGGTACACTGGCTCTTAGGTCTTCAAGGAGGTGCGAAGTCAGCCACTGCCTGGGGCCACCCAACAGGAGCTACAGAGATCTGCAGATTCTTCCTCTTTGTATCGGATTTGGAAGTGCCTAGACGAGGCCTAGCTGTGAAGCAAGGCAGGCTGGTGCTGGTGCCAGCCTTGGGCCTTTTATTGATAGCTTTGGGGCTCCCTGACCCAGCTATAGCTTGTTTGACAGGTTTTAGGCTCAGAAAAGACAGGCCATTCATATGCAAAAGCCGCTGCATACAGCTTGGGTGGGGTTATAAATTGGGTGGGGTGGGGTCTCAGGGAATCACCAGGGTAGAGAGAACAGAAATGTCTGCCAGTCAGCCCTGCACCTGGGAGGTCCCAAAACAGAAACAATAACCTCTGAAAGTACCTCTGTCTGGAAGAAAGCCGACACCACGTTCCTGCCCTGATGCCAGACAGTCCAGTTTCTCCCCAAATCTGTCTGGGTCCCCCAGAGCCTTGCCCGGCACTGGAGCTCAGAGAAAGCCAGAGCTTGTAAACTCAGTTCATGGTGCCAGCCTTTTAAGAGGAGCAGTTGGGTCTCTAGCAGCCTGTGTGTCACTCAGCCTCAATCCACACTTGTTTTTACAGTCTGTAGTACTTACTGCCTCTGGTGACTTCTTTCCCCAGCTCTGGGACCCTGGGCTGAGGGTCTGGTGTAGAGCTGGGACTCCTTGCTCCTCCAGGTGGCCTCCAAAGAGGCGATCTCCCTCCCAATTAAAAAGTGGCACACCCAGGTGCCAGACTAGCCTGCTCCGCGCCTTCACACCTCCTACCAGTCTCAATGCACTTTCTTCTTTACTTCTCTAGTTTACCTTTCTTCTTTACCTCTTTACCTCCTCTTTGTATCAAATTTGGAAGTGCTTCCACTTAGCCAGCTGTCCTGTGGTTCTGGATGATAGTTGTTCTGTATTTTTGTTATAATTTTGATGTGGTTGTGGGAGGTAGCAAGTATAGGTGTTTACCTATGCTGCCATCTTGGTTCCTCCTCAAAACATAAATTCCTTGCTCCTCCTTGTCCTGAGCCCCCAGCCCCCAATTGAAAGATGATGTCTATGAGGCTTTTTTTCGTTGTTGTTGGTGTTCTTTGTTTGTTTTGTTCATTTTTTTTCCTGCTAAAGGCGAAGCATACACCTAATTATTGTTGCAAACTAAATATGGTCCTAAATGCTTTAATATATATCCTTTAACATGTAAGATTTAAACATGAGACAACAGATTTTTTGACATTCTTTAAGGAAAACTATGGAGCACAGAAAGAGAGAACAAACCACCTCTACCAGAAAGTAAAGCATATCTATGTGGAGGGTTATGATTCACCTCAGAAAAGTTCTGAATTTGTTTTAATGCCCAAATGAGTGAGTGATTAACTCCCCCTAATTCTACTCCAATTATGTAAATTATTATAAATTACTTTGAAGATACTCTGTAAGATATTTAAACATGAACACCAGGATAAAAAAGAATTTATATTTTCAACAAGAGGTATCTGATTGGCCTTAGTTGGATATAATTACAAACTTTTTGATTGAGCACTGCATCCAAAATAATTTGTAGAAAATAAATTATTCCCTTAATGTCATAACTTTCAAATATTTTGATCATTTTTATTATATTTCATCAATTTATTTGTCGATTACTAATGTTGATTAATGTTGATTATGATGCTTATTGATTTCCCACTGTGCAGTTTATCATTGTATTGCCATGCAATACACAGTGATAACAACAACAATAATCTATATATATAAAGGATAATATGCAAAGTGTCCCCCCCAGGAGTTGGACCAGGAGACCAGGAGTTCTATCGCTCATTATGACATGTGCTGATCACCAGAGGTCAGCGCAGAACGAAGGAAGGCCCCAGCAAGCAGCCGAAAGGCCCCAATCAGCCCTGATCACTGGCCAGGCCTAGGGACCCTACCCGTGCACGAATTTTGTACACCAGGCCTCTAGTGGTAATATAAATAATAATAACATTTGTAACATTTAATCTGTAGTGTACAGAGAGGATTCACTGTGTTAAAGGATACAAAGTTTCATGAACATTAAAAATTTATTGAGCACAAAATATATGCCATGAACTGTGCTAAATATTTTCATATACAATAGCTCATTTCATCATTATTAAAATTCTTTGTACTATTATTTCCCTCACTTTGTACCTGAGGAAACACATATAAAGAAGAGTAAGTGACTTTTTCAAAATCACAATAAACTAAATGGGAAAAGCTGGGATGAAAACTAAGATCTTCCAAGGAGTGCCCAGTCTTGCTTGCTATTTTATTTTATAACCCAAATATCCAGTAAGTTACACAATTATAGGAGTCATTTTTTTTATCCTTCTCTGAATATCTCAGCAATTCTGTTTATTCAACTTCTAAAACATATTTTAATCTAACTATTTTGCAACATCTCAATTGATATCATCCCAATCTAGGCCACTATTATCATCTCACCTGAAATGCATCAATAGCCTCTTAAATGTTGCTTTGTTTTAATATTTTTTCCTAATGTGGTCCATTTTTCTTAAAAGAAAAATAATAATATTATTAAACACAATAAAAATATATTAATCATAATCTTGCTTAGAAGATTTCCCATAACTCCTACCTATTTATTAAGCTTTAAAGTGCCTACAGCACATTTTGTTTTCATATATATTTACTTTTCTGTTCATGAATGAAAGAAATATTGGGCTTTGCCTATTATGACTCACTGGCCATGTAGTATATATGCTATATCTTGGGTATTGTTACACATGAAGAAACTATCATACAAGTCATGGCTATTTTCTATCAATAAAATAATGGCTACCACGAGTGAACATCACTTGTTCATTGTTTCCACACAAATTACACCAAGATATTTCAGTTCCCATGAACCATTAAGACTTCCATACTTGCATAGAAACCACTTTGCAGTTGTTTGGAAATAAAACAATATCACTCAAGATAAGACAGCATATACTTATTTAAAAAAAACAGTTCAGGCTAAAAAACACAAGATTTAAAGCAGAATACCTGGGTTCAAATTTTTATCTACATCCATGTATTAGTAGGGTATCTTAACAAGTATTTTAACTTTTAAGTTAGTTCCACTTAGTACCTAACTCATAGATCAGGGAGGTTTTCCTTGTAATTACTATTATTAATTTCATTATTGTTAATATTATTATTTTATTTCATTGGTAATTGGGAGGAAATAGGTTATTAGAAATAAGAGAAGTGATTTTAGTGCCCAGAGCCATGCCTCAGCACTGTCACTGTCAATCCCGATTTATAAAACAGTCAGATAGTGCCATGCCTTACTTGATCAGACCCTGTTACACAAAAAGAGAAAGAGGAGAGAGAGTACTTTGATGAAAAGTAAAGACAAATATTAGAAAATTTAGAATACTAAATATAAGAGGTTCATGAAGTATAGAAACATTGTTAAAATATGATATTCTTATAATAAATAACAAATTTTCAAGTTTATTGAGGCAGACCACTTTCAGAATGGAATAGAGTTGTAAAATATTTCATTGTGGAAAGTATCAGTATTTTCACATAAAATACAATGACAATATACATACGCAGGTCCTGTCTCAAAAAATAACCATAAAGCATTTAATCACAATTGTGCACAGTTTTTATTTCAGAGAGGAAGGGAGAAAGAGAGAGAGATAGAAACATCAATGATGAGAGAGAATTGTTGATTGGCTGCCTCCTGCACACCCCTACTGGGTATCGAGCCCACAACCCAGGCATGTGCCGTGACTGGGAATTGAACCCTAACCTCCTGGTTCATAGGTTGACACTCAACCACGGAGCCACACTGTCTGGGCTGTGCACATTTTTATTAATGTGGGTTAGCTACTCATTCTTTCATAATCTAGTGAGCTAGTGTTAGCACTAACAGACTAAAATTATCTATGGACAAAATATGTAGAATGAAGAAAGTTTGACCTGGCAGACTTAGTGTATATCTAACCAAAAAGGGGAGCCAGAAAAATGTGAACATACCCAAATCACTTGATCAGAAATATTTGCCATACTCCAACTTAACTTATATTAATTAACTTACAGGTATTCATATGATAACTGTCCTTAATTAGATAAGATGTCAACTGGATTCAGGAATATATAATTTGCAGTGCTTGTATTGGTTTAGAATATAAGATTTTAAGGTCTTCCAACACTGTACTAAAACATTTCAGTAAAGTCATACTACTTTCTTTCAAAAAAAGAAAAGAAAAAAAAAGAAAATTTAATCTGTTAACCCACTGTGCTTTTCCTCCAAATTGAGACATAACATCATTATTCCACTTTAGTGATAAAACATCAGTGTTAACAGGAGCACAGTTTGGAAGTGACAACTGAATCCAAAGCTGAATGGATATCAAATGCTAAACATATCTGTTAGGATACAGATATGCTTAGATTAGCAAAAGGGTAAGAAGAAGGCCAAGGTGAGAGTGACATCTCAATAAAGGAAGAAAATAACATTCATATTAATTTTGCAAGAAAACACTTCTAACAAGAATATCTTATGAAAAACAGAAATGTCTGAAATAGGAAAAATCTAACATGAGGTCAATATTTCACTCAGTACTTCTTTGGCAGCTTTACTTTATGAAATTGAGAAAATAACTTGCTATTCAATCTCAGCCACCTGTGAATAATGTTCATAAAAATTAAAGATAAATGTCTTCTATTTACAAAACAATTAATGGATTAAAAAACTCATATTGGGACAGAAGAGCCCTACTGCCTAAGAAATATGATGTCTGTGCACTTCCAAGTGATTTGATTGTGTTGTGTCTTGTTTTCCATAATATATATATGGAATATATAT
>NW_005369060.1:273922-310030 GCF_000412655.1 Myotis brandtii | reverse complement strand
TATATATATATATTTCATATTGTAGCATGTGACAAGCTTTCCTTCTTTTTTAGGATTAAATAATATTTCATTTTGTTTATTCATTCATCTGTTGATGGACATGAGTTCTTTCACTTCTTATAAATAATGCTATTATGAACATGGGTGTGCAAATATCTTGAGAACTGGCTTTAAAATTATTTTGGATATACACCCAGATGTGGAATTTCTGGATTACATAGTAATTCTTTTTTAATTTTTTGAAGAATCTTCATACTGTTTTTCATAGCAGCTGTATCATTTTATATTTTTTTCAGACCTCTCAGATATCATCTCTCACAATCTTAACAGCTCACACCAGTCCAGCCCCACTGACCTTTCCTCATTAATTATTAGTGTGATCTTGCAAATGGCCAAGTCAAATATAAAAAAAATGCTCAAAGTCATTAATCATCAGAGAAATGCTAATTAAAACCACAGTGAGATATCACCTCAGTTCTATCAGAATGGCTCTCATCAAAAAATCAACAAACAACAAGTGCTGATGAGAATGTGGAGAAAAGGGAACACTAGTTCACTGCTGGTGGGACTGCAGATTGGTGCAGCCACTTGGAAAACAGTATGGAGCTTCCTCAAAATGCTAAAAATGGAACTTCCATTTGATCCAGTGTTCCCACTTTGGGAATATATCCTAAAACCCCCAAAATACCAATCAGAAAGAATATATGCACCCCTATGTTCATAGCAACATTACTACCATAGCTAAGATTTGGAAACAGCCCAAATGCCCATCAGTAGATGAATGGATAGAAAAAGCTATGGGACATTTACACAAAGGAATGCTATGCAGCTGTAAAGAAGAGGGATCTCTTATCCTTTGGGACAGCATGTATGGACCTGGAAAATATTATGCTAAGTGAAATAAGCCAATCTGAGAAAGACAAATATCACATAACCTCACTTATTTGTGGAATCTAATGAACAAAATGAATTGGCCAACAAAACAAGACCTGAAGCATGGAGGCATGGAACAGACTGACATAACTCAATGTGGGGTTGGGTGGACAAGAAGAGATAAACCAAAGAACTTATATACTTACTAGAGGCCCAGTGCACGGATTTGTGCACCGGTGGGGTCCATCAGCTTTGCCTGCAGTAATCGGGCCAAAACAGGCAGTCCAATGTCACCTGCCACTCCTGCTTGCTATTCCCGCTCATCCCGGCCCTGCTGCGCCTGCCACAGACTCACACCCAGTCAGTCCTGATAGGGAGAGGGTCACGCCAAGAGCCCTGCCTCTGGTGCCTGTAGGTCAGCTGAGCAGTGCTTCTACTGTGGGAGCACACTGACCACCAGGGGAAGCTCCTGCTTTAAGTGTTTTCCCCCTGGAGGTCAGTGTGCATCATAGCGATGGGTCAACCAGTCGTTCAGTCGTTCGGTCACTTAGGCTTTTATATATAGAGACTAGAGGCCCGATGCATGAAATTTGTGCAAGGGGCTCGGCCCTTGCAGCAGCGGCAGCTTGCCTTGGCCCTCGCAGCCCTAGTTTTATCTGGAAGGTCGTCTGGATGGACGTCCGGAAGGTTGTTCGGTTGTCTAGTCTATTTAGCATATTATGCTATTATTATTATAGAAGATATGCATAGCCCATGTACTGGGCAGTAGAGTAGTAAAGAGCTGGGGGGTGGGTAGGAACTGGGAGGAGTTCGGTAAAGGTGGGTGGGAAATGGGGGAGATAGCTGTAATACTATTAACAATAAAAATATATTAACAAATAATTAGTGTGGTCTTATCTCAGTGATCTTGTCCTTGTTTTCTCTTTCAGAAATATTTGCCATACTCCTATACTTCTTTCAGGTATTTATTCAAATATAAGCTTTTCATTGCAATTTTCACAAAACATTTTATTGAAACTTAAATTATCTTGGACTACTTCTTTCAGCTCTCCCATCTACTACTCTTACATTTTACTTATATATTTGCCCATGGTCTGTGTCTCCTTTTCAGAATGTCCATAAGAACAGGAATTTTTTTGTCTTCTCATTCACTGCTGGTATCTCCAGTGCCTGAAATTGTGCCTGGTACATAAATTGCTCAATAAAATTTTTGTAACGATTGAACCCCAAGCTATTAGAAGTTATCTAAACTAACTGCATAATTAATCCATTATAGTTCTTCAAGAACTTCACTAAGAAACAGCCACATAGCCTGAGAAGAGAGGAAGGACATGGAAACCTGGGAACCAAAACAAGAACCTGAAGTCATATCAGATCAATGCTTTCCAAAGAGTGTTACATAGAATTGTGTCCTTTAAATATTTATTGCCCACATATCCCCTAAAATACTTCTGAAAAACAAGGTAACCCTCACATATTTTTTTGGTTAACATCTAACATTATTTACATAGTTTAATTGCAAAGAAGCATTGTAACTACTAACTTTAGAAAATAACATGGTCACACCATTTTTTAAAAATATATCCATTGATTGTGAAGAATTAAAAGTGTACATGTTAAAGGGTGAGTTTTATGACATATGAATTATATCTTATTTCAAAATATTTGACATGAAAAAAAAAAAGAAAAGAAAGCAGGTATACAGGCTCTTTCTCTAAAGTTAAAATTTCCCCCTTTCTAATAACTACTTTTAACAATAACATCTTTGTTATTGTACAATTAATAAGACCTATTCTTTTAGATGAGATGGAAAAAATTTTGTAACTTTTTTATTATTAAAAGGTTGCAGTGTTTAAAAAAATTGATCCATAGAATATACAACAATTTGATACTCAATATAATCTAGTAAAAATTTGAAAACATGGTCATCTTTAATAGTAAAATTTTACATCATTTCTTTTTGTCCTTAAATAATGTTTCACTCTACTTTTCTCTACAGAATTTTATCTTGAGGTATTATGTTTAAATGCTTGAAAGTCATTTACTAATCAATATTTTATAATATCTATGTGAGTATATTTGAAGCTGAGATTGAAGTCATTCTTTGAGTCATCACTAAAAGTATGTTAGTACATAATTGATATAAACAATATAAATATGTCACGTTTTTTTGAAAAGTACTTATTGGAAATTCATCTTTTAATCAGATGAGTGGGACTATTTTTCCCCCAATTAATTCCTGTACACTGAATGATCATGACATTGTTAGAATAAAACTAAGATTTCACATTACTCATTTCTATTTTTCATTTTCCTAATTAAAAACTGAGAAACTTGCTCACATAAATAAGAATATGGAAAGTATAATTCTTTGAAATTCTTCCAAGCTTTGGGAAGACTATCTTATAGTGCTATGCTGCATCATCACAAATTATTTCCAGTAGCCTGTGTACTGACAACTCTATTAGGTCCCTCTTCAATTTTATTGAAAGCAAAAAGAATTGAAAACCACCCTAGTTGCAAGAGAATTCACTGCCCAAATATAAGTCATTCACTTTTTCAATAACAAAATAATTTCCATTTGTTTGGTGTCCTGGAAGTTTTTTTCACCTTGAGGTAATGCACCAATAAAGATTAAAGTAGTTAACTATATCGTTTTGTTTTTTTCTCTTTTGTAAAAAAGGGTAACGGTGATTATCATGGGTCGGGGGAAATAACCTAAATCCCACCAACCTTTCCTCAAGCATATCAACTTTAGGAAAGTATACACATAGTGATTAAAATATTAATGTTAATTTCACTCTATCCTTCTACTCACAGGCCCTCATTTGAAGGTTGTCCCTTATAAAAATGGGAGTGGCTCATAAATGAGGGTCTTAAAATATTTAACAGGGTAGACATGTTTCACAATGCTGCTTTTTCCTTCCACTCATAAGAGATTTACAATATTAATAGTTCTCTGGTGAGGAAACCTGTTTGCTTTTCTTAAAGTCAGGCTTTCTAAGTTACATTTGAACAAAGAACCCTATTCCCTTGTAGTAATATTTGACAAGTCACAGAATTAATAATCTGGTGGTAATGTTTAACAGTATGCTAAATGTTGCTACTGAAAGACATATATTTACCAAGTAAGAAGTTTGAGGGAAAAAATGGCATTAGAAATAAGGCTCTGGCATAAGAAAGTGAATTCTGACAACTACGGAATCTGAGAGAGTACAGAAGGGCACAGGAGCTGAGAAGGATACTGCATTTTCAGAACAGAAAAGGGCCTAGTTCAAGAAATATGGGGGAAGGGAGAGGACTCAATGTCACCACCAAGTTATATAAGTGAGTGACAAGATTTTCTAAATTCTAGGACACTCATACATATTCAACAGATAAGCTGCTGCTGATAATAGAGTGTTCTTTCTTCTGGAAAGTGGGGGTGGGAGCCTAGACAGAAAATAACTCTGCATCTCCAGAGATAAAGGGAGGAAATTCTTTCAGCCTCAACTGGTGCGAGGTGGAAAAAGATAACTTAGGGAGAAAAGAATACCATGGCCCCAAATATAATCCTACTAGAGTATCAGTGCACAAAATTTGTGCACTGGGGGGGCCCTCAGCCTGGCCTGCACCCTCTCCAATCCAGGACCCCTCCGGGGATGTCCGACTGCCTCTCATAATCCGGGACCGCTGGCTCCTAACTGCTTGCCTACCTGCCTGCCTTCCTGAGCTCCCCTAAACGCCTCTGCCTGCCTGATCACCCCTAACCACCTCTGCCTGCCTGCCTGATTGCCCCTAACTGCTCCCCTACTGGCCTGATTGCTCCTAACTGCTTCCCTGATCTCCCCTAACTGCCTCTGCCTCACTCTGAACCCTGGACCCAGGATTCCCTAACTGGCCAGTTGCTGGCACCCAGGACCTGGGCTTCCCTCCCTCTGCTGGCAGCAGGCACCCAGGACCTAGGCTGGCTTTGCCTGGTCCAGCTGCAGCCACAGGGTACTGTGGGTGGGAGGCTTTGCCTGGGCCACAGCTGCAGGCACTGTCGCCTGGGACCACGAGGCATCGGCTTGTCCCTCTCTCGGCCTCAACCTGGCTGGTCCCCATTCCACTCTCCCCAGTGTTGAGTGTCTGAGCCGTTACGATGTGACGGTGTGAGGGTGTGACTTCCATTTGCATATTAGCTCTTTATTATATAGGATGTGGACAGATGAATTCATATCTAAGGTGAGGGAAAATTATATATATATGAGTATATATATAATCATGTCAGCTTTCTCTCAGAGATTGCATAGAACTATAATTAAATTTTGTGTGTTCAATGCAGTGCACAAATTTTTTGGAAAGACTCACACAAGAGATGTAAAAGAGGACAGTCAGGCTTTAAGCAGAAGGTGATATCTTTACTGAGACCCTAGGTAGCAGAAACAGAAGTCACCCAAGACATAGAGCATAGGATGTATCTAGGAACCATCTCATAAAAAGCTCCCTTGAATATTTCTTTCTTCTCAATACTCAGAATGTAGTTTTAAAAAAAGTTTAGAAACATTATAGAAATCATTGCAAAGATAAGTAAAAGAGAAAAATAGCATAGAAAATACCTAGAGTGAATAAATACAAATGAAAAAAACTAAAACTTGTCAGGCCAGTCAGAGGCACAGGGAAGATGAGATGCTGTAGTCGCCTGGTGATCCTGAGGCCTGCTCTGCGGCATGGGCACCTTAAAGATAGCCATATGGACGAAAACTCAACTGCTTCAGAGGCCAACATCTGTCATAAAATTAAACATTGTTTTGGTGATTTCAAATTGCCACAGGACAGATTTTTAAAGGAACAAATCAAACTGGATGAAAGCTGGGTACCTTTGGAGCTAATGATAAAATTCAACAGGTTAAACCATCTAACAACAGACTTTAATGTAAAACATTGAGCAAATCAAAGGCAGAACTCGTGGGAATAAATGAAGAAATGACTAAAATCAGAAAGTTTCCAAACAAACTCCTCCCTGAAGTGACTGATGAGTATAAAAATCATGTAAAAAACAGATCTGCTTATGTTAAAGACTTCTCTGCTGATGCAACCCTTGATGACATAAAAGAATGGTTAGGCCTGACTGGTGTGGCTCAGTGCTTGAGCATTGACCTATGAACCAAGAGGTTGCCTATTAGATTTCTGGTGAGGGCACATGCCCAGGTTGTGATCCCCAGTAGAGGGCGGGAGAGAGGCAGCCAATAGATGTTTCTCTCTCATGGATGTTTCTATCTCACTATCCTCCCTTCTTCTTTCTCTAAAACCAATAAAACAACAACAACAAAGAATGGTCATAAATATTCAGATGAGAAGAACATTGCACAAAGCATTTAAGGCAAGCATGTCAAACTCAAAGGCTAACATGGGCCAAATAAGCAAGGTTTAAGTTTATGTGGGCCGCAAAAAGACAAAAGCTTAAATTTTCATAGAAACATAGGTTTATTTCAATAGAGATATGCTGAAAACAAAGGGCTGAAATAAATGAGTAATCATCAACATAAAATAATAGAACATTTTAATAAAAATTATTTTTTTTCTTGAACATTAATTTACCAGACACTGAATAACTGCACAAATGAATAGGTGTAATGCAAATAAACCTATTTTCCTTGTTCTCCAAAAGCGAAATATTTCCTGTTGCACCCACTAAACAAGTCAGTACAAGACTAATGACGTGGCAATCAGCTGCTAAAATATTTGCTGCTAGTATTAGTGGAGAGAAATGGTGCGCCTGCACATAAGGCGCATAAGGGAAATGAATGCAACACGATTATAGTAATCAGTCATTAGCGAACATTGTAGATTGTTATTAATAATTATGTATAACAGGATATCATAAAAATAAAGTTACAAAATTCTGATTAAAACGTTTCTTACATACTGTTATATTGGCTGGGCTGCATGTGACCAGCGAGCCGCGAGTTTGGCATGCTTGATTTCAGGGATCAGTATTTGCTGTGTCCTATTGTAGTGAATCTGCTAAAAAGTTTGTGGAAACCCCTGGACAAAAGTACAAACACACAGATCTGCTAATACTTTTCGAGGAAGATTACTTTGCAATAATGATAATTAATAATAATAATAATAAATAATAAAAATAGCAAAATAAAGTGAAAGCTAAATTGTAAACTACACAAGAGCAATGAGAAAAATAAAAGTTAGCAGAAAATGCTGAAATTAAATAGCTAAAAGAAAAGGTTGGCTGCTTGCTGAAATTGGCGGGGCGGGGGCGGTGGGGAGGCACCTAGATGATCATACCTGAAGAGAAGACACACAGGTATTTTCTCAAGCATGGTGAAATATAATGGAAGATTTTGTCAGAGGAGCAAAAGAGGAAATAATTCAACTTACAGAAAAAGCTAAGGAAGCACGGGGTACTGAAAATGCAAGTAATGGTAACCTACAATTAAAGAACAAAGAAATGACATGAGAAGTACTAGATAAAGGTGTGAAAAAGAAGCATAGGAACATATCATAAAGAATCAACAAGAATCCCTAAACAAATAGAAGACAAAAGGAAAAGGAAAGGGAAAGAAAGCTGCCCAGACTGGATCTGCTAAAGGAAAAGTACAGTTTCAGGGCAAGAAAACAAAAGTTAATAGTGATGATGAACATAATGAAAATGGTGCAGAAGAAACAGACAAAACAGCAGAAAACAGATAATGGTGTCGGAGACCAGTAGCTTACTGAAAACATTTTTTCTTCATTTGAATTAGGTTTTCAGCTGCTTTTGTCTTTGGAGGCTTTGAAAAAAGCAAACACACACACACACACACACACAAAAAAAAAATTGGTCTGTTTCAATGTCCACTTGTAAAGAAAGAAATTTTTTGTTGTTTAACTTGTCTTTTTGGTTACTCAAATGAACTTTTTTTAATGTACAGTTCTGTGTTATTACAGATGATTCAAATATCATAAGAAAGATTCTTGTACTAAATTGCCTTTGTAATATGAGAATGCATTAGTACAAATTAATAAAATATATACTATATAAAAAAGTAAAACATTATCTATTTAACCCCTGTTTAGATGAGCATCCTTCTTGGGGTTCTCTGAACAAACATTTGACAAAACTGGACTGAGCCTGAACAAATCATCATCTGGGGGTTGAAAATAAACCCCACTGAATCAACTCCTCATTCAAACTTAACTTTTTAAGGCCCTTTTTGAACAAAGTCCTAGGGTCAGTCCATGGAGTTCCTAAAGAATGCAAATGCCAGAAATGACTTAAATGTGAATCCAAGAGACAGACTTATGTTTAACTTTAATATCAGTTACTATGGCAACCAATAGGCTATTTAAAGTTATTAGCATTCTAGCCCACTGAGTTAATAATATAGACAGGAATAACATAAAAGTTGAGCAAAAGCAAATTGCTTTAATGTCACATCACATAGCAATGACAGTGAAAGCTGTGCAAGTTTAAGAAGGTTCAGAAGGTTTGGAGAAACACAGTTTACAGGACAAATCAATCAGCAATTCTAAGAATTTGTAGCAAAATATTGTGTCTCTTCCCTATCATGTTCTTCAAGCTTTCTAAAATTCTAAGTGCAGGATTTAAACAAAACAATTAAGTCAAATTGGAATAGACAGATTGATCTTTAGCCAAAATCTTTTATAACTACATAGTCTCCATCTTACTAACTATTCCTTGTTTCATCTCACGTACACAATCAAGAATGGAATATAAAGTTAACTCTGAGATACACAGAAGATTTTAATGAGGATAAAGGTAATGCAATAAGGAAGAAAGAATCAAGTTTCATGAACTGCTGTTTGAAAGATTCAACTGCTAAAAGCAGCAAAGAATGATATCTCATAAGATGTTCAAACAGATGGCTTATGTCACTGTATCACATAAGTATGGAGACTAGAACTAAAATAGCCCAAGTAATATTTTCATTAACAAGAAGCCAAGTACAGTAGCAAAAACACCTTTAGGAAGAATCTTACTTCAAAAAAAAATGTTTTTCCTCCTTACAGTTCGTGGTATTTTCTGAATTACTCTTGGTCTGTTGCATATGTTTAAGCATCCAGGTGCTTGCCATGCTCAGGGGAAAGAAATTAACCTCTCTCCTTGCATGAGGCCTCCTTGACTTATGAGCCCACATGTGATGGAGATAAAGGAGAGAAAACTGAACAAGAAACTTAGGAGGATAGTGTTATACTGCGTAATCTTCCAGGGAATTTTTTTTGCATATTAAACAAACTGACTGGAGAATTCTCTCATCTTTTAATTAGTTGTGAAGAAAGGGACACTCATCAACTTTGGGGACAGTAAATGTTGCCAGAGTGACCTTATAATTTTTAAAGGTGATGTCAGAAAATTGCTTCAAGAATGTGTGCACATCTGGTGGTGGATATCTGTGAGCTGTGATTACCCACAGACATGTCAACTGCCAAACCAACAGATCAGAGCACTGTGTTTGACATTTGAAAGACTCTCCCAAAGTGGGAAGAACAGGCTGAGATTTGCAGAAGCACTTGCCTGTATGGCCTTATCATTAAAACCGTTTGCTGATGTAGGTGGATTCAGTCATCTATAACTTATACTTAGGGACCACCTTCGGAAAGCAGCATGTTGTAGTGGTTAAGAACATAACATCTAGAGACAGCAACCTGGGTTGACTCTTAGCTCCTCTTCTCTGGACAAATTATGTGACTAATCTGGGCTTCCTCTATTTCTTTCTCACAAGGCTATTCTAAACATCAAATGAGCCAATATATTTAAAGCCCTTAGAACAATGACCAACACAAAATTTGCAATATATACTGTTTTATATCCTCATTATATATTAAATACATTATAAAATTCACATAAAAATTGAAAAATAAGATAAGCAAAAATTGAACTTTTAATATTACTCTCCCTTGCCCCATGAATTTGCTTGCACAACCCATTTAAGCCATCGATCTGAAGCACAAAAGTTCAATAGGGAAAATTTTGAACAAGGTATAATCAAAAGACAACAGTGGCAGTCCTTGTTCAAGCACAGACCTGAAGAGTAAATATAAAACAGTCCAAATATTTGTCCTGGTAGAACCTGGTATCTTGGGCTTCACTCTCATGAGCTAGAACAGAAGAGATTTTGAAACCTAATGCCATTTTATGTTAAATCATAAGGCTAACTCTCTTGATTAAAATTTGACTTTCTTGCCCAGTGGGTGTGGTTCAGTAGTTGAGCATCAACCTATAAACCAAGAAGTCCCATTCAATTCCAGGTCAGGGCACATGACTGGGTTGCGGGCTCAATCCCCAGTAGGGGGCATGCAGGAGGCCGCCAATCAATCATTCTCTCTCTCATCATAGATGTTTCTCTCTCTTCCCCTCTCCCTTCCTCTCTGAAATCAATAAAAATATACATATATTTTAAATATATTTTTATTGATTTCAGAGAGGGAGAGAGAGGGAAGGAGAGATAGAAACATCAATGATAAGAGAGAATGAGCCCTGACCAGTTTGGCTCAGTGGATAGAGCATCGGCCTGTGGACCGAAGGGTCCCGGGTTCGATTCCAGTCAAGGGCATGTTTCTTGGTTGCCGGCATATCCCCAGTAGGGAGTGTGCAGGAGGCAGCTGATCGATGTTTCTCTCTCATCGATGTTTCTAACTCTCTATCCCTCTCCCTTCCTCGCTGTAAAAAATCAATAAAAAATATTTGGAAAAAAAAGAGAGAGAATGATTGATTGGCTGCCTCCTGCATGCCCCATACTGGGTATTGAGCCACAACCAGCAACATCCTGGTTCGTAGTGGCTCAACCACTAAGCCACACCAACTGGGCAATAAAAATATATATTTTTTAAAATTGAATTTCTTTACAGCCTTCTAACAAGAAAGAAATATTTTAGACTAAGAATAAAACCTCCTTAGTAGTTAAATTTCACATAATATATATTAAAGAAATGACCATTCTATTTATGAACTTAAAGTTATTGTGGGTTTTGTTAACATGAGGCAGCTTCCCGACTTCAATGAAAAGTTTGAGTTTTTAGGCCTACTAGACTGGGGACAGACCCTAGAAGAAAGCGAATAAACCAGGGTAATTCCTCTCTGTATGGCCTTTTCCTGCCAGCCAGATGCATCCTCCTGGTGATATCCCAGCTACTCAGATATTATTGCTTTACATTTATCTAAGTTGAATCATAGATAACTGACACTGCATTGTATTAAATATTGGATTGTAATCCTAAGAACCTAAACTTACTTATGTAGATTCAAATCACCAACCCTACCCCCCCACCCCCACCCCACCATACACACACAGTCTTATGATCTCAATGGGGGAATTGCTGAAGAAAGTACTCAGGCACAGCTAAGTAGTGGCATGGAGCAATATTTTTAAGCCTCTCTCAAAAATAATTGATTTATATTTTCTTGTGAGAGGTTATTATTGTATCAGAAGGATCTCTGATCTGCTACCAGTTTTTAGTATTTCAGTGATGTTCTTACTAAAAAACATATAAGATAGGATGACTGATGATGCTCTTTTTTTTTTTGGACTATCGCTGTGATTGTCATCACAGGCCAAAGAGCTAGAAAGCTTCAACAGGTTTACAGGATCCATATTACACTCACTCTATGAGGCCAGCTCTCAAACGTCATGTCATTGCAATGATCACATCTACACAGCAAAAATATTCACATTTGCCTTGCGGTTGTCTGAAGGTGATTTGCCATGACAAATATCCACTTACAAACCAACGATGTGAGCCACCTCTTACTTTATGATCAACAATAAATTAACTCATCCCAATTTTCATGATTTGCCATTGCCATAATGTCTTTTTTTTCTACTTCAGAAAGAAAAATAACAATTCAACCTTGAGTTCAAAATCCCCAAGAAGCACTAACTCATGACAGTCTGCCTACCTCTGTGGAGTAGCATAAGCTTTAATGTCATGTTCCATTTTGTAATAGATACATCTAAAATGGTAATACTCGACCCATTTTTTGTTTCATGGAATTTACTATTATTACTATTCCTTGAACCCATGAAGAAAATCAAGAAGCAAGTTCTTTAAGTTAAGATGTCCTTGGAGAATAATATAATAAATGTAGTTGTTTTCAAGGAGCAGAGATGTCTTATTTCTAAATACTATATATTTGTATTTCTGAGCTTCATCTCTATTGTACTCACTAAAAACTCATGTCTTTCTAAATATTTCTTCAATGTTGCATAGTCCTTCATCTACTTAATCAGTAAAAACCGACAGGTGACCATCACCTCTGGGGTAGGTAACCACAAGTCTTTCACTTGGCATCCTTTTCTTCCACCTTGCCACTATTCCCTCCTTCCCCATGCTCAATCATTCTTTAGCAGGTTGTTAAATAATCTTTGTAAAATTAAAGTCTGATTCAGTTAGTATCTTAACTAAAATATTTAAATGAGGGCTCAAGGCAAGGCCAAAGTCCTTAAAAGGATTTCCTGAGCTCTTTATGATCTGTTCCCTATAATCTCTTCAGGATTTGGCATTGCAGGAACCAAGCTCTCACCAGCTGGCTTTTTTTTAAAATCTTTATTGTTGAAAGTAGGCTTTGAACAAGAACTTTCTTCTGCCTAATGTGCTTATATTCTGTTCCTATCCTCCAACACTTCTGTTTTGCTCTGGTTAATTATCAACTCTCAACTTCAAAATCACTTTCTCTTGAAAGCCTTTTTTTTTTCCTCTCAAAGTCCAGGAAAGATGTTCTACCTTTCTGCTATTCACAACTTCCCTATTCAAACACTTACCACACTATATCATAATAGTCCTGTTAAATATTTGAGGTCAGAAACTGTCTGTCTAATTTATCTCTATAAACCCAAACCTGAATACAGTGGCTTAAATAGTAAAGACAATCAATAAACATTTGTTGAATGAATTGATGAGTTTGTTCTGAGGATTAAAACGGGATAATGCTATAAAGTACTTGGTCACAAAGTCCTTTACAGGAACCTAAACATGCAAGTATAAAGACAAATGTGAGGGTAAGATGACAAAAACTACAGGATATTTTAACCTCTCGACTTTGAGCCTCAAGGTTTATCCTTTTTGATGAATACAAATATTTAAATCATAACTATACTGCCAATGTAGATATATTTTTAGTGAGAAAATATTTCTTAAAATTAAAATTACAAAGGCAATTTAATTGTAAAGGAAATTAAATTTTAAATTCCATTACCATTCATTTGGTTGAATACTTTCAAATGAATCCATCATTTCTAATGTTAATTATATGAAAAAGATTTGATTCAGTAATTTGATTCTGTCCGTATCAAATAAAAGATTGTAAAGGAAATTAAATTTTAAATTCCATTACCATTCATTTGGTTGAATACTTTCAAATGAATCCATCATTTCTAATGTTAATTACATAAAAAAGATTTGATTCAGTAATTTGATTCTGTCTGTATCAAATAAAAATTTATTGATTGATTGGTTTGAGAGAGAGAGAGAGAAAGAGAGAGAGAGAGAGATTTCTTGCTCCACTTACTGATGCATTCATTGGTTGATTCTTGTATGTGCCCTGGGAATCAAACCCACAACCTTGGCATATCGCATATCAAATTTTAATTGTGATTTCTGTCACTTGGTTTGAGATTATTGTGTCTATTGATTCCACATTTCTGAGATCAAATTTGGCAAACAGAAATTTTGTCAGGACCATTTTATTTTTCCATTATTTTCTGTAGGTAATGTTTTTACTATATGCATATTTGACCGATGTCAGTGTTTCATTGGTTATTTCTAACACATACACACATTTTTTAAGACAACATAGATAACACGATTTTTTCATTATTTTTTCTTTTACAAATTTTAAACTGTTCCATTTTATCCATTTTTGGCTTTATTTTATTCTTTATAAAACAGTACTATTTATTATGAATGGTATATATGGATGACAAATAATTTAGTTTATTTATTTATCTTTAAATATATCTTTATTGAATTTAGAGAGTTTATATATTGAAGCAAAATTTAAAGCTCTTAAAATAATTTAGAGCCCTTTCGTAGGTCAAAGGCACACTTTCTGGGTGTTCAGTATTAGGATCAAAATGTTGTGGTTTAGCCCTAACCGGTTTGGCTCAGTGGATAGAGAGTCAGCCTGTGGACTCAAGGGTCCCAGGTTCGATTCCAGTCAAGGGCATTTACCTTGGTTGTGGGCACATCCCCAGTAGGGAGTGTGCAGGAGGCAGCTGATCAATGTTTCTCTCTCATCAATGTTTCTAACTCTCTATCCCCCTCCCTTCCTCTCTGTAAAAAAACAATAAAATACATTTTTTAAAAAAATGTTGTGGTCTGGTTTACAAATATTTATTGAATGATTGAACAACTTGTTTTCCCAATATTCCTGAAATTTTAAACATTATTTTATTTATGTGATTAAGTACTTAGTACAATATGATTAAGGCTTCTCCTATCCATGTGTCCTCAAACACATTTTATTTCCTTTTTACATATAAGCAACTCATCATGAGAGAAAATTTTATATAAAAATAACAAAATTAAAAGAACAATGGCTGGGATATTTGAGATATTTAATGAACAGTAAGAAAGCACTATAGCAATACTCAAAAGTAGAAATCAGAGACATTTCATCCTGAAACCTAGCAAGCAATGAGAAGGCAAAATGGCAAATACTTCCAAATCCTCCATCCTTAAAACATAAACTGTTTAGTTGTCAAAGTCTAGATGCAATTCTGAACTTTTCAATGCAAAACTTAATAATTATTTATTCTTTAGAAACAGGGATGATCTGAGACTATTACTACTCTAACTCTTCTTCAAACTACATTTGGAACATGCTCAGCACTCATGAAGCATAAACTCTAGGAGTAGATAAACTATTGGCAGTTAGTGGGAATCAGCATAGCCAATAGAAATAATAGAAAAATCTGCTTTAAATTAGTAAGGTGTGTTTTTTTAGATGTTCTTAACACTTTTGAGATTATATAGTTTTCAGAGAGGTCTTTGAAGCAAGGCTCACCTATGTGAGCAAAGACCTCTACCTTAATAACACCTACGTAAAACTGAGGGAGAAAGAATTCCTTATAGATCAAGGAAACATCCAATCGGAGGACAATTTCGTGCAATTAAGTACTTGGAGTTGGCTGAATGACATAATTAAGTAAATGATGCTCTAATCCTTAAGATCTGCCTACTACTATAAATACTAGTAGGATTTCATTGGCCCTTGCACAACCATTTTCTTTGGCTAGGCTATGTCATTGTAAGAAAGAAGCTATATATGATCTATTTTCATCAGTAACCATATTCATTTGTATCACTCTGCAAGTAAAAAACTTGGAGAAAGTAAGTAACTTCCCAGGGACAAGTTTTCATATCCAAAAAATGTAAAGACTGAGTGTATAATTGACATTTCTAAATTAGAAGACTTTGTACCTTCCTTGAGACAATTCAAGGAACAATATAAGAAGCAGTAGTGACAACCCTTTCTAAGCAGCAAGAAGTAATTTTTATAAAAATTCCTTAAATATTATAAATAATCAGTTTTTGAAAGAAGTCAGATCATTGCAAGATATAGAATAGAAATGTTTCATTAATGCCTGATTCATACAATATCGGCTAAATATGGGAGGGACTCTAACATTAGTAATGCTCTGGGCTCTTGCTCAGAGTGTAATGCTTTTCTCAGATTTCAACATAAAATCCCCAAGTGTGAGACTCTTTATGAGTACCCAAATGAGAAAAATTCAACAGGATTAACCAAGTGATCTACCCTTAGCAGTGTAGGCACTTTTGAGGGTCTGTTTTTACCTATAAACTTAGATTCTTTCAACATAAAACAAAAAAAAAGATTGATGGAACGAAGTCTGGAAAAACACTGATATTTTTCCCCTTGCAACCTATTACATCAGCCAGCATTTCCCTGTAGTCGTGATTATTACATTATGACTTGATTACTAGCTATTACTGCCACCGTTGGCAAAGTGAAAGCGCAGCATGGGGCCATTTCCATTAAAGGAATATGAAATTCCATAACAAGCTCGGAGGCTGCATGGCTGCTGTGGGTTGAACTCAGAAGTGCATAAGTATGTACTTGAGATGCTGTTTGAAGGGGCACCCTAACTGACATCATGATTTCATTTCGTTGGATTTTTCCATTAAGTAATATTAGACACTTAACACTATTGAGATTACTCATGCTCTAAAAAAAGGCAATATTATTTTTTTTCTACTCTCCAGAGTACCAGAACTTTCTATCACATATATATTCAAACCTGACTTTGTCTAATAGAACAAGATAAGTGGTTACATAAACTAGAGAACACCAGGCATGTTGAAGAGCTATAACTAGGAGAGAAGCATATTCGTGCTGGCAACATAGGCATGTACCACTTAGAAAATCAGAGAGAAAAGGGTTTTAGTTCCTATAACTTAACAGGCCCAGAAAATAGTCAGATATACTTAAAACATATAGATTAATGCTAATGAAGAAAGAGAATTATGATACCATTCTATATGTATTCTTGGTTTATATGTCACCCTAATGACAAGGTGGCCCAGGATGAGAAGTGAAGTATGACAAAGTCCTCTCAGTGCTTTTAGGGCAAAATCTAGTGAAGGAGAAAATAGTAAATTACTTCAACATTTCACAAGAGAATGACCATCACTACAAGAAAACTACAAATTATATACACTGAGTGGCCAGATTAGTATGACCACCTGACGTTTGTAGGCAAATTAGCTATAATTTCGCGCTGAAGTTGCTAGAGGGCCAGGCCATTATAAATAGGGAAGCAGATTGTTTACCACGACAGTAGAAGTGATTTTTTTCTGAAGATATAGGTAAACAACATGATTTAACAGCCTTTTAACGTTCAAATATTCCTCAATATCTGCACCACTAACCTTCTCTTTGCCCCGAAGACTGGGATCTCCCTCCCCCCGCCCCCATCAATCATTCCACTAATATTAGCAATAGTGTCACCTCTTCTTTCCTTCATTTCACATCTTTTAAATACACTTAAAAATCTCTAATGTAAGTCTGCTCCCATCTACCAATTTTGAAATGGTTATTTTTAGAAAATACCAACAAAAAAGCACAGGATATTATGTAATTAAGCTTGTTGGCTTACTATCTAAAAGCTTGTGTAGTTTTTTTATATAAAACGATATAAATATTGATGCAACTAAAAGGTCTATAATGTGGCTCTAGGCCCTTTTGCAAAGGATTGCTGTATGGAAGAGAATGAGCCACGAGTATAAGTAAAACCTGGAGAATACAGAGACTGTGATTAGAAAATGCCCTGAAAACACTGCCCTGGAAAGAGGCATCCAGTGTAGCAGGACTGATAATGTTAAAGTTCCCATCTCAGCCCTGTGTCTGGCTCAGCACCTTCTGATTTTGATAAATTACTTAGGCTGAAGAGACCTTTACTTTTCCCCTTTGGATATATAGCAACACCAATAATGTTAGGACACAATTCTTAAAAACTTACCCAAATTCTAACTTTTAATTATTAATATAATTTTATTTATACATGATTACTCCAAAGCAAATTTTAGTTCCATATTTTCCTCTGATTTCTAAAATAGTTTTTTTCCCACTAAGGTGACTGACTCCTACAAAAAACTGCTTAACTAAGACTCTAAAATGTAAAGTCAGCCCTAACCTGTTTGGCTCAGAGGATAGAGCGTGGACGTGTGGACTGAAGGCTCCCAGGTTCAATTCCGGTAAAGGGCATGTACCTTGGTTGTGGGCACATCCCCAGTAGGGAGTGTGCAGGAGGCAGCTGATCGATGTTTCTCTCTCATCGATGTTTCTAACTCTCTATCCCTCTCCCTTCCTCTCTGTAAAAAATCAATAAAATATATTCAAAAAAATAAAATGTAAAGTCATAGTGTACTGAAAATCATTGTTAATTTGTGCTGACATTTCACTATTTTGTGCACCCAAGTTTTTATAATATAGATATTTATGAGTTACAATGTTTTGTTTTTCCCTTATAGACTATTATTTCATTAAAGCACACCCAAACCAATATGTTGAAAAGTCAAATATCCTTAACATTTTTTTTCTTCAATAAGTAAAAATAAGAAACACAGTAAATGTTAAAATGAAACTTGAGGCAGGAAGAAAAAAAGAAAAATAAAATAATGAATTAAAAGACCAATCATTAATGTTCATTGAACCCTAACTACTAGCCAGACACTCTGCTAAGTGTTTTTACATGGGCTGTATCATTTAGTGATCACATGACCCCATGGTGGCATGGCTATCTTTTTTGCTTACATGAGGAAACTGAAGCGAAAGCTAAAGATCTTGTTGAAGAGTTCATTGTGGGTGAATAGCACAGCTATGACAGATTCATTGGTATGTAATCCAGAAGAAAAAAAGAGAGATAGTAAGATACAGATAGAGATTGAGATGAAGATAAAAATAAGTTGATGGACACTGTTCACTTCCTTCATCCATTCCCAAAGTCATATTTCGGTTATAAGCAATCCCCATGTCAGCTGTTACTCCGCTCTTTTTACTGTTCTTTTTGTTTTCAAGTGAAATATTTGCAAAAATTGGCACTTTCAATACTACTAGTCAAAAATGTTTTGCAACTCATTTCATAATGTTTGCCTCATGACAGTATATCACTGAGTTTAGCCCCAGCCAGATGGCTCAGTTGCTTCGAGCATCATCCTATACACCAAAAGGTTTCCAGTTTGATCCCTGGTCGGGGTGCAAATGGAAGGCAACCAATCTATGTTTCTCTCTCACAATGATGTTTCTCTCTCTCTCTCTCATCAGTAAATATCCTTAGGTGAGGATTAAAAGAAGAATAAAAAAGCAGTCTATATAAAACATTATGCATATGAGGTAGGTTCCAGTGTTTGCTAATAAGTTAGCAAAATGCCATTAACTTAGCTGAGTTTAAGGTAATTGGTTACTATAAAAAATGTAATCCCCAGGTGCAGGGAGAGGCATAGACCTACTTTCCACCCAACTAAAGCAGTGATTTTTACTCTAAGGAGCTGTAAGCAATCTTCGGATGTGCCCTGGGGGACAACTGTGACTAGAGGTTGGGCCTTTTGACCCTCTTTTTCAATCCCTAATAAGCAGAGCTACTCTATTCTCATATGATTTATATACTGGATTTTGAATAAGATTTTGGTTAAGAAAAAGAGTTCAGTTCAAAATATATTGAAAATGGTTGAGGTAAGGAAATTCCTATTTTCTTCAAATATGATTTTGAATACAAAACCAATTTATAATTGCTACTTAAATCTGTTTTCAAAACTCATATCAAATTATAGTCCGGTGTTACTAATGAAAATAGAATGACAGTGAAATTCTTTAATAAAACCATATAATATTACTTGAATAACAAAGTTTTAGTGGTTTCATCCACTTATTTCACTCAATTATACTGATGTAAGAAAAATTCAGAGCAAATTAGAAATGTTTAAAAAGTTTAATGGTGCTTTAAAAAGATAAAATAATCATAAGGTGTTTTCTCTTAATTTATAAGGTCAATATTATGAGAAGAAAGTAAAATGAGTCTGTTCTGATTTTCCCTTCATAAAACCTTACTAATGGTCCAGTATGTTCTGTTGCTTTGTATATGCAAATATTGATTATCTGCTCTTATAACTTGTAGTTATCATCCAAGGCAAAAACTTTCCCTCATTAAACAAACAAAGTGTTGCCCTGCGCAGTGCTTCTCAGTGGTTAGAAAGTTGGCCCTAGGACCAAAGGGCTGGGGTTTGATTCCAGCTCAAGGGCATGTTTGATCTCTGGCTCCTGTTAGGCACATGAGGGAGGCAACCAATCAATGGGTCTCTCTCACATCAGTCTCTCTCTCTCTCTCTCTCTCTCTCTCTCTCTCTCTCCCTCTCCCTCTTCCCCTCCCTCCCTTCCACTCTTTCTAAAAAAGCTCTTACACATGGAATTTAATTATATTTTGGAAGGATTTGTTTTTCCATAAGTATTTCAAACTTGGTTTTAATACTATAAAATTTTGAAAGACCCTCAAAAGGCTGTATGAAATTAAGGAATAATATACAGAGTGGGTCAAAAGTAGGTTTATAGTTATAAGTATGCAAACCAGAGTTCATTTTTGTATTATCATTTATGAACTAGGGGCCCAGTTCATGGATTTGTGCACAGCAGAGTCCCTCAGCCTGGCCCACAATCGGGGCTGATCAGAGCCATCTTGCCCGGTCCTGATTGAGGTGCAGCCAGCAGGTGGGGAGAAGGACTGCAGGATGTTGGCCGGCTGCAAGAGGTTGGTTGTGGGAGCGCACTGACCATCAGGGGGCAGCTCTTGCATTGAGCATATGCCCCCTGGTGGTCATTGTGCATCATAGTGACTGGTTGACTGGTCGTTCGGTCGACCGGTCATAATGGTTGCTTAAGCTTTTATATATATAGACTAGAGGCCCAATGCACAAAATTTGTGCAAGGGGCTCAGCTCTCGCAGCCGCAGCTGCTTGCCTTGGTCCTCACAGCCCCAACTTTGTCCAGAAGGTCATTTGACTTTCTGGTCTAATTAGCATATTATGCTTTTATTATTATAGATTATTATATTATTTTCCATACAAACAATCGTAAACTTATTTTTGCCCCACTCTGTTGTTAAGTTTTGCTTCCTATGTATGAGAAACTATGCTAGAGTCTGGCAAATAATAATAGGAAGAAGCAGAAATAGAAAAAGAAGGAGAAGGAGGAAGAGGAAAAGGAGAAGATAGAAGAGGAAAAGAAGGAGGAGCGGGGAGGAGAAGGGGGAAGATGAGAAGGAAGAGGAGAGGGGAGTCATCTCTGATTTTGAGGAAATATGAGAAACTATGCTAGAGTCTGGCAAATAATAATAGAAAGAAGCAGAAAGACAAAAAGAAGGAGAAGGAGAAGGAGGAAGAGGAAAAGGAGACAATAAAAGAGGAAAAGAAGGAGGAAGGGGGAGGAGAAGGGGGAAGATGAGAAGGAAGAGGATAGGGAGTCATCTCTGATTTTGAGGAACTTTAGGTTTACTGGTAAAAACAGCCATATGAGGAACTCTAATACAATATGAATATGACTGATAACACAAATATATGCATCAGCAACCTAAAGGAAAGGTAATGAGCTCAAATTAAGGTTTCAGAAAAACTTTTCTAGAGTCCATATTTAAGTGTAAGGCTTTTTATAAAACAACTTTATTGAGACATCATTGAGGTATAATTGACATACCATACAATCTACCCATTTAAAGTTCACAAATTTTTAAAATATATTTTTATTGATTTCAGAAAGGAAAGGGGATGGGGAGATAGAAAAATCAATGAGAGATCCTCTTGGGGATCAAGCCCTCAACCCAGGCATATGCCCCAACTGGGAATTGAACTGTGACCCCCTGGTTCATAGGTCGACACTAAACTACTGAGCCCTGCTGGCTGGGCTAAAGTTCACAGTTTAATGCTTAATAAATTTGCATGGCTCTATGACCAATCATTAAAATCAAATTTTAAAATATTTTGGTCTCCTCTAAAAGAAACCCATTGCCATTATTTATCAGTCATCATCTCTTCCGACCACCTTCCATTCCACCACCATACCAAGCACCCACTAATCTACTTTCTATCTCTGCAGATTTGCCAATGCAGAAATTCCATGAAAATGGAAGTACACACTATGTGGTCTTTTATGACTGACTTATTTTCTTAGCATAGTGTTTTGAAGGCTCATCCTGGTATAACATGTACTATTTATTTTTATTGCTGAATAACTTTCCACTTTTCATTGTAGAGAGATGCTCTATTTTATCTGTCTATTCATCAGTTAATGGATATTTGGGTTGTTTCCATTTTGGAGCTATTTTAACTAATGCTTTGAAAACATTTCCATGTAGTGGTTTTTGTGTAAACATGTTTTTATTTATTAAGTATATACCTAAGTATGAAATTGCTGGATCTTCTGGTAACTCTATGTTTAATTTTTGAGGAATTGATAAACTGTTTTCCAAGGTGGCTGCACCATTTCACATCCCCAATGGCAATGTCGGAGGGTTCCAATTTCTCCACCTCCTCACCAAAAATTATTATTGTCCTCTTTGTTTATAGTCAACTTAGTAGTTGTGAAGCTATAGTTTTGATTTGCATTTTCCTAATGACTAACAATGTTGAGCATCTATTTCATGTGCTTATTGGCTATTTGTATATCTTAGTTGGAGAAGTGTCTATTCAGACCCTTTAGATATTTTTAAATTGGATTTTTTGTCTTTTTATTATTGAGCTATAAGAGTTACTTATATACTTTTTATATATGTTCTTTATCAGATAAACACTTTCTCCAGTGGATGAGAAATAAAATACCCCGAATTTAATGGTTTGCAAATTGGAGCAGATTTTTGGAGTCCAATGGTCTGATTCATGTTAGGACATTCCATCTAAAGTTATAAAAAATTGTTGCATAAATTTTTCTAATTTTGTTGTAGTCCAATTTATCAATTTTGTTGTTGCTGCTATTGTGTGGCTTTTGGTGTCATATGGAAGAAAACACCTGAGGGTAGGCCTTGAAAGATGAGTAAGGTAGAACCAAATTAAGAACAGAAGAAGCTCATTCCAGGCAGCGGTAATATAACATGTAATAGCACGGAGGTGTGAAACCCTGTGAAATCCTCTTCTGTTTGTTTAGAACAGGGGAGATTCCCACAGAGCCATCCTAGCAACTTTGGCACACCAGCATTCCAGTTTTTAATGAACAATGTAATGCCTAAAAAGGTATTGTTGACACTATCGTATTGCTAGCTGTAGGTTAAGCTCAGTTAAAGAAGTGTAAGTGCTAAAAGAAGGTCCACATGAAGTGATCCTTTAAATGATTAAAATATCTGTGTCCTCTAATTTAGAGACCCCGAGGCAAAGTCCAGTTGACATATCTAGTTTTTTTATTATTCTGGACTATAAACTATATCTACAAGATTGTCAAGTACATCTTAAGAGCTTTCTTTCTAATGCTATTATAATTCTATGAAAAAAAGATAGAAAAATCTATTCTTTCTCTAAACTCAATAGCATTTCATTGTTACAGTTCTTAAAGCTTTGATCACACTCCTTATCTTAACCTATGATTAGAGTCTAAGCTCTGTGATTTCCCCTACCATGTCTATTTGCCATTCATTTATTTAACAAATATCTATTTATCAGGTTTAGCTCATTCTGTGTAGGGTACAAGGTCAGACTGAAAGCCAAGGGGCCATGAACACTCTGAGTTAAAACACACTGCAGAGCTCTCCTTCGGGGTCTTTGCCTGATATCACATCCTTAGTTCTTCCTTCCCTGCTCTGCTCTGCTTCTCACTCCTTTCTCAGACTCTCCTATGAGCACTTCCTTAACAAATCCCTTACTCAGCAATCTTCCTCTCAGGAACTGCTTTCAGGGAACTTGATCTGGATGCTATGGAAGAAGATAAACAACAAAAATGATATACAATGAGAATGAACAAGGACTTACATCTATCAAGGAAGTCAGACTTAACTAATTGCAGATTTAGATCTTGGTTTGACTACGCCACCTTAGCAGATGCCCCATAAATATGTGTTCAATGAAAAACTATTAATAGCTAAATTAAGTGACAAATATAGAGCACATATACCCATTAACTAATTCCTAGGCCTTTGATTGGGCAATATTGATCAGAGAGAAATTTTGAGAAGACATCTACATAATTGCAGATAATAGGGTTAATATTATACCGTAGAAAACTGGATAAAGTATATAGGTCACCTGGACCTATTCTGCCAGAACTATGAAATGTTTCTCCAACAGAAATGAGAGAAGCAAGAAACACAGTGAGAACTGGACTAAGACGAATTAAAAGCTCAAGTGGGCTAAACTGTTCACGCACCATTTCTGAATGTCCTGGCAACAAAAATTAGATAGCCTTGACAATCTTATCCCCTCACTTTTCCTGGATATGCTGATCACTATGAACCTCACCTAAGTAAGCATTTCCTTTATATACGTGCTGCTGTGTACTAAAGTGAGCAGAAATTGCCCAGGACTGGCCAGGTGATGAAATGAAGATGAAGAAATGGAAGGACAGGCAGGAGGATTACAGCCAGCTGCCAGCAGAGGGGTCAAGCAGAAAGAATTAGGGAGGGAAAGTTCAAGTAGCTGTAGAGGTGGGTAAAGGATAGAGAAGGGTACAGAAAACCTCTCAGGTTTAAAATCTACATGACTAGAAGAATGTGCACAGAAAACAGAGAACTAGCTTCAACAATAAGGAATGAATTTAAAATGTAAAATAATGGTAGCAATAGTAAAAATATTACTCACAGGATATTTTGATAAGGTCATAACTGATGACAGTGTATGGCTAACAGTGGCCTTAGGATACACTGCCTCCCAGAGGGCCTCTGTGTACTCAGAGATATTAGCTTCCATCAGGAGCCCAGCAAGAGACTCAGTTTGGCCAAGTGTCCAGGATGCCCAGTGAAATCTTACACTGGGCCCCAAACCCTGGTCCAGTCATCTAAAGCCCTGCACTAAGTAGTAAGATTATTGAAGGAGTTAATATTTAATGGGATTTTCTTTCCTTTTTCTAATCCTCACCAATTCCTTAGAAATAGTTTGGTTTTGAAGTTATGAAAGAGTTAAATACATGCATATGCACACAATTCAAAATAAACAAACGTATACAGTTAAAAATCAGTATCTTCCTCCTGTCCTCTGTATCCCAGATATCCTGCTTAAGGTAGTACCCATTACTAGCAGTTTTTTGTATGCTTTTTCAGGGCTATTCAAATGCTAGCACTCTGTATTTCCACTTATCATTCCCCCCCACAACTCCCCTCCACACACACACATACTAGTACACACATTTAACAACATATCTTTGGGAATGTTTGAAATCAACATCTATGAAGACCTTAATCTTTTTAATAAATGCATAATATTCCATTGCATGGTTGTTGGGCTTCTTTTTTTTTGGGCTTTTTTTTTTTTTTAAAATGTTTTTTTTTTTTTTTTTTTTTTTTTTTTTTTTTTTTAGAGAGAGAGGAAGGAAAATAGAAACATGGATGAGAGAGAACCATCCATCAGCTGACTTCTACACGCCCCCTACTGGGGATCAAGTCCACAACCTATGCATATGCACTGATGTGAAATCCAATCTGGAAGATGCTCAACCAACTGAGTTATACCAGTCAATGCTGCTTTTTTTTTTTTTTTTTTTTTACCTAGTTCTCTACTATTCTACACTTAGATTGTTTCCATCTTTTTGCTACTATAAAAATGTTTCAGTGAAAATCTTTGATATACATAGATATTTGTAATATATAATATTAGAGACACTAGAGGACGGTGCAGGGACGGTGCACTGGTGGGGTCCTTCGGCCTGGCCTGTGCCCTCTCGCAATCTGGGACCCCTCGGGGGATGTCGGAGAACCTGTTTTGGCCCAATCTTTGCAGGCCAGTTCGAGGGACCCCACTGGTGCAAGAATCCATGCACCAGGCCTCAAGTAGGCATATAAGATCTTTGGTTAATCTCTTCCTGCCCTCCCCCTTCCCTCTGAGATTCATCAGTCTGTTCCATGTTTCCATGCCTGCGGTTTCCGCTCTTGCGTTGAGCATCTGCCCCCTGGTGGTCAGTGCGCATCATAGTTACCAGTTGGATGGTCAGATGGTTGAATGGTCAGCCAGTTGCTTAGGCTTTTATATAGATAGATGATAGATAGATAGATAGATAGATAGATAGATAGATAGATAGATAGATGAGTGTATCTGTATAATGAATACATTAAAATAAAATTTCTGTCAGAATCTAGGTGCATTATTTTTAATTACAGTTTCAAATTAACAACAAATTTAATAGTTTTATGTTCCCATCGGTGATACATGAGATTGTCTGTTCCTTCACAGAGACAATCCTCTTCCACCTTCACTCTAAACCCACATAAGCACCACACTGTTATCCAAGTCCATGAGTTCTCTCAATTTCTCTTTTTATTTTTTCCTTTTGCTCTGAACTACCAAGCAAAATAGAGACATACTCATAGGTAGAGAGCAAAAAGACAGGTCTGGGGAGTGGGGAGGATTGATCGAAAAATAGGCCATTAGTCTTCACTGCTCATGCCTGATGTCTAATGGCAGGACTGTGCCCTTGAGTGTTCCAGTGGGTGTTATGGTGCTGAAATATTAAATAAGAGAACTCAGAGTTTATCTCATGCTTGAGGTGCTGTTGGCTTTCTGTAAAGGTTCTACAGTGAGAGATGGTAATGTCCAATACAGTGTACTTCAGTCAATAAACAAATTGAAAGACAAAAATCACATGTTCATATAAATAGACACAGAAAAAGTTTTCAACAAAATCCAATACCCATTTTTGATAAAAACTTTCATCAAAGTGGGAATAGAGGGATCATACCTCAACATAATAAAGGCCATATATTACAAACTTACAACTGACATCATACTCAATGGGCAAAACCTAAAAGCATTTGTCCTAAGAGCAGGAACACGATAGGGATGTCTGCTTTCACCACTTTTATTCAACATAGTACTGGAAGTCCTAGCCACAGAAATCAGATAAGAAAGCAAAAAAGGCATTTTAATTGGAAAGGAGGAATTAATTGTCATTATTCGCAGATGACATAATATTGTCATCTATTGTCTAAAGACTCCACCAAAAAACTACTAGATTTAATAAATCAATTTGGCAATGTAGCAGGATACAAAATTAACACCCAGAAATCAATGACATTTTATATACCAATAATGAATTCCCAATAAACCCAATCACTTTTCATTTTTGCCGACTTAACAGAATTTTTAAGTCTCCAACATCAAAATAGCTATATGTGACAGACTAAGATAATTTTGTGTTTCTTATTTTGCCCACTCACACTCTTTGATCATGCTTTTGAGTTGTGGTGCTTTTTCTTATGTATACTGTGCTTTCCTTTTGTTTAAAATATTATCTCCATTTTAGAAATAAATTGTAAAATTTTAATATTCTTTTCCAGCTTAACATTTGCTAGGATTTTCCCCAAGACTTATTTTGTATTATTGTTATTATTATTAATTATTCTTAATGTACTCAAACATACTAGTATTTTTCATAGTGTCAGCATTTCCTAGCATTCTTAATATGAGTTTTTTTTAAAACACACCAACACATTTTCCTCTAGTATTTTTGTTTCTTTTTTTATGTTTAACTCCACACATGCATACACACACTTTTTCTTCTTCACTTTTAAAAATTCAGATAATATGGTTTATGTTGTGCCCTAGAAATAGCTTTACCAGATAACTGCTCCTGGTATTGAATTACTAGCAATAAAATGGACTAGAGAATAATATTTCTAAATTCAAAATTCTAGTTCTTTTCTTAAACATATGTTTATATGTTTAACTATCTAGCTACCAAAACAAAAAAGCAAGTTAATTCTTGTGCATAATTCATTACATACTATATAACACATTTTATGATGAATATAACAAAGTTATTATGTTTAAGGATAAACATTTTGTTAGTATTTAACTGAGATTAAAAATAATATTTTCTAAACAGGATAACACAATTATATCTGAACTCCCATGTTTATTGCAGCATTATTCACAGTAGCCAAGATATTGAAACATGCTAAGTGTCTAACAAAGGATGAGCAGATATAGAAGATGAGGCAAATATATATCATTCAGTGATGAGAAAGAAAAAAATCCTGCCATTTGCTACATCATGGATGGGCCTTGAGGGCATTATGCTAAGTGAGATAAGCTAGATAAAGATAAATATTGTATGATATCACTAATATGTGAAATATAAAATAGCCGAATTCATAGAAACAAGATAATAAAATGTGGTTACCAGGGGATGGGAGTGGGGGAATTTTAGAGATGTAATTAAAAGGTAGAAATTTGCAACTACACAAATAAGTTCTGGAGATCTGGTGCACAGTACAGTGCTTGAATTATATATTTCAAATTTGCTAAGTGACTAAATATTAAATGTTCTCACCAAAGAAAAAAGGAAATGATAATTATTTGACTTGATGAAGGTGTTAATTCATGCTATGGATGCATTCATTTCTAATATATAAATGTGTCAAATCAACAAGTTGTGCACCTTAAATTTACAGTGTTGTATGTCAACTAGAGGCCCGGTACACGAAAATTCATGCACTCGGGGAGGAGAGTCCCTCAGCCTGGCCTGCGCCCTCTTGCAGTTCGGGACCCCTTGGGAGATGTCCGACTGATGGGTTAGGCTCACTCCCTGGGGGATCGGGCCTAAGCTGGCAGTCAGACATCCCTCTGGCAGCCCGGGAGCCCTCAGGGGATGTCCAACTAATGGCTTAGGCCTGTTCCCCGCTAAGCCGTTAGTTGGACATCCTTCGGGCTGCAGCGGAGGTGGGAGAGGCTCCCGCCACTGCCACTGGGCTGGCCAGCCATGAGTCGGCTTCTGGATGAGCGGCGCACCCCCTGTGGGAGCGCACAATGACCACCAGGGGGGCAGCTCCTGTGTTGAGAGTCATAGCAACCAGTCGTTTTGACATTAGGGTCAATTTGCATATTACCCTTTTATTATACAGGATTATGTCACATTTTTAAAAAAGTATTATTCTAGATCTTGAGCTTGGTCTTATTAAATGTTCTCACCAAAGAAAAAAAGAAATGATAATTATTTGACTTGATGAAGGTGTTAATTCATGCTATGGATGCATTCATTTCTAATATATAAATGTGTCAAATCAACAAGTTGTTCACCTTAAATTTACAGTGTTGTATGTCAACTAGAGGCCCGGTACATGAAAATTCATGCACTCGGGGAGGAGAGTCCCTCAGCCTGGCCTGCGCCCTCTTGCAGTCCAGGACCCCTTGGGAGATGTCCGACTGATGGGTTAGGCCCGCTCCCTGGGGGATTGGGCCTAAGCTGGCAGTCAGACATCCCTCTGGCAGCCCGGGAGCCCTCAGGGGATGTCCAACTAATGGCTTAGGCCTGCTCCCCGCTAAGCCTTTAGTTGGACATCCTTAGGGCTGCAGCGGAGGTGGGAGAGGCTCCTGCCACTGCCACTGGGCTGGCCAGCCATGAGCTGGCTTCTGGATGAGTGGCACTCCCCCTGTGGGAGCACACAATGACCACCAGGGGGGCAGCTCCTGTGTTGAGCGTCATAGCAACCAGTCATTTTGACATTAGGGTCAATTTGCATATTACCCTTTTATTATACAGGATTATGTCACATTTTAAAAAAAGTATTATTCTAGATCTTGAGCTTGGTCTGTTTTAATATTTCCCAGTATAAAACTATGACTGCCAATCTCTGAATCACAGGACTCTGCAGACTCAGTCATCATCTGTGTGCTAGAGCCAATCTCATTTACTTTCGATGTTTGTCATAATTTCCTGCAAAATATTACATCTACACAAAAAGAAAAAGAATGGTTTAAAAATCTATATGTACCCATCATACAGTTTCAAAAAACAACAGTTTGCCATTCATAGTTACCCCATCCTTTCTCTCATCTTAAAAAACAAACCACAAAACTCACTTATCTTTGTTTTCTTAGTATAAATACATGTTATAGACAATTTGAACCCCCAAATGCTTTCTATGTGAACATTTTGGACAGGACCAAAACACAAGGTGGGGGTTGTTGTCTGTTTTTGTGGGGGTTTTTTTAATATTTTTTAAAATCTTTATTTTTGAAAGTATTACATATGCCCCCTTTTTTCTCCATTGACCTCCTCTTGCCCAACCCTCCCCAGGCCTTCACTAGCCTATTTTCTTTGTCCACAGGTTATGCATATATGCATACAAGTTCTTTGGTTGTTCTCTTCCCATCTATCCACCCCACCTTCTAATTTTTTATTGATTTCAGAGAGGAAGGGAGAGAGAAAGAGAGAGAGAGAAATATCAATGATGACAGAGAATCATTGATCGGCCACCTTCTGCATGGCCCCCACTGGGGACTGAGCCCACAACCCGGGCATGTGCCCTGACCAAGAATTGAACCATGACCTTCTGGTTCATAGGTAGATGCTCAACCACTGAGCCATGGCTGAGCCATGGACTTTTTTATAGGACTGAAATTCCAGGACCTTTTGGCATTGTCTAAATGTCTCATAGACATTTTTGACAAGATCAAATGGCCTGCAAGGATGGTACCTTTTTGTTGTTGTTTGTTTGTTACATTGTACATGTAGGTGATTGCATCCTGGTGCCATTTGACATTGTTCTCCAACTACATATTTTCTGGAAATTGCTAGTTAGTTCCAGAAACTTCATCGTACTTAGGATCATTTTTAAAATTCGTTTGGGGACAGTGTCAGAATAATTCAAGCACTGAGTACTTCTCAGTGATTCTCATCAAGAAGCAAATACTATCAGATTGTCTCAAATTAAGATAACACTGATCAGAGTGTCCAGGTTTTTTCATACTGACTCATCCAATTTAAATTTTCTCCACATATTTCATCTAATGATTTTAGCAGTCAAGTTGTGTTGGTTTAGTTGTTTCATTTTGCTGTTGTTTTGGCATGGTATTATCATTACATATTCATAGATTTTGATATATTTGACATTAATTTGTCATTTTGAGATTCAAATAGTTTCTTCTTTGACCAGTGGAAACCCTTTCCAGTTGTCTTTTGTGCCCTTGAAAATGATCCTAAGTCACCTTTGATCATTTCCTTGGATCAAATGAAAATCTAGGCTCACCTTTTATGTTTCCTGCCCCAAGACAGGAATCAGCAATTCTTCCCGGGAGACTTGATCCCATTTATGGGGAAACTATATTTAGAGATACAATCCAGGTGTTATGAGTGCCCTTTGCTACATTGTTTATACAACTTTTCATTATACTGGGCAAGGAACTGCATATACTTTATAAAGATAAAATAATTTATACATTTATATTGATATTTCCAGTTAAAATAAAAATGGCAAAGTTTTCATTTAAATTGTCTTAGTGTATACTTAACATCTCTTATTTAACTTTTTGTATTAATTTCCTATTGCTGATATAACAAAATGGAGTAAGCTTAGAGGCTAAAAACCTTTCATGTTTATCATCTTACATCTCTGGATTCTGGCCACCTTTCTCTGTCTTCAAAGCAGCATATCATCTCTGTTTTCTGAACTCTTACTCCCCTCTTGTAAAGACCCTGTGATTACAGGGAGCCCATTCAGATAATCCAGGTTAATCTTCTATCTCAAGATCCTTAATTTAATTACATCTGCAAGGTTACTTTTGCTATGTAAGGTAACATTTACAGGTTCCAGGGATAGAATTTAGACATCTTTGGAGACCATTATTCAGCCTATCATACCTATTATGTATATAAATAGCTTCAAAGCAACAAAAAAGATAACAACAATATAATCTTAAAACAACTGTTGAATGCAATTTCGTCTTTTTTTTTTTTAAGTTCTCTCAACCCTGCCTCCATTTAGGATATATTTCACTGGATTATAACCAAAAGACTGTGTTTTAAAATCACTTGAGATAATTCTTTGTGCACTGCTTCTTTCAGCTTGATAATGACTTTGATTAATTTGTTTCCATTTGTTTTCAATTTTTAGGAATTTACAAAGATTATGTTTTGTTTTGGAGACATAAAAATACATCAAAAATACAAAATGAGAAAAATTCAAAGTTGTCTAGTTTAATCTTTGTCCTTTTATTCCTGTTCCCTTCCATTCCCTAAAGTTAACTGTTTTTATTAGTTTTTTCCCTTCTATTATTTATTTCCAAAATTTGTATGACATAAATAAGTATATACAGAGACAGATGATAGATAAATAAATAAATAGGTAGATCTCAACCATTGAGGTCATTCGGTTGTAGTATATTTAAATCTTCCTCATTTCTTTCAGAGATGCTTAGAGTTCCATTGAATGGATATATATTTTATCCAATAGCATGAAATTCATGTTAAAAATTCAAATGTATTTTCTTTTAGAAAGACAACATTTTGTACCAAACCACTTTAAAAATTTTTTTAAATATATTTTATTGATTTTTTACAGAGAGAAAGGGAGAAGGATAGAGAGTTAGAAACATCGATGAGAGAGAAACATCGATCAGCTGCCTCCTGCCCCCCCCCCACTGGGTATATTCCTGCAACCAAGATACATGCCCTTGACCGGAATCGAACCTGGGACCCTTGAGTCCGCAGACCAACGCTGTATCCGCTGAGCCAAACCGATCAGGGCTGTATCAAACTACTTTAAACAAAAAATATTTTCTTTAATAATTTGAATATTGACTTATTTTACATTGCTTATTTACATATACCGTTCTTTGACGGGCTTTATAATCTGCTTATTGCCCTGTCTATTCATGAAACATTACCATACTATTTTAATTATCATTTTTTATATGTTTTGAAACATAGTATCTTAATCCTCCCAAGTTAATTTTCCTTTTTAGAAATGTTTAGCTATTTTTCTTTCTCATATATTTTCATGTAAATTTTAGAATTGGCCTGTCTAATTTTTTAAAAAGTCCTCTTGATGTTTTATTGAGATCATAAGTGTACAAGAGAATAGGCTCTTGAGAGAGCATCTTCAGGAGCTATGAGGGGGAAAAAAGGAATCATCTCTGTGATTCAGACAGGTGTAGGTGTCAACTCAGCTGTTGTTTCAGGTAGCAGTGTGCATGTATGCACTTTGTGTGGTATTAGTAATACTGGCTAATATCAGTAGTAATATTAGCACCTACATTACTGCCTGAAATTTGCCTGGCATTGTGCTCTAATTTCTTACATATCTTATTTAATTTAATCCCCATAAAGCATTTTAAATGATAGAGTCAAAACAAGAACCTAAATCTACCTTTACCTAAACCCTCCAAAGGACCACTGTATTCCACTATATCGAAGGAATTACGTCTAGCAGCGGTTCTCAACCTGTGGGTCACGACCCCTTTGGGGGTCAAATGACCCTTTCACAGGGGTCGCCTAAGACCATCGGAAAACACATATATAATTACATATTGTTTTTGTGATTAATCACTATGCTTTAATTATGTTCAATTTGTAACAATAAATTTGAGGGTCACCACAACATGAGGAACTGTATTAAAGGGTCGAGGCATTAGGAAGGTTGGAACCACTGGTAGAGCAATCTATCTATTAAATATCACCCTGTATCAACTGTGCTCTGGAAGAAAACTGCCTCTATCCACCTTGAGTTTATTTTTGTGTATGGTGTAAGTTGGTGGTCTAGTTTCATTTTTTTGCATGTATCTGTCCAATTTTCCCAACACCATTTACTGAAGAGACTGTCTTGACATTGTATGTTCTTGCCTCCTTTGTCAAATATTAATTGAGCATATTGGTTCGGGCTGATTTCTGGGGTCTCTATTCTATTCCATTGATCTATATGTCTGTTCTTGTGCCAGTACCAGGCAGTTTTGAGAACAGTGGCTTTGTAATACAGCTTGATATCTGGTATTGAGATCCCACCTACTTTGTTCTTTCTCAGGATTGCTGCAGCTATTCGGGGTCTTTTTTTATTCCAGATGAATTTTTGGAGAGTTCGTTCTAGATCTGTGAAGTATGCCGTTGGTATTTTAATGGGAAGTGCGTTGAATTTATAGATTGCTTTGGGTAGTATGGACATTTTAATTATGTTGATTCTACCAATCCATGAACACAGTATGTTCTTCCATCTGTTTATGTCTTCCTCTATCTCTTTTTTCAGTGTCCTGTAGTTTTCTGAGTACAGGTCTTTTACCTCCTTAGTTAAGTTTATTCCTAGGTATCTTATTTTTTTTGGTACGATGGTAAATGGGATTGTTATTTAATATCTCTTTCTGTAAGTACATTATTGGTGTATAGAAATGCCATAGATTTCTTGGTGTTAATTTTGTATCCTGCTACATTGTCGCACTCATTTATTAAATCTAATAATTTTTTTTATGGAGTCTTTAGGGTTTTCTATGTACAGTATCATGTCATCTGCGAATAAGGACAGTTTTACTTCTTCTTTTCCAATTTGGATGCCTTTTATTTCTTCTTCTTGTCTAATTGCAATGGCTAATACTTCCAGGACTATGTTGAACAGGAGTGGTGAGAGTGGGCATCCTTGTCTTGTTCCTGTTCTTAGGGGAAATGGTGTTAGTTTTTGTCCATTGAGTATGATGTTGGCTGTGGGCCTGTCATATATGGCTTTTATTATGTTGAGGTATGATCCTTCTATTCCCACCTTGCTGAGAGTTTTTATCAAAAATGGGTGTTGGATTTTGTCAAATGCTTTTCTGCATCAATTGATATGACTATGTGGTTTTTTTCTTTCAATTTGTTTATGTGATGTATCACGTTTATTGATTTGCGGATATTGTACCATCCTTGCATCCCTGGAATAAATCCTACTTGGTCATGGTGTATGATCTCTCTGATGTATTGCTGGATCCGATTTGCTAGAATTTTGTTGAGTATTTTGGCATCTATGTTCATGAGGGATATTGGCCTGTAATTCTCTTTCATTGTGTTGTCTTTATCTGGTTTTGGTATTAGGGTGATGCTGGCTTCATAGAATGAGCTTGGACGTGGTCCTTCCTCTTGAATTTCTTGGAATAGTCTGAGGATGATAGGTTTTAGTTCTTCCTTGAATGTTTGGTAAAACTCCCCTGTGAAGCTGTCTGGTCCTGGGCTTTTGTTTGCTGGAAGCTTTTTGATGACTGCTTCAATTTCTGCCATAGTTATCGGCCTATTGAGATTTTTAAAATCTTCCTGATTGAGTTTTGGAAGGTTGTATTTTTCTAGGAATATGTCCATTTCCTCTAGGTTGTCTAGTTTGTTAGAATAGAGTTGTCCATAGTATTTTTTAACAATCATTTGTATCTCTCTGGGGTCTGTTGTTATTTTGCCTCTTTCATCTTGATTTTGTTTATTTGGGTCCTCCCTCTTTGCTTCTTGGTGAGCCTGGCTAGAGGTTCATCAATCTTGTTTATCCTTTCAAAGAACCAGCTCTTGGTTTCATTGATCTTTTGTATTGTTTAACATAAGATGGGAAACCATAAAAATACTAGAGGATCCACAGGCAGCAAAATCTCAGACATATGCCGAAGCAATTTCTTCACCTACACAGCACCTAGGGCAATGGAAACTAAAGAGAAAATAAACAAATGGGACTACATCAAAATAAAAAGCTTTTGCACAGCTAAAGAAACCATCAACAAAACAACAAGAAAGCCCACTGCATGGGAGAACATACTTGCCAATGTTATCACCGATAAGAGTTTAATCTTCAACATTTACAGGGAACTCATACAACTTAACAAAAGGAAGATAAACAACCCAATCAAAAAATGGGCAATGGACCTAAATAGATACTTTTTGAAAGAAGACAGAAGAAAGGCCAAGAGACATATGAAAACATGCTCAAAGTCACTAATCATAAGAGAGATGCAAATCAAAACAACAATGAGGTACCACCTCACACCTGTCAGAATGGCTATCATGAAAAAACAACAACAGCTGGCAAGGATGCGGAGAAAAAGGAACCCTCCTGCACTGCCGGTGAGAATGCAGAATGGTGCAGCCACTGTGGAGAACAGTATGGAGTTTACTCAAAAAACTAAAAATGAAACTACATTTGACCCAGTGATTCCCACTTCTAGGAACATATCCCAAGAAACTAGAAACACCAATCAGAAAGGATATATGCACCCCTATGTTCATAGCAGCATAATTCACCATAGCTAAGATTTGGAAATCGCCTAAGTACCCATTAATAGATGAGTGGATTAAAAAACTGTGCTACATGTACACAATGGAATACTACGCTGTGGTAAAAAAGGAGTTCTTACCATTTGCAACATAATGGATGGAACTGGAGAGCATTATGCTAAGTGAAGTAAGCCAGTCAGAGAAAGATAAATATCACATGATCTCACTCATTTATGGAATATAATAAAGAACATAAACTGATGCACAAAAACAGATCCAGAGACAGAGAAACATCGATCAGACCATCAAACCTCAGAGGGAATGTAGGGGAGGGAGGAGGTATGCATAAAGGACTTGTATGCATGCATATAAACCTAACCAATGGACACAGACACCAGGGGGGTGAGGGCATAATTTGGGGGGATGGAGGGGTAATGTGGGGATAAGGACACATATGTAATAACTTAATCAATAAAGAAACTAAAAAAAAGAAATTAAAAGGATAGACAACAAAAAATAAATAAAAATATCTCATGTAATTAAGCTACATGCCCCCCCCAAAGAAAGAGAGAGAGAGAGAGAGAGAGAGAGAGAGAGAGAAAGGAAGGAAGGAAGGAAGGAAGGAAGGAAGG
>NW_005369060.1:271309-273855 GCF_000412655.1 Myotis brandtii | reverse complement strand
GAAAGAAAGAAAGAAAGAAAGAAAGAAAGAAAGAAAGAAAGAAAGAAAAAAAGAAAGAAAGAAAACTGCCTTCAAAAGACCAATGAGTGTACTCAGTAGGAGGACTTCTGTGAAAGTGCTGGTCCTCGGAAGCCTAAGAGCTGTCCTGGATGCAGGCGAAAGGCAAGTCTGTGCAAATGAAAAAATGCTGGCAGTGACCGTCCTATGGCTCATAAAGTAAGAAAATATCTAGGACTCATGTAGCCTGAGTCTAAGGGATATTCTGGTAACAAATAAGAGAATCTCTTAGGATGATCTGGAATGCATCACTATATAAATCAATTAAATGAATGACCCTCAAACTTTAAAATGCATCAGAATCATTTGGAAGACTTAATAAAACATATATTGCTGAGTCTGCCTCTAGAGTTTCTAATTGAGTAAGTCTGGATTGGGACCCAAGAATCTGTGTTTCTACAAGTTCCAAGGTGATGTTGATGCTGTTGTATAAGAGACCACAATTTAACACAAAAGGGCTATGTCTGAAATAGGTGGCAAAAATAAAATCTGATCAAATTAATGATCAAGTAAGATAATTTTCAGGCTTCCAGGTTGAAAATTTTAGAATTCCTAAGAAAGGAGAGAGAATGGGTACACAGGTTTGAAAACACAGAGTTGTAGACTGGAAGGAATATGAGGTTAGCAGTCACCTAGCAATCTAGTCTTAGTTCCCAATAATCTGGATAGTCTTGGCTTAGTGACTTAACTTCTCCAGCCTCGGTTTGCACATGTGTGAACTACAGAAGAAAGGATATAAGATATATTCAAAGTTTCATCACAGTTTTAGGAGTCTAATAAAATGTAATAAGGTGCACACATCCTAAAGAAATGTGATGTATAGGAACTAAAATTATCCCCAAAGAGGGTAGTATAAATTGTGGTAGTATAATTAAGCACAACAATTCAGAGTAGAGATATGCAAAGTCAGCACAATGAAAGCAAGTTGTTAATACAGCTCAGGGACTTGACTATAATGTGATTACATGCATCAATATTAATATATATAAAGAAACAATGTGCCAATCAAAACCAGAATTTGTCAGACTTGGAAATGGAAAAATAAAGCTCTCAGGAAGACAAATTGGCAAGTTTTACCCATTTAGGAACTGTCCAAGACAGAGAAAATCTTTACTATCAGTCTCCAGCATTATGGTTTCCCACCCCATAACGGATGAGAATGCCTTCAGCTACCTCAGTTAAAAGTCCTTGTTCACCAATATGACTTTGGTTTGGCTTCTCAATTGGCTTGCCTTCTGAGAGAATGGTCCAATTAGACAAGAGTAATTTGCTATTACAAGTTTTTTTAAAAATGGCTATTTTGATCATAATTTGCCTTTATCTGTAGCTTACCTACACTGATACAGAAGTAGAATGATCTGCTGTAATATAAATAACATTTCTTATTATAAATACCTAACCTGATTTTTGCATTGTATGTGTATTGGTCTTTATGAGAAATGAAAAATAATTCCTAATCTGCTTTCATTATACTAACAAAACTGGTTTATGAACCTGAAAGATGAGTATTAGAACCTGAAGTGGCCTTATTTATCAAGGTAAATGTCCCTTTGTGGATGACTGACTAGAAAATGAGAGCCAGCGTTCCCCAGGTGGTACCTCTCTCCTTACTGTGAGGTCCAGTTGTGACTAGTTTGCCTATAAATATATTTTTAAACCTTCTTCTGCTCTGCTCTTTATCAGTGGGAGGGACCAAACACTTGCTGACTATATTTCCAAGACTCTTATTAGTTTCAATCAGTGTATTGGTGCTGACATGAGACTGAATGGCAAAAGAAAGGAAAAGTCAAGTATTTCTCCCTCTTCTTTGCCTCTTCTTTAACTCATTTCCTACATTAAATTTATTCAGTTTTAAACTCACAGTTTTAAATAATCAAAATGATGTTTATCTTTCTTTTCCAAACCTGATTGCCATCTATCTAATCTAATAAAAGAGAAACATGCAAATAGACTGTAACTTCGCTATGCCCCAAGCCACGCCCACCAGCCAATCAGAGCGACTATGTGCAAATTAACCCAACCAAGATGGCGGCCGGCAGCCACGGTGCTGGAGCAAGCAGGAGGCTTGGTTGCCCCGGCGATGGAGGAAGCCAAGCTTCCCGCCTGCCCTGCCTGGCTGTGGCCTCCGCTAAAGACAGCAAAGTCTCAATTATAGAAGATAAATAAATCCCAGATACCTCCTTCCAGCCAGCCTCCACTGGGAGCTTGGGTGGCTGGGGGCTGTGGCCAGCCTGCAAACAGCCATCAGACCCTCACCCAGGCTGGCCACACCCTCAAGGGGTGAGGGTCCCTGCTGGGGGGGCTTGACCAGCCTTCAAATAGCCCTCAGCCCCTCACCCAGGCTGACCAGGCACCCCAGCAGGAACCCCCACCCTGAAGGGGCTGTGGCCAGCCTGCAAACAGCCATCAGCCCCTCACCCAGGATGGCCACACCCTCATGGGGTGAGAGTCCCCACTGGGGGGCTTGGCCAGCCTGCAAACAGCCATCA
>NW_005369060.1:265477-270970 GCF_000412655.1 Myotis brandtii | reverse complement strand
ATATATATATATATATATATATATATATATATATATATATATATATATATATATATATATATATATATATATATATATATATATATATATATATATATATATATATATATATATATATATATATATATATATATATATATATATATATATATATATATATATATATATATATATATATATATATATATATATATATATATATATATATATATATATATATATGCTCCTAAGCATCTGTTCGACTGGTAGCTATGACGTGCACTGACCACCAGGGGGAAGATGCTCAATGCACAGGCATGGAAACATGGAACAAACTGATGAATCTCAGAGGGAAGGGGGAGGAGGAGGGGGAGAAGAGATTAACAAAAGTTCTTATATGCATTAGAGGCCCGGTACATGGATTTGTGCACTAGTGGGGTCCCTCAGCCTGACCTACAGGAACTGGGCCAAAACTGGCAGTTCGACATCCCACATATAAGCCAATAAAATTTTGGGTTGTACTTTTTTTTTTTGTAAATGATACCAGGAAACCACATTTAGTGTGAAAAGCCAAGTGCATGACTTATTATGAATTTCAAGAAAAGTCAGAGGGGACTTCTGGGCAACATGGCTGCATAGGTAAATGCAATACTCGAATCCTCAAAAAACCACATCAAAATTACAACTAAACTAAACTACAAAACAACCATCATTCAAAACCAAAAGGAAATTGAGCTAACTGGCTAAATGGAAGTCCTACAACTAAGAAATTAAAGAAGAAGCCACATCGAGACTGGAGGAGGCGCAGAGATGCAGAATAGGCTGGTCCCACACCCACAAGTAATGAATAAAAATTGGGGGGATATCTCAGCTGTGGAGGTCCCCCATGAGGAGTGAGTGGTCCAAGCTTCTCACCAGCCTCCCCCACCCCCCCACAGTCCAGAGATCCAGTGCCAGGAAGAGAAGTTTCCATAACTCCTGGCTGTAAAAACCAGGTCAGATTGTGGCTGAGTGATACAGAGGCTGCTGGAGTCCCAGGCAGTTCCTCTTAAAGGGCATGGACTTATTCGGACTCACTCCCTCTGAGCTCAAGTGCTGGGGCAGCAGCTTGAAAGGCACCAGAGTCATACAGGGAGAAACTTAATTGTTTGGAATCAAGGCAAAAACTAGAGGGACAGTTTTCTCCCAGAGGTGTTGGCAGAGGCCACTATTCCTTTTCTGAGCCCTCCCCACACAGAGCCATTAGGTGGGCACCATATCTGAGGTTCCATCAACCTGGATGATACTGTTTTCCCCACCCTGGTAATTCCCTGAAGTCCCGCCCCACCCAACTTCTGGGCCCACCCATGCTAAATTCCAGTGGTTTTTCCATACAAATGGCCTCTCTTGGCTTATGCTTCAGATTTTCTTAAATTCTCTCAAACAAGCAAAATCTGGCCTCAGTGAGCTCCATGCCTCTCATTAAGTGGTCCTAGGCCCAGCACTAGTAGCATCCAACCTTCATTCACTTCTTGGCCTAACATGGGTAACTCCAAGCCCAGCACAAGTGGCAGCCTTCTGTAAATCACTTTGTAACTTATTCTGAGTGGCCCCAGGGCAGAACACAGGTGGTTGCTGACCTTAGCTGAACCTCCCAGGAGGCCCCGGAGTCAACACACCCAGTGGACAGCTTCAGACCACATTGAAGTGCCACCACCCAATCACCTCCACAAGTGACACAATCAAGGGGCAGACTCAGCAGGCCCCATTGAAGTAAATCCTGATCTGTGGGGTGGGCCTCTGCACAGCTGATCCTCCAAGGTAGTAGGTAGTCAGTGGTCCCAGCAAGTTCTTATAGCTGATTGGCCTTTGTAAGTCCCTCCTGTTGACATGCCAATAGCCATCAAGGCTCTACTACAAGAGGTGGCTGTACAGCTCATGTAAGGGGCACACCTTGAGTACCCAGCTTGGGTAATAGGGGAGGCTGTGCCACTGGACCCTACTGGACACCTACTACATTAGGCCATGCCACCATGCCTAAGAGATGTAGCAGCTTTACCTAATACATAGAAGCAAACACAGAGAGGCTGCCAAAATAAGGAGACAAAGAAAAGAGGCCCAAATGAAAGAACAGAACAAAACTTCAGAAAAAGAACTAAACAAAAAAGAAAAGCAGTCTACTAGGTGCAGAGTTCAAAGCACTGGTCATAAGGATGCTCAGTGAACTTAGTGAGGACATCAACAGCATAAAACAAGATTCAGTCAGAAATGAAGGATACACTAATTAAAATGAAGAACTTTAATTAGTGTATCCTTCAGTAGAATCAACAGTAGAATAAAGCCAAAAATCCAATCAGCAATTTGAATATAAGGAAGCAAAAAACATCCAATCAGAATAGCAAAAAGAATCCCAAAAAAATGAGAATAGTTTTAAGGAGCCTCTGGGACAACTTCAGGCACACCAACATTTGCATCAGGGGATTGCTGGAAGGAGAAGAGAGAGAACAAGAATTTTAAAATCTATTTGAGAAAGTAATACAGAAAACTTTCCTAACGTGGTGAAGGAAATAGACATACAAGCACAGAGAGTTCCTAACAAGGTGAACCTAAAGAGGCCCACACCAAGACACATCATAATTAAAATGCAAGAAGTTAAAGACAAAGAGAGAATCTTAAAGGAGCAATAGAGAAGCAGTTAGTTACCAACAAAGAAGCTCCCATAAGACTATCAGCTGTTTCTCAACAGAAACTTTGCAAGCCAGAAAGGAGTGGCAAGAAATATTCTAAGTTTTGAAAAGCAAGGCCCTACAACCAAGATTATGCTACTCAACAAAGCTATCATTTTGAATCAAAGGACAGATAAATAGTTTCCCAGACAATAAAAAGCTAAAGGAGTTCATCACCACCAAACCAGTATTGCATGACATATTAAAGGGTCATTGTTAAGAAGAAGAAGATCAAAAATAAAATGGCAATAAATATATCTCTAACAGTTGAGTCTAATAAACAAAATAAATGAACAAGCAGAAGAGAAACAGAATCAGAGATATAAAGACCATTTTGACAGTTGCCAAGTGGGAGGGAGTTTGGGGAGATGGGTGAAAAGGTGAAGGGATTAAGAAATACAAATTGGTTATTACAGAATAGTCATGAGGATATAAAATACAGCATAGGAAATATAGTCAATAATCTAATGACTATGTATGATGTCAGATGGGTGCAAGATTTATCAGAATAATCACTTAATAAGTTATGTAATGTCTAATCACTGGGTGTACACCTAAAACTAGAAAAATACTGCATGTTAACTGTAATTTAAAATAAAAAATGATTAAAAAGTAAAATAAAATTCTCACATTAAAAAAAAAACACAAAGAATAGTCAGAGGGAATCAAAATCTCAAGTAGACAAATGGTTGTGAGGGCAGTTGTAGACTTAAGTTGTGTGTCTATCTAATAAACTAAATAGAGATCTTAGTTTAATCTATGAACACATCAAATCACTAGCAAGCTACTCTAGAATGTTTAGCAATATTCAGACTTATAAACATGATGTTACAAGATGTCATCACAATATTGGAGCATTTACCAATTTTTTTACTAACATATTGGTCAACATAGTATGCCTGGATCCAAAGATATGTGAGAAAAAGCACCAATGGATCACCCATCCTGTTTCATGCATCCAAATATCCTGTGCTTGTGAAAGAACTAACTCTACTTCTGGGATTTCAGTTTTGCACCATATAAAAAACAGAAGCTTCTACTAAAATTAAATAGGGATAGTTTTCTATATAAAGTTGAATGTGTCTTAGCATTCACTTTTTCAAACTCTGTTCTATTTCTGATTGATAGTGATTTTTTCTTTTTACCTTTTCAGGAGAAAACCAGGTTTCCATCATCTATATTATTTAGACTTAGTATTATGACTTTATAGTTTGATATTCAGCAACAAATTTTAAGCAATAAGTTACCAGGTTTTTGTCTGATACTTTATTAATATGCCCCAGTCACTTAAAAATCCCCTTGTTGCACTGTTACATTTATAATTAAAAATGTGTACCATTGTCAAAAGTGGCATGGAGGGTTTAGAGTTGAATCTTCTCTGACTGAAGGACTTTAATAACTTCATATTATTGAGTCCCATTTCTTTAAATCCTTGCTGAGTAATAAAATAAGAAGACACATTAAGTCTTTGAGACAGCCAAGGGAACATTCCTGCAGGCATTGAGGTATACTGCTCCCAACAGTGCCTACATAAGAGAATTTGAAGGTTTCCTTAAATGCTTAATTTTAAGATGTGAGATGGGCACAGGAAAAAATGTTTAGTTAGTATTTTTAAATAGAAACAAAATTCATTAAAATTTTGAACAATTAGCAGAAAGTGATAATGGCTGTCTCATTCACCCCTTTAATAAATAACTGATATCCTATATGTGTAAAGTTTTTGTATTTATGGTCTCATACATTGTATCCTCCAAAGTAGGACACTGTTGGGAATTGAGATAAGACATTTATAAGTATACCAGAACAATAGCCATAAGCCAGGACTGTCCCAGGCAGAGCATGACATATGTTCACTCTAATGTGATAGAAAATGAGAATGCAAGACCCAGTCCTTTGTTTTCTATGAATTCACAATGCACTGAGAGAGAAATGCAAAAAAAAGAAGAAAAATAAAAGATTATTCTGCTTTATTATTTCTACATCATTAACATTATTCCAGATTTTTTCTTCACTTGTATTATTTTATTTGATCATGAAAGAACCTTATCATATAATTACAACTATTGCCATTTTATATATGAGGAAAACAAATGAAAAGGAGATTAAATAAATTACCCATACTCACAGGGCTAGAAAGTGGAGGAGGTTGAATCTGAAACTATGCAATTTGACTCCTTCCCAGAGTAGGATCCTATGATCTATTACGGTAAGAATTGGACAGGTATTCTGGGATCACATAGACAGGGCACATAAGCAGGCTTTTTGACCAAGCAAACTTTCAGGAAGAGGTAACAAACTCAGCCACAGAGAAAGGGTGTGGACAAGTGGAAGGAACAACAAATATAAAATCAGTAGGCAAAGCACTGTAACTTCCTTAAAGATTAATGATGCATATATATATATACAAAAGCCTAAGTAACCTTTCAACCTTTCGACAGTTAGCTATGATGTGCACTGACCACCAGGGGGCAGCCGCTCACTGCACAGGCATGGAAACATGGAACAGACTGATGAATCTCAGAGGGAAGGGGGGAAGGGGGAGGGTGAAACGAGATTAGCCAAAGATCTTATATGCATACTAGAGGCCCAGTGCACAGATTCATGCACCAATGGGGTCCCTCAGCCTGGTCTGTGGGGATTGGGCCGAATCCATGCATGGGCCTCTGACATCCCCGAGGGGTTCTGGATTGCAAGAGGGCACACACCAGGCTGAGGGACCTCACCAGTACATGAATCTGTGCACCAGGCCCCTAGTATAAAATGCCCTTTCAATGAAGCCCCAGTGAATATATTAACTACTTATTTTTTT
>NW_005369060.1:255423-265059 GCF_000412655.1 Myotis brandtii | reverse complement strand
GTTTTTTAAACCACTCATCTGCTGTTGGGCACTTAGGCTGTTTCCAAATCTTAGCTATTGTAAATTGTGCTGCTATGAACATAGGGGTGCATATATCCTTTCTGATTGGTGTTTCTAGTTTCTTGGGATACTACCTATTATAAAAGAAAGATAATATATGTTATTAGTTGGAGTGTGTGTCCCCAAAAGATAAGTTGAGGTCCTAATTTGCCATACATCAAAATGTAACCTTATTTGTAAAAAGGGACATTGTAGATTTAATTAGTTAAGATGAGTTCATACTGGTGTAGAGTGGGCCTACAATCCAATATAACTAGTGTCCTTATAATAATAGGTAACTGCCTTTCTAGGACACACACACACACACACACACACACACACACACACACACACACTATGACTGAGACACAATTTGGAATGGTCAGCTAAAAGTCAAAGAACATCAAGGATTGCTGGCTGCCTCCTTAATCTAGGAAGAGGCAAGGAAGGATTCTAACCAAAATCACAGAGGAAACATGGCCATCATGACACCTTGATTTCAGAATCCTTCAGAACTATGAGAAAATAAATCTTGGTTATATTAAGCCATTCAGTTTGTGGTATTTTATTTCAGCAGCCGTTGGAAATTAGTGCAACATACAATTCAGGCATTTGTACAATTGTGGAGTTAGGGAACCTTTAGGCTAATATTAGACATTAGTTGATAAAGAATTTTTGCATCTCATAAAATGTCATTATAAGCATTTTATACAACACATGATGCTTCTATGCAATTACAGAAAACTCCAAAATTATAGTCCATCTTCTCGATGACAATGTGAAAAGTTATTCAAAATAGCCAGTTAATCTGATTATTCATATTTTCTTTTTTTTAAATTTTTTTTTATTGATTTCAGAGAGGAAGGGAGAGATAGAACCATCAATGATGAGAAAGAATCATTGATTGGCTGCCACCTGTATGCCCCCTATTGGGGGTTGAGCCTGCAATCTGGGTATGTGCCTTTGACCTGAATTGAACCCAAGACCCTTCAGTCCACAGGTCAGCACTCTATCCACTGAGCCAAATCGACTAGGGCTGGTTATTCATATTTTCAATGCAAAAGATCACTTAGATTTGGTACCATCCTGCAAAGCTGGATGCCTGTCAGTTCAACTTGAAAATACAGATTTTCTATAACACCCAACAGAGAAGGCACTAATTAACTAAGGATTTTGTTCTGCTCAAGCTTCTCCACATCATGTAATGATTTCTGCCAAAGGCAAGTAAGTAATAAGAAGGGGCCAGTTTGTATGGAATGATCCTTCCTCATGTACCAGGAGAAGCAGAAAATCAATGTTTGCTGATGAAAGAAGATAAAACTGTCAGGGAAATAAATGTTTATTTGAGTTTTTGTTAATACTATGGCACTAAGTGAAAAATCAAAATAAAATATTAACAATTCCTAAAAATGAATTGATTGAGTCATTCTCAATAACTGTGTTGTTGTTTTTCAGTCCATTTTACAAGCATTTTCTTTGTGTGGCAAAAGTCAACTTTTTCAGATCCTAAAATGATTTTTATTTCTTATTGATTTTGTTTGAAGCATCTTTGAGCATTTCAGGGAAAGGCTGTGATGAGACTAATTTGAAACAAATAGGTCGTGTTTAAAGCAGTACTGGTATAGATTATGAATTATCACTGACAGAATACATTTAACATAGAAGTGGATATGTAGTATTTTCTATCATTGTAACTGAAATTATTAAATTTAAATTGCAAACTTCAATATTTTAAAGTCAATCTAAGGAATATACCATTAGATTGAAGTTTGAAAACATAACTTAATTGGCATCTTTAATGTACTGGCCATAAGTGAAGAGGATAAATCTGAATCAATAGAATCACAAGTAGATCATTACTGTAGTTGTTTCCATGTTTCACTTTCCATAGTTTCAGTTAAACATAGTCAACCATGGACTGAAATTATTAAATAAAATAATCCGGAAATAAACAATTCATAAATTTTAAATGACACACTTTCTGAGTAGTGTGATGAAATTGTGTGCCCTTCTGCTCTGTTTCAACTGGGACATGAATCATCCTTTTATACAGCATATCCACACTGTATTACACTACCTGCCCTGGTCACTTAATACCCATCTCAGCTGAAAGAGAGAGAGAGAGAGAAAGAGAGAGAGAAAGGAGTGCACATTCACATAACTGTCATTATAGTATATTATTATAATTGTTCTATTTATTATTAATTATTACTATTAATCCCTTATTGTGCCTAATTTAAAAATTAAATTATATCATAAGTATACTTGTATAGAAGAAAATACCTACGATATATATAGGGCTTTGTGCTATCTGTGGTTTCAGAGATCCACTAGGGTTTTTGGGGACATATCCCCCATGGATACGGTGATATGTAGTAGAGATTAATTTAACTACAAATGATCATTTATGAGATGTCAATATGGCTAAATGACTCATTCTTTATGGTTTTTATCTTTATATGTATAATATATATTTAAGTATGTCTATGTAAGTGAATATATACATGTATACATATATGCATATACACACACAACATATATGTAAGATATATTCAAAAACATAAATTAATTTGGTTATCAACCCATAATGAAAAATTTCATTTAAAACAATGTTAAGGTATGTGCATTTAGATTTTATTGACAGTTCAATAACTACTAGGAAAAAAGATTGAAAAGCTGAGGAAAAAACTATATAGTAGAATATCTCCCAAGTTAAATAATACATAAGTAAAACTATGGAAGTATTCTAATAATCAAAATCCAAAATCCAATGCATCAATGTCTATGTCACTCTGTAGGACCTGTACATTAAAAGAAATGAAACTTTTCTTAAAATGATATACTTAACTATGAACAATACAACCAATAAATTCTCAATTGTATGTTGATATGTAGTATTGATTTCATTCTCTCCTTTTTAAATGTCCTGATAATTTTAAAATATTTATTTCATGTTAACTGCTATAATACAATGATGGTTATAATCTTAGTACTCCTACCTATATTTTTCATTAAATTATGTAATTTCAAAAAAGGACATCTAATTTCAAAATTCCATGTGATTTATACACCTAATTATTTTGACTCTGTTTTGCGACCTGCTTTCTGATCTCTCTGAAGATCCAGTTTTGACCAAGAGAAGCAAAGTGGTAAACCAAACAAATGCTCAGTCTGTATTTATATCATAGAACTTCATCACACAAAATTTCTTGTACACAAACTTGCAACCTTTTTTACTTAGATTTAACTCAAGTAAAATACATTTTTTAAAGAGATAGGGAGAATACATTAGGAAAATATAATCTATACCTCTGCTATTATATTACATAAAAGTTTTAAGAAATAAAAGCAAAATGTGATTGAACATCAGACCTTAACTAATGATTTGTGGTTTTCCTTTATGAATCTTCTGAAAAAGTAGAAGTAGAATGATTCCGAATCACAATTAAACAACGTAAGGTTAACAGTAAGGAAGAAGAAACTAGGGCGGGGTGTATAACTGTGCTCCTCATTAGATCTGAGTCCCGGAGACTGGTACTGTCTTATCCTGGAATTTCCCCAGGAAAAAAAAAAGTGTGAGACAAGAGATTACAAGTAGATAACCCCAGAGACACAGAGTAGGGGACTGTGAACTGTGACACAGAAAAGGAGGAAAAACCAAAACAGCAAATGTTATTGTGCTAGTCACTGCTGAGTGACTGTGGCCCCATTCTACTGGGACCCTCCGAAGAGTCATGTTGTGGAATGTTTCATATAATTGCCCAACCAGGGGGGCATGTACCATAAGTTCCTATTCCCTATTGACCAAAGAGCTGCTTTTAATACTCTGTAGTAAAAAGTTTACTCTTCCTTCAGATTCTATAAATCTATAGTCTCTTCTTAGCACTTAACAAAGAATTCACACAGGATTTATATCCAACCCCAAATATGCCAGATGCTACTGCCTAAGCAGGAAAGTAGTTTGAACTAAAACCTGGGGTTATTGCAGAGCCCTCTCTTGCTCTAAGATCTACTTGAAACTTATAGCTTTTATAGTTACCTGATAAAGTAACTTGGAACAATATTTCCAAATGTAGTACATGGAGCCCCTAAAATTCAAAACAGCCTGCCATACGCTGGCCCTCTTTCTCAGTGGTAGGGATTATAAAGAGCAATTTTTTTTTATAATCTTAGATGGAATATCCTAGTATGCCCAGACCATTGGACTCCAGAAAATCTTCACTAATTTGACAGACCACTACAATTTGGGGTATGTTATTGCTCATCTCTGGAAAGTGTTTATCTCACTATAGCATCCAGAGTACTTGTTACTGCTAGTTCAAAAGATCAAAATGATATGATGTAATCAATATAATGGACTGTTGATTACCAAGACCATCTGGGTCCCTGTTACATAGAGTAAGAGAGTTAATCTCAACCAAAAATGGAGCAGTACATATGGATTGCTGTCCACTCCCATATAAAAACAAACTAAACTATTTTTTTTGATGAGAATTGAAAAACATTTATTTGTCAAATGACTAACTGCCTACCAATTAGTGTCAGAGGTGTGTTGATTTGTTCCAGTGAAGACACCACATCTGGCCCAGCAACAACAATCTGGCTAGATTATTTTCCATAGTCTATCATCATCTGCCATAATCCACCTGGCTTTTGTGAAAAAAAAAAGAAAGAGAGAGAGAGAGAGACATAATGGAGACTACTACTGCTTCGTTGTCAAGTTTTTAATGGTATTACCTAATCTCAAAATTTCTCCTGGGATTCAGTATTACTTCTGATCTAATATTTGAATTGAGAGGAACCGTTTTATAGGATTCCACTGGGTCCTTCCTATCATAAAGACTCTGACTGACTTCACAAGTCAGGTAATCAATGTGAGGATCCTGCCAGCTGCAAATATATCCATTCCAATTATTTACTTGGGAGTCTGGAGAAATAACCATTGCCCACTTATCTGGGCCAGGGCTCCATTTATCACCTGACATCCATTATCCCCAACTCGGTGTTAGCATTACAAGTCCATTGATTTCAGTGCCATCTCAGACTCAGTATCTTCAATGACCCTCAAACAATCTTGGTATTTCTCTTTCTCCATTGCAAATTACTGTGACAAATGGCCACAAATCCCTTTGGAAAAAGATTCAGATTGTATGTTTTTTTAAGCTTCTAATAATATTACTAGGTCTTTCCTCAAAGAAACCTGGTTTCTCTTTCAAACAATGAGCACTGGCTCTGTGGACTAGTTCAGATTTTTAAACTGGATGAATGATTATGATTTTGTATTACAATATAAAATGTCAACCTCTTCACCAGTTGTCATTTTTGTCCATTTTTAGTAGTCAAGTACCACTCTAGACAGCTACCCCTATTTTTTATCCCTAAAGACACAATAATCTATTATTCATTACCACGTAGCCCTATACATAAAAGCAACCTGGTTGTTATTCTGACATTGCTGCTCATTACACTATTTATATCTACACTGTATCTGCTAGTGAAGTGTCCCCACCCAATCCCTGTCATTTCAGAATCCTATCAACCTGTTGAGTTTAGAGATCCCAGTTCATGGCACCATCCTCTACTTCAACCCCAGCACACAGAGGACATGCACCCCTGAGCTTCTCAAAGATGCCAGCGTCCATCTGACCAGTGCATTTACAGGATTGTCCTGGGAAATCTTTAAAAACAAGTCTGATCTAATAAATCGATGCTAACATTCCCACCCCTTAGTGTCTTCTGAGACCTTCTTTATTATTCTGCAAAGATAGTTCCAATATCTCTAATTTACTGCAAGACATCATGGTAGGTGTCTAAATTTCAAAGAGCCATCATAACAATATACTAGGGCTGCCTCCAGGTATTCTTCCAGATAATCAAATCCAAGTCATGGAAAAGTGCTTCCACCTCAAATTCCCCCTATTGTCAAAATCCAGACTCATACTTGTTTGAGCTAGCTCAAAATCCATTAGCTAAAGCCAGGCATACAACCAAGACCGAATTCAATGGAAGAGACAGGAATACTCTACCTACTGTATTGGGTTACCTGCAATTGTGTAGTGATGAAAATAATAGCTTACATTTATTAATTTGATAAAATATATTATAATTATTTATCAATAATTCAATCACAAATATAATGATGATGTACTCAGCAATTACTTTTTTTAAAAATATGTTTTATTGATTTTTTACAGAGTGGAAGGGAGAGAGATAGAGAGTTAGAAAGATCGATTAGAGAGAAACATTGATCTGCTGCCTCCTGCACATCTCCTACTGGGGATGTGCCCGAAACCCAGGTACATGCCCTTGACCGGAATCGAATCCAGGACCTTTCAGTCCACAGGCTGACGCTCTATCCACTGAGCCAGACCAGTTTTGGCGCAGCAATTACTTTTTGCTAGGCACTCTGCTAAATTATCTACATGTATTATCTCATTCAGTACATTAATATATTTTGAGCAAGTGACTGATGTGGGTATTAAATGTTTTTTCTAAATATATGACTTTCCATGGAATTAAATAAAAGATAAATTCTGAGAAAGCTGTAAATTAATTCAGATCTTCCAAGGAGCAAAAACGACTCTCTAAATTTATGAGGATTTTCATTAAATTAATAAAAAAAAATCTTTGGATATGCTGATGGACTGGGAGTAAAAAGCAGCAATTTGAGAGTATATTAAAGTTTTGAACCAAAAAAGGCTTCCTATATGATATATAAAATTCAGTGAAAACAAAACTATTTAAATGTATGACATCAATCAAAGTGGAACTGTTTTGATTGGTGCACTTTATTTTTCCAGTTTTTCATGTCAAATGAGCTTCTGCCTAAACAAGCTGTGGTGAATATATTTACCCATGTAAAATTCTAATCTAATAAAAGAGAAACATGCAAATTGACCACACTGCCGCTACACCCCAAGCCATGCCCACCAGCCAATCAGAGCGACTATATGCAAATTAACCCAACCAAGATGGCAGCCGGCAGCCACAGAGCTGGAGCAAGAAGGAGGCTTGGTTGTCCCGGCGATGGAAAAATGGTCTTGACCTATTTATTTTTGTTTTGTTTTGTTTTTATCCACAAAGCAAAAACTCCCTAGGGATAAATTGTAATAACCTAGTAGACAGTTTTAATGCTTCTTATATTAGTCTTTGGACATATGTAAGTATTTTTAATGAGTGGTTTTCAAAAATATTTTAGTGATAAAATATTACTCAGATAAAATCTTATCCAGAGAGCCAACTCATGAAAGTAGAGCTGTTTCAATTGATGGACATTTTTCTTTTTAGTTTTTCATGTCAAATTTCTTTTGATCTGAATACGTAAGTCCTTATAGTCAGTGCTGTAGGTTGTTTTTAAAATGTATCTTTATTGTTGAGGTGGCAGGAATGGGGAGGAGGGGTCAATTGTTTCCTTTGTTTTATTTTTTAAAATGAAAGGTCAATATCTTCCAGCCTTCCAGATATGCATACCCATGTTTCTTATTAAAACAAATTCAAAGATCCTCACATTATATTGATTACAATAAACTGTTTTTATGCATGAGAAATCTAAAATATTCAGTATCCTACTGAGAAGTTCTTTGTAAAGTTTGTCATGCTTTCTACCACATGGTCTCACTGCAAGAACGATGCAATATAATTAAAATTCCAACATTGACCAGCAAGCATGGCTCATGGTTGAGCATCAACCTATGAAGGAGGAGGTCATGGTTCAACATTGTGGGTTCAATCCCCGGTGGGAGGCCTGCAAGGGCAGCCAATCAATGATTCTCTCTCATCACTGATGTTTCTATCTCTCTCTCCCTCTCCTTTCCTCTCTGAAATCAATACAAAAATATTTTTTTTAAAAAAATCCCAACATTTATTTGGGTGGGAAATCTGAAAATATCATTTTCAAATTCATAGAGAAGAGAAAACTGTTTGAGGCCAATCAAGGAAATATTGAAAAACAGTGACGAAGAAGAGACTTGCTTTCTTATACATCAAAATATATTGTAAAAGTTTGGAAATTGAAATACCATGTCATGGCACAAAAAAAGGATAATTAGAGTATTAAAATAGAATGATGCAACTTTTTAAATGATAGCAATTGCATTTTTAACATCTTTTGGATGTTTTCATGTTTAATCTTAAACATTACACAGTGTAAAAATGTTTTTAAATTTATCATTGCAAGAAAAAATATAGAATCATTATGTTGTACACTGAAACTAATGTAATATTATATGTCAAGTATAACTCAGTTTTTAAAAAAGGAAGAGAAAATAGCATTTTAAGACTGCTGGGTATAATGTTGACTATCCTGTATGGATTAGGGCAGAGTGAGAGACCAAGAAAAGAGAGAACACTCATATTTCATACTATGGAAAAAACTATTTCCTGATGATTTAGTCATCAGATATATAAATAAGTATAAGCTGTTAGAAAAACACACATAATGTAAGATGTATTAACATGAGGAAACTTGCTTAAGTAGTTACAAAATCAGGGCCCAAAATAAAAAGATAAAATAGTTCATCTTTTAAAAACAAAAACCTCTGAATAAAAATAACATACACAATATTAAAAGACATCACACTGGAAGGTGAAATTTGCAGCATATGTATCAGATATTAAACTTAATGATGTAGTATACAAGAAGTCCCCACAGGCCTACAAGAAGACAGGTGGCAAACTGGTAAGAAAATAGAAGTAGATAAGAACTATCAATAGACAAAGAAGATGTACAAATGATTGATATATTCGGACCAGTGTGGGAAAATGTTCAAACTGACCAGTGATTAAGAAAATGCAAATTTAAACTTCATAGAGTGTAATTTACTTTCACACATCAAATTGGCAAATTTTTAAATGATTCATTAATGGTGAGGAAATAACTAAAATTCACTTTCAAGTTTGGCCAAATAATTCCATTTTAATAAAGGAAAAGTATCCTGTAGAAATGTTGGCATACATGTAACAAAGATGTAGGCAAACATATACATAATAGAAGTGTCCATTCGATTATTGTTCATGATAGTGAAAATAGGTAAGTAGTTTGATGTTGAATAAAATGGCCAGAATTACAATGTGTAATGCACCCACACAGTAGAATGTAATGTACCCTTACAAAGTACAATTCAGCCTTTGTGAAGGTAATGCACTAAGTCAATGGTTCTCAAACTTTAGTGGACATCAGAATTACCTAAAGGCCTGCTAAGACACAAGTCTATTGCTGGCCCCAAAGTAGGAGTTTCTGATGCGATGGGCCAGAGAATTTTCATTGTTAACAAGTTCTTTCCAAGGCAACACACATTGAGAATAAGTAGGCTGGATCTATACTTGCTCCTTTGAACACATGGACAACTGAAAAATTCTACTCATGGAATAATACTTTTCATTATCTAATTTAAAAAATGAATGAACATATCTACACTAATAAAAGAGAAACATGGTAATTAGCGTATGACCGCTACCCTTCCCATTGGCTAATCAGCATATCCTTATGCAAATTAACTGTCAGCCAAGATGGCGGCCGGCAGCCAGGCAGCTGGAAGCGAACATGAGGCTTCCTTGCTTCAGTGACTGCAGACTCCAACATTCCCCGCCTCACTTGCC
>NW_005369060.1:250669-254193 GCF_000412655.1 Myotis brandtii | reverse complement strand
CCGCCAAGTCCCCCCCCCCCCCCCCAGTGCACAAATTTTTGTGCACCCGGCCTCTAGTATAATTATATTTATGCAGATGCACTGAACAGGTTGGGAAGATATATACCAAACTATTTAATATTTTTCACTGGAAATGGGTGGGAAAGTGAGAGGAACATTCATGTTAAACATCCTATTGATAAAATCCTTTACTATACTCATAATTAATTTATTATTGGTATGATAATATTAAGAGAGAGAGAGAGAGAGAGAGAGAGAGAGAGAGAAGGAAGGAAGGAAGGAAGGAAGGAAGGAAAGAAGGAAGGAAGGAAGGAAGGAAATGAAAAGGAAGTGAGTAGATGAATCCTGAAATTATGGATGTCTAGAGGCAATATTAGATTGGTAGATTTACTGGCAAATTCCTCCTTTCTTTCTTAAACCTCCATACAACTTTATAATAAACCCTCATTAAACAAGGTAATCTGAACATAGTTCTAGTCCTTGCAAGCTAAAAAAAAAAGCTAATAAACAGAAATATAAAGGCTTTCCAGAGCATTAAAACACAAAATATTAAAATGTATTTAAATTAATCTAATTTAAAGTAGACTATAAGAATGCTAAGAAACATTTTTTAAATCTTATTTTAATACCTACGTTCAATTCTAAGATTTAGAGCCTAATCATAAATTACTTTAAAATAATAAGAAGCCAACATATGTTTTATTATGTGACAATATATTGCTTATGTGCTAAATATATATATATATACACCAATATATGTACATATATAGTTAGAATACATATTTAACCCTCAAAAGGAGTCTATGATAAAGGTATTATTAATACCATCTTCCCATCATCTCTATTATGTAGATAAGAAAACTGAGGTGCAGAGATCAGAGAAGTTTAGGAACTTCCCCAAGGTCAACTACCCAGGCAGTCTGGTACCAATCATGCTCTTAACTACTGCATTGACCTTATAGTATTTCCCTTGGATTCATCAACATTCTAAGATCATACACATTGCCAACTAATATGTTTTTTAAAGAAAATTTTTAAAATTTGGGGGGAAATGCTGTCTTTGGATATCTCTGAAAATGGAAATCATTGTGACTCTCATTGCCATAGGAATATGCAACAGACTAAGAACTCTCCTGGAGAGTGAATGAGGAAATTCTCCCTTCTACTGCATTTCCAGCTCTTATCATATCCAGATTAGACAAAGCAGCAAGAAAACCATTCCAGCCTCACAATATCAGCCAAGAAAAATCATCCTCAGGACCAGCTGCCAGCAGCATGCCCTTCAGTGTTTGGCCAGGCTGCCAAGGCCCAGCTGTTGTGTCAGCCTTCCTTATACAGTTTGTTGACAAAGAAGAGGCCCAGTTAATTTTTCAAACCAGATATGTGAGCTGAAACTGATTCACCTGCAAACACATGAATTACTTCTAGGAATGCAGAAATGATAATACTGAAACAATAAATTTTTGTTAAGATCAGAGCACAGTGAAATGTTTCCAAAAATGGAATTGCTTAGGAAAAATAAGGCAGCATTCTAGTCCTTTGCATCAGAACTTATTTTGGGTTGGCTAGAGATCAAAGAATGCACTTCATCATGAAAGGGAAGCTGTATGGATAAAATAACAAATTTCTAATATTAAGGGAAGATAAAGATGGAGATAGAAAGAGCAGAACAGCTGGGATGACTTAAAAACAGATAAGAAGTTGCATTTTTATGTAAAATTTGGAGTTTAGAAGGTACAGAATTTGGCACATTCAGTGTAGGAATAATGGAGCATAATGAATCTTCTCTTGCCATAAGTTGCAAGAGAAGCTGGTTTTGATCCTAAATTTTTTATTCTGGAATTTTTGTTCTATGTATATAAGCACAAAAATTATAATCAAATTATAAGTACACTAAATTTTCTTTGAGATAATATCCTTTAGTTAATTCTATGTTTTTTTTTTGCTTTTTAAATTTGCATCAGTTCATTTATTGCTATTTTAAATATCATTTTTTCATACTCTAATGTATAAAACTATAAGAATATTAAGAATATTAAAAGAATAATCATGCAAGTAACTATATTTAATAAATATATCTTTTCTGGACATTGGGCAGATCTACTTTGTACAGTGCAACATTACAACTTACAATATAGAATACTCAATAAATATGTGAGTAAGGCTGGTGGTTTTTTTAATGTATAATATTTGATATGTTACATTTGAAATATGTATATAAATGAATTATTTTACACATATAATGCTACCAACTTTATTGAGAAATTTCATGAACTTTGCTCATATAAAGTTATAAAATGTTCAAACAAAAACATGTAGAAAAGCTTCATTGAGAAATACAAATTTATGTCTTAAATGCTTATACATATTATGAATTTGTTTTTAGTGAAAGTAATTATTTTTATTATTTTTAAAATTTAACTTTATTGTTGAAAGTATTATAGATGCCCCCTTTTTCCCAATTGACCTCCTTCACCCTGCTCCCTAAATTTTAATAAAAACTTTTCACTGGCCTCTATTGTTTTCTCTATTCATTTAAAAATAAGAATGCTTTACATATCAGCTTCTTTGTCTATATCAAGTTTTAACAATTATTACTTCAGTCCTTATGTGTCAAGGTTGGCAATTTTTTTCTACCAAGTCTGATTATAATGGGTCAAATTTGTAGAAATCAATTTTATTAAGTCAATTTCATTCTTTAATCAATTTTCAGTTAATAGTAAATGTTATAAATTTCAATTTTAGCCATAAGCACATACAATATTTTTAATATTTTTTGTTATTTCCCAGACTAGAGGTCCGGGGCACAAAGTTCGTGCATGGGGGGGTTGTCCCTCAGCCCAGCCTGCACCCTCTTCGATCTGGGACCCCTCAAGGGATGTCCGACTATGGGTTTAGGCCAGATCCCACCAGGTAGTCGGATATCCCTCTCACAATCCAGGACTGCTGGCTCCCAACCGCTCACCTGCCTGCCAGCCTGATCACCCCCTAACCACTCCCCTGCCAGCCTGATCATCCCCTAACCAGTCCCTGCTGGCCTGATTGACATCTAACTGCTCCCCTGCCAGCCTGATCGCCCCCAACTGTCCTCCCCTGCAGGCCCTGTCACCCCTAACTGCCCTCCCTTGCAGGCCTGGGCCTTCCCAACTGCCCTCACCTGCTGGCCTGATTGCCCACAACTGCTGGCCATCTTGTGTCCACATGGGGGCGGCCATCTTGTGTGTTGGAGTGATGGTCAATTTGCATATTACCTCTTTATTATATAGGAATAGAGGCCTGGTACACAAAAATTTGTGCACTCGGGGGGAGGGGAGGTCCCTCAGCCAGGCCTGTGCCCTCTCGCAGTCTGGACCCCTCAGGAGATAATGACCTGCTGGCTTCGGCCCGCTCCCGGGTGGCAGAGGGCAGGCCCAATCCCTAGGTGCAGCCCCTGGTCGGGCTCAGAGCAAGGCCGATTGGAGAGTTGGGGCGCCGCCCCCTGTCATGCACAGAGCAGGGCGGATCGGGAGGTTGCGATGCCACCC
>NW_005369060.1:216085-249667 GCF_000412655.1 Myotis brandtii | reverse complement strand
TTTGCATATCGCCCTGATTAGCCAATGGGAAGGGTTGCGGTGTGACACCAATTTCCATGTTTCTCTTTTATTAGTGTATATTACTTTTATGGTTTTCCATATTACTAACAATATGAGTTTTATAAGACATATTTTACCATTTTAGTTTTAAGTATAGTTATCTCTATCAATCTATTCATTCTTAGAAGTTCCTATGCTAATTTTTATTTTTTCTTCAGAGTCAAAATGATAGCATCGTAACATCCCTGAGTATTAAGCATTAAGGAAGACATGAGCAAAAGACAAGCTTAAAATGATGGGTCATGAAATCTCCACATTGCTCTTTTTTAATTGAATTTATTTGGAGTAACATTGGTCAATAAAACTATAGTTTTTAGAGTTGCACTTCTACATTACATCATCTGTATTGGGATACAACATATTGTATCTATGTCCATCACCCCAAGTTCAAGTCTCCTTCCATCACCATTTATCCTCCCTTTCACATTGCTCTTTACTTTCCCCTATATAGTTGTGTTAGCTGGGTTTTTTTCTCTGTAACACAAAAACTTAAAACATGTAACTTTTTCTACCAAATAAGACATTATATCATAGTGTTTGTGTTGATTACCAATGTACATTTTGTACTAGTCAGGTTAAATATATCACAATAAAAATTGGCAATTAATGAGTAAAACATCCTGAATATTCTGTATCCGAGGTAAATTTTTACATTATAGGTGCATAACCTACAATATTCTCTTATAGCTAACCTTGTCTCTCACTCCTAAAAGGCTTTCCTTTGCTCATTGTTTCTAACTGTAGTGCCCTTTGAAAGTCCCAGTATCTGTTCCTGCTATTAAATAGCTTACAAAAGCTGTAGGTGATGACTCTGAAAATCTGAATGCATAAAGCACCTACCAGCGCTTGTTTTCCAAGGTTTCTATGAATATAACAACTAAGGACAGTAAACATGACCTCATACATCACAGGTTTTAGAACAAGTGCTTCCTTAGCAGCAATTATATCATCATGAAATCATGTTCCACATTCTCACATAAACTAATCGCCATATGAATTATATTACTCAGTTATATTACTGAGATAATTTTGTAGTTTTGTTTTAAATAGCTTCCTTAAAAGTGTCTTCCAAATTTTTCACAATGGAAAAACAAAAATTTCAATTTTTTATTTAATCCACATGAGTACTTCAAGCTTGAATGTTCAGCAATCAACATATTACACCCCCATGCTTGAATTTAAAACACACACAAACTTAAATAGTTTTCCTCAATGTCACGGTTCAGGACTCACCTGTGGACGTGGGTGTCCAGTGACCAAACAGGTCAATTCTAGGGTTTCTCCTTCACGAATAGTGTAGACTCTTTCAGAGTAGCGCTCCTCCTCAATATTACAGGCCAACCCTGAGTGCACAATACGAACCGTAGGGGGAGCTGTTGAGTCAGGAAGAGACACAAAATACATAAAAAAGGTAAGTATACCATCTTCCCATGAACCATCCTCATTATAAAAGCAATTCTTATTAGATTTTACCAGAGTAGAGTTTATCAAGCTTGCCACTCTTAGAATCCCCAAGGGTTTAAAATTTTTGCTGGACAAAAACTTTGGAATTTATCTAAAAGTCATCAATATATTTTTTAATGTGTCAAGGGGGAACAGGGTGGTGAAAGAAAACTGGTGACTCAGAAAATCACCATCATTACAAAACTACATAATAAAATTTGATTGTTAAAATTTAAGGAGTCCTTTCCTTTCTAAAATGCAAATTTTAATATAGTAAAGGATGTTGTCCAAATACTAGTTAGTGCAAATGAAGACTATTGAGAAGGAAAAAGGAATTTGAAGTGCAGACATTTTTCTATCAATTTTATAAGCCCTCTGGAAGCTAAAGAATGAGAAGATTTAAATATCAGGAATTGCACACCATTTAGTTTTCAATATTTATAGATTACTATACCAATATGATCAAAAGATGATCATTGAATTAAGCCACTGAAGAAGTCAATAAATCATTGATGCCTAAATATAAAATTCTGATTCAAAAGAGATGTAGTTCTCATGAAGCTGACCAATATAAATAATTTTCTCCTATTTCAGTGTCCCAAAAGCCAATAAAACTTGATGATCACCCATTGGTTCACATATCACTGGAAACCCACCATATGTAAAAACTTGTACTTCATGTCATGACAAATTTAGATAAATCTTTCCTGTCATCAAGGAGATTACCATCATTTGCTACCTTCAAATTGGAGATCATCACCATTTGTGAATGCAGTATTTTAGTTTATAATATAGCTGGGAGTGAGGGAGAAAGAGTTATCTTAATTAAAGGCAAGTGAAAAGGCTATATATACCTACAGGTAAAGAACAGTAGTAATCTCACGAATGTCCCGATAGTAATCTCAATCTAAACAGCAGTATTATTAGTAGAGGCTGTGGTTGCTTACACATGAATGCAGCATATTTGGAATTCTTATTTTTTAACTTTAAAAGTATAATGAATCCTACAGAATTTGATAATAAACTGATTTTATTAAAGACATAAAATGATTATAAGTCCAATTTAGGGGGAAAAAATCCTCCTGGAAAAAATTCGTGTTCTGAAAATAAAAAGTTTCCCCCAGCCCATATGCTCAGTGGTTGAGCACTGACCTATGAACCAGGAGGTCATGGTTCAATTCTGGTCAGAGCACATGACCAGATTATAGGCTCAGTCCCCCATAGGGGGCATGCAGGAGGCAGCCAATCAATGATTCTGTCTCATCATTGATGTTTCTATTTCTCTCTCCCTCTCCCTTCAACTCTGAAATCTATAAAAACATAATAATAAAAAAGTTTTCACTATGTTAAACTTTGTTTTATGTGACACAAATGTATAGAACACTCACAGATTTCAATAATAGAAAAGGACCTTTTTATTATCCTTCTCAATTTCAAACAGAAACTGAAAGATAGAAAGCTACTTATAAAAAATAAAACAAGTGGTTATTTCAATTTCTTTCTGAATACCCAAGTAGAGTCCTGTTCTTCAGCCTTCAAATTTAGGATTCCACTCTTCAATACCCAGAATCAAATGACATGTAAAAATTTCCAACAGTAGGATAAAAATGCAGAGTATGTTTAGAAGAGTAGTTCTTACATTCAGTATGCATAATAAACTCCCAGGAACTTGTTTAAATAACAGACTCAGAGGAATACACAGAAACCTGGTGTTATGTATGCCTAAAACCTCAAGAATCTTCATTTTTACCAAACATCTGAGATAATGACAGGACAGTGCTACTTAGATCAGATTCTCAGAAATAATTTCCTGGGTCTTCTAAATATTTGTGGACTAAAGGAAAATACTTAAAGGAATAAAATAGTCTTTTCTTTTTAATTTTTTCAAATAACTGAACTTCATGCTAAGCATCATTTCACTGGTTTAAAAAATTAAATGATGCTTAAATCAAATGCTTTTTTGGTCTATGGAGCCAATTTATCAAAAATTCTCTACCATGTCTTTGGATGCTGTCTATACATTTCTTTAGTTTTATAACATTAGAAATCCTTATCTGTAGTGTTTCTCTAGGTGTTCTGATATGTCATACATTTCCTACAACTCACTCCCTAGTGATCACATTTAAACTTCAATTTAGACAAGTGATATTAAGAGTTACTTATTTTAAAAGATCTGTCTTATACAACTGTATACACATTATAGAGGTTAGCGAACTGATGACAGTAAATAAACACTTGCAAAATATAAATAGAAAATTGTTAAATAGAAAATATAGGTCCATTACCTTGAAATATATATCAGTGCCAAATTTAGCTTAATAAGTGATAGCCCACGTTTATTAATAGATCTAATTATACAGTAACATGACATCCTTTCCAGACAAATTTATACTTGTTATTTTTGCTTTAATTTCAAGTCAATGAATAGTATTGCTATTTTAAGATATATCTTTCCAAAATACCATTATGCAAATAAGTAGCTTATTTAAAACATTTAAATTATATAGTCTGCACGTTGTGTTCATTTACAAGGGTTAATTTTTCTGCTACTTTCTTCTATATTTTAACACATTCTTGGGAAAGGTAATTGTTATATAGTGTAATCATCATGCAGCTACCACCTATTTTATAGGAGGGTGAAATACTCTCCCATACTGTAAGTGTCAAACATGTATTTTTGCTCCTATGCATTAAAATGTGTGCTAAGTAACTCATGTTGGGGGATGGGTTAAAAAGTGAAAGGGATTAAGAAGAAAAAATTGCCAGCTTTAAAAATAGTCAAAGGAATATAAAGGAAAGCATAGGGTATTAGATAGGATATATATATGAGTCTAATATGCAAAGTGTCCCCTTGGCAGTTTGACCGGGAGACCGGGAGTTCAATCACTTGTTATGACGTGTGCTGACCACCAAGGGGGTGGCGTGGAACATGGCAGGTGACTAGTCACAGCTGAGGGATCAAGGGAAGGAGGAGATGAGGAGGTGAGGAGGTGGAGGGGGGGGACCGTGCAGAGGCGGGGAGGCTGGGAGGCGGGGAACCTGATCGTCCCTGATCACTGGCCAGGCCTAAGGGACCCTACTCATGCATGAATTTCGTGCACTGGGCCTCTAGTATTGTAATAACTATATATGGTGCCAGATGGGTACTTAGAATCATCAAGGTGATCACTTCATAAGGTATATAAGTGTCTAATCACTATGTTGTACACCTCAAACTAATATAATATTTCATGTCAACTGTAACTGTAAATAAACAAAATGCTTACTCAAAATGTTCACTACTTCAACTGCTCAATGATAAGATGAACATTTTGGAAGCTTCCATTAACTACTTTGTTCTGCAGAAAAATCAACTTAACAGGTCTTAGAGCTCATCCAGGTCAATGATCTTATTTTCAAATTAGAAGTAAAGTCTGAGAAGATTGAGAGGAAGCAGGGCTTGCTATCCCAAAATATGCCTTTGGCTATTGATCATTTTAACCTAGTTATTTTTAAGAAACAAAGACACAGGAAAAAACTTTGATCATCTCCCTAACTGCCTAAAGGGATTTAGATAGAGTACCTGCTCAGGGAAGGGGACTATTATCGTAGACAACTATAGTGTAATATAAACTAGTGTGTGATAGACAGGGAAGAGCTAGCAAGACCCATTTGACCAAAGACCTCTCTGTGTCCCATTGTTAAAGATGGCCCAGAAAACAATTGTTAACCAAGCTTTTGCTTTTCAATCTCTGTGTGAAGTGCCTTCCTCCCCTTTGAAGTCCCAAACCACAACAATCCCTTCTCCTTAGTTCAAAATGGCATATAAACCTTAACTCCTTATCTGTCCAAGGGTCTCACGTTCCTTTGGAACTCTTGTGTGCACATACTTAATAAATTTGGTTATGTTTTCCTGTTAATCTGTTTTAGGATAATTTGATTACTAATCCAGCCAGAGAACTTAGAATGGTAGAAGGAAAATAAATATTTTGTCCTCACAACCAGTGACCTGGCTACAGGTCTGCAGCTATTTGTGTCCTAAATGAGACAAGAATCAGTGGTCATTTGATCTTTTCACTACTTCATGTTATTAAAAATCTAGCCTGATTATAATTAAATTAGGGTTCCAAATAACTCCCACACTAGACTTAAACTAGACTATGGCAATAAAAACAGATTGAGAAACTGTTCATGAAAAAGTTACACCACAACTAGATCAACAATATAATCCGTGTGCTTGCTCTAAACTTAACCAATATAATGTCCCCATTCACCATCTCGCCTCCAATTCCTGCCAAATTCATGAAATCTTACAACTGACAAAATATTTTGAATTTTTTATTCTCTTCATGTCTTTTTCCTGCCTTAGAATCTATAATGTCTCCGATGACATTTCACAGAGTCCCTATCCCTCTACTTGGCATTTAGGTGCTCTGAAAAAAGGTCATTATATTCTCAGTTGGGAGCTCTCCTTATCCTCACTGGTTGCCTGTGGAAGTGGGCTTCTTGGGATGTCATGAGAAAAATAATTTTTTGATACTTATACAGGAGGATGATATATTGTAGAAAGCTGTATTTCTGTGGAATTATACCCCTGAGTTTCCAAGTTCCCATTTCCCTTGGTCCTGCCAAGGAAGAAGTCCAGATGTGCCTTTAGCAGGGCTGTGGTTAAACATGTCTGCACAGTCCAATCCAGCATCAGGCTGGCTTAGTTTGTGCTCCCCACTGCAGTCCATCTGTCCATTGCATGGGAGTCTGCAGGGCCACATGGCTACTATGGAGGAAACATGGGTGAATGCAAGAGAGACACAAGAGCCCAGAGGCAAGAGCTAAGAGAGAGAACTTCTTTGTTTGGGGAATTATGTACCCACAAGTTTTCACAGGCTTGTAGTAGCTCCAGAGCCTTTAGCCAATGATCTCTGTTAATTACTAACAGGCACCTTCCCTACATCAACCTGACTTTACTGCACATATGCCCATCTTCTTTTGGTTGGACCCCTCTTCCCAGTGACATGTGGAGAATGGGTTAGGGCAGGGGTGGGCAACCCCTGGCACACGTGCCAAACATGGCACGCCAGTAACTTCTGCTGGCACGCGAAACCCTCTCTTATAATCTTCCATTTACAATTTTTTTCTTAATACCGACTTTTTTTTATTTTTCAGATAAATTCAATTTAGGTGCATCTTAGATAAATAAATAATTTTACATAACAAGTTATCTTAAAGACCATAGACATGGCTGACTTTGAAATGAAGTTGATTGAATTTCAGAGCAGCTCAATTTACCAAAGGGGCTTTAAGTTCATTTCTAGGTGGCTGCTTCTGAATTATTTTTACTTCCAATCACTGAAAGAGGCCGGCCAAGTTTTCCACTTGTTATTGTTTGGTTTTTGCTTTTTACTATATTTTATCCTCTGTCATGGTTGTTTACTTGTTACTAGAGCAGGGGTGGGCAACCCCTGGCACGCGTGCCAAACATGGCACGCCAGTAACTTTTGCCAGCACGAGAAACCCTCTCTTATAATCTTCCATTTACAATTTTTTTTCTTAATATCGACTTTTTTATTTTTCAGATAAATTCAGTGTAGGTGCATCTTAGATAAATAAATAATTTTACATAACAAGTTATCTTAAAGACCATAGACATGGATTGACGAGAGAGGGGAAGAGCAATTTCTATGCCTCTGCCTTAACTCTCCCTGCCTTCCTAGATCCGACCAGTGTTTTGGTTTCATCCACATATGCTTGTGAATCTTTGTTCTCAGTGATGAATTTTGTTAAGTCTCGTAATAGGAGTAGCCTGACGGATGAAAGTAGTAGCTCGTGCATATCTCTGAAGGTCACGAAATATAAACCTGATGTAAAATCTCTGTCATCAGTGATGCAGCAGCAAAAGTCCCACTGATAATATCAAACGGAGTCATAAAGTTTTCTGTCGGACTATCAGTGTACATGTATACATTAAAAAATAAATGTATTTTTCATCATCATATACTGTGTTTTTGTCGCTCGAATGAATTTTATTATTTCTTCAAGGTTCTTCACATACGTACACCTTAACAGATATCAAGTAGGCGTAACATGTTCTCAAAAAATTAGGGTAGGCACACAGAAGAATTTTGAGTCAGAGATTTTGCTGGTTTTGGCACGCACTCACAAAAAGGTTGCCCACCCCTGGGCTAAGGGTACTTACATTTTTAACAATCTTTGTTTGTGATGTTCCCTCAGCTATAATTACCAGACTGATATATGGGCCAATATTCATGATACCTTATTGAATTACTTAGCAATAATTTCTTTTACTTTTTTCCAGAAGATATGTACTTCCCAGTTATTCTCTTTGCTCTTAACATTCTAACCTGACATTAAATTAGTACCGTGCCAGGCGGAGCATCTTTTTGGCATCTGTCCCATATGACATAATTTGGAGCACAGAGTAGGTATTTAGTAACTAATTTATAATTTGTTTTAACAAATATCACTATGACATCAACATTCTATTTTAGCACAATATCAATTATTGTGGCACTGAATTTACTCCCTTTAAATATAAATGCAATCTGCAACACTATATCTGAAGCAATGTATTTTATCTTCTGCCATTTTGGAAAAATCCTCAATTCATCATCCTAAAATTGGACTAAGGGCTATGACCCCTTTTGCCCTGTAGAGTCAGCAATAAATTAAAATGTTAAAATATTGCATGAGACTCTTATTCATCCAAATTTTCTTGCAGTAAACCAAATCCCATTACATAAAATCTTTCCTAACACTAATCACATCATCTCCGTTAATTTGAATAAGCTGGCTTTGGGTTCAAGAGTTCAGCCTAAAAGGGCAAAAGAGAGACATTCTTTTATCTTGTTAAAATATACTTTTGAAAGTTAAACCAAATTCTGTCTGTATTCTGTTGGAGAAAGAACACAAATAAATTATTCTCTAATGACAAGAACCAGGAGTATTTTCAGCCTTTCATCTCATGCACAGACTTTCAAACATATATTTATTGAGCGACTGCTATAGATCAGATGTAAGGCTGTGTTCTGGGGACATGAAGATTAGTGGTATGAACTGTGTCCTCTAGCTTACAGCCTATTTGGTCTGTCCAATCTATTTAAGAAAGCAATTATAGTTGAACAGGATAGGTACACTAACAGAAGAAAGTCAGAAGTATTGTAAAAGGACAAAGCAGAGCATAACTAAATCTGCCTGGGGGATTCCAATATGTTTCACAAAGTCAGTGACATTTAATGTAGCTTGGAAAGATGCATGTGGTAGGAACTAAAGGGAAAGAACATTCCAGAGAGAGGAAACAATGTGTTCAAAGGCGTGTCTGTAAAAGGCTGCCTGCAGCGTTTAGGAAATAACTACAGTAAAATGGGGTCCATGCAGTTTATAGTTTATTCTGAACCTTGACACTGGTACCACTCTCTCACCTTGCCATTATGTCTCCAGACATAGAAGAGACACTGTCCTGAGAATGGAAACGAGGAGAGAGACCTATGTTGGAGCTCTTGCTAGAGATATTTGGAGATTAACTGAATGTGAAGGTGAGGGAGAAAATCTTAAGATGCACTGAAGTTTATACTTCAGTTAACTAGGTAAAAGAAGGTTATTTTTAAATAGAAGATACTCTCTTAACCTCCATGAACCCTACATTACTTGCAGGTGGGAGAGGGTTGAGATGAGGGACTCTGAGACCAAATAATGGAGGGCTTTGTGAGAGTGAGGACTTAGAATCAAAATGTTTTTGAGGAAGAAGCTTTTTCCAGTAACAGGCACTGTTCCCAAAAGACACACTGTTATTTGCAAGTAATAAGTTTAGTAGTAGGAGTTTTCTTTCCTCTAAGAATCTACACTAATAAAAGAGAAACAAATTAACCATCACTCCATCACTCCGCCACTCCGCTACAACCACCAGGGTCGAGGCATTAGGAAGGTTGAGAACCATTGCTCTAGATTCTGTAGAGAGACAGAGACAAAGAGATAGAAGACATCTCGCATTTTACTTCTCTACCATTGCCAGATACAGATAATAGAGTTGGCATTGCTGCTTAGCAGTCATGCAGTTTTTTTTAGTTTTTTTTTTCAGTTTTGCTTGTAAACAAACATAACAATAACTAGTGGCCTGGTGCACAAAATTCATGCACATTAAAAGGGAATTAATTAGAGGGAATATTTTAATATTGCTATTTGCCCTTTCTCTATAATAGAAGTGTCAGAGATGAAAGAAAATTAGTAAAATGTATATGAAAATCTCCTCCTGTCAGAGATTAGGGAGCGCCACGGGACCCAGAGTCAAGTCTCCACCCATCCGCGCATGCCTCCAAGTCCTGCAAGACCCAGACCCGGCTGGCCCCACCCCCGTCAAGCCCCACAGGGCAGGGGGCACAGCCTCAGGTCTCCCATCAAGCCCCTGGTGCTGGGGCGGGGGGCACAGCCTCAGGTCCCTTGGCCCCAGCGCAAGGGCTCAAGGGCACAAGGGCACGAGGGTGTGAGGGCAGGAGGGCAAGGGGCGTGACAACCATTTGCATATTAGCTCTTTATTATATAGGATTACATTTTCTTCCATTGTTCTATTGTCTAAGAGATTATATGCTTTCATAGAACACTTCTCACTTTTCTACATCCTACATTTAGCTAATGAACATTGGCAATAATTAGTCTCTTCTGCTTTTTTTTTTTAGTCTCTTCTGCTTATTTCATTTTTTTAATATGGGTTTTTTTTTGTTGATGAGAGAGAGAGAGAGAGAGAGAGAGACATCAATGTGAGAAGGAAACGTCCATTGGTTGCCTCCAGCACCCATCCTGACCAGGGATCATACCCATAACCCGGGCATGTGCCCTGACAGTGAATTGAACTGGTGACCTTTTGGTGCACTGCTGACACTCAACCAAGTGAGCCACAGTGCCCAGAGCTTATTTCAAAATTTTTGATATAACACAGGTGTATAGTACTTCTAAAAGATGATGTCTTCCATTCTTTTTACTTTTTCTCTTTCCTACCTGAGTTAGTAGTTTAAGATACTATGTAAATCTTCTCCTCCCTTCATTTTCCAGAATGGTCCCCCAATTTGACAGTTAAATTACATATGGTATCTAAAGGCCTCATCCATAATTAATCATGTAGTTGTTGATAACTCCTCTGCCTAATACCTCTGTCCTTATAGTCATTACATTACATATAATAATATGAAGATTTGAGAGACAAGATAAAGAATCCAGCTTTAGATGCTAATTATGATTGGACCAACAATTGGCAAGCTGTTCCTGGGCATAAAAATTTAGAACATTTAAATGGCAGTTGATGATTGATAGCAGTAGAAGAGACAAAATCTCAAAATAGAGCACTTAGAGCATAGAGTGAGAAGCTAAGAGGATAATAGAACCTGAAGAATATAAATTATCAATACAGGGAGGGAGGCCAAAGAATGATACTAGTATGATTATAAGTCTGATAACTAGAAGGAAAACAAAGAAAATGTGGTGCTTTAAAAAATTATGTAAAGAAATGCTCATGGTGAAATGTCTAACAGTGTCACTTACTACAGAGCTGATAAAGAACGTAGACAAAAGGTCATTATCTTTGACAGTCAGGATGGCATTGGTGAATTCTGAATGAGATATGGCTGTAGAGCAGTGGGGTCAAAAAATGAATGAGGTGAGATTTGACTGAAAGGGAGAAAAAAGATCTTAGTATGTCAAACCAAGATTAGGGCAAAAAGTAAAAAGCAATAGTAAGTATAAAATTGAACATTTTAGCAATATTATACCACCATCTCAGGACTGCAAAGAATAATTACTTACATTATAAAAAACAAACCATAATAATTACTTACATTATAAAAAACAAATAATATTTTGTCAACAACAAGAGGAATAATTATGGATGAGGCCTTTAGATACAATATGTAATTTAACAGTCAAACTGGGGGATCATTCTGAAAAAGGAAGTGAGGAGAAGATTGACACAGTATCTTAAACTACTAACTCAGGTAGGAAAGAGAAAGTAAAAAGAATGGAAGACATAATCTTTTAGAAGTACTATACACCTGTGTTATATCAAAAATTTTGAAATAAGCTCTGGGCACTGTGGCTCACTTGGTTGAGTGTCAGCAGTGCACCAAAAGGTCACCAGTTCAATTCACAGTCAGGGTACATGCCCGGGGTTATGGGTATGGTCCCTAGTTACGGTGTGTGCTGGGGGCAACCAATGGATGTTTCCCTCTCACATTGATGTTTCTCTCTCTCTCTTTTTCTCTCTCTCTCTCTCTCTCTCTTTCTCTCTCTCAATCTTTATCTCTCTAAAATCAATAAAAAAAACACACACACAGTTAGTATTTCCATCCTAACTCTAACTTTTTGCCAATACGATACTATACTATTTTCCTGGTATCCTGAATCATTTTTTATAAAATTGACTTCCCTAAAATCTCTCACTTTCTATTCTTCCCCTTTTTCTTTGTTAGTTCACAATTTACAAGTTTAATTTTGCCAATTTCTGTACCACATATGCAAAAATCTCTCAAAACTGTCTAATCTCTTCTGTAAACAAAGTCAATCAAGGTTAATCCCCACAGCATATAAATATGCTTAATCTCTCCCATATTAAAAAATGGAGACAGAACAACAACAATTATCTTCCTATCTTTCCTTTACACTCTGGTGAATAAAAATAATGGTGCACCCTCTGAGCCACACTTCTGCACCTGCTTCATAATCCTCAGTCCACAGCAGTCTGATTTCTGCTCTATCGTGTATATGTTAAGAAAATAAGGCAGAAAAGTAGGTCATTTTGGTAAGATACTAATTTCTTGTAATTATTTTGACCTGTCATAGCTCGCTTCCATCCAACTATAAGGATCTTTTAAAATTACAGACTTATTTACACTTCAAAACAATACAGACTACTACAGCTGACCCTTGAACAACATAGGTTTGAACAGTGCAAGTCCATTTATATTTTTTTGAAGAAATATAGTTGGTCCTTCATATCTGTAGGTTTTACATCCAGAGATTTAACCAATTTGATGAGCTGCAAAATGAACATACTAACATTCTATTGATTATTTTGGATTTAATCAAAAGAAGATCATATCTACTTCATATGAACTTTGATGAAGAGCTCTGAATATGAAAGGTTTTGAATATTTTTATTATTTTTCAGCACATGTTGAGTCACATTGTTATAATTTTATTGAGTCACCCAAAGACACTCCAAAGCCCAAAGTAAGGTAAGACTTTGAATCCTACAGTTGCTGGCTTTAGAAAGCAGCTATTATTGTTTCCTAAATAACAGGAATTGACATGATTTTTAGGTGTTAGTAAACAAGTTAAAGCAAAGAGTTTATTTTTTAATTTAAACTCAAGTTATCTGTTTATATGTGATAGATACTATTTAAGATGGGAGAAAGTTTGTCATCAAAAGAAAATGACATTTACTAACAATGTAATTATGTTCATAAGAATTTAAAGTTAAACAAATAAAGTGATAATGCAATTTAAATTTTAATGTTAAAACAAAGATAAAAGCAATTCTTTTTGTAAAATAACTACCTTTAATGTAATTTTCTCTATCATTTTCAAATCAAGGTGCTAACTTCACAGAAATTGAATACATAACAGCAAAATACTAATCTGACTTTTCTTACTAATTTTCTTAAGTGAAACAATATATATATTTTTTTTCATTTTATGCATGAAAGCTTCCACATTTCTATCTTCATATTTCATTAGAATACCTTTCATTGTTTTCATCTAGGAACATAATCTATTGATCTCTAAGGCTAAAACTTCAAAGACTGTTGATGGAAAAAAATAAAACACTTTTCACTGAATCTAAAGTTCTCAACACTATTTTCCAAGAACGCATTTGACAACTTTTGACATGTGTGCCAGAGAAGGATCCATGGGCCACCAAGTCTAAAACAGCCATCCAAGGCCATTAGACATCTATGTCCTGTCTCCCCATGTATGTTCCTACCTGAGGCCCCTCACTATGTTCTACACAGTATTTTTCAAGACAAGTATTTGACCTATACCTGGAAAATATTTGACAGTCAATAAAATATATTAGTAATCTCATATTTTGTTCACAAAACACTTGTGTGAACTAATCTGGGTACCCCAACTTAGTGAATATCGGGAGCTGCACTTACCCCTTCTTAGATAGGGATGTGACATTCTATGCAGAAGCTACTGGTTTCCTACTGGATCCTATTCCATGTCCTGAACTGGCTCCAACTAAAGAATGAATCATGTCTCTACCTAATCAGTAAATTTTAGAAAAAAAGAACTACTCCAGAAATTTTGGAGGCTAGGTCATAGACTATTTAAAAAAAAAAAAGCTAAGATAGACATACTTCACAATCTTGCTTTTATGATGCCATTCTTTATGTACTTTGAGTCAGGAAGGGGGCAAGTGAAGGAGAGAGACTACTCTAATGCTACCAAGAGGGGACAGCATTTAATTCTTAAACTCTTTGATTAGGTCTTCTTCCCCTCTAAAATCAAACTAGTGTCAGAAGCCATGTATCATGTGGTCATTGAAGCCTGATAAGATTCTTTAAACCAAATCTTACTAGTTTCTTATGAATTATCACAGTATCTCACAAGACCAGGACTCCTGAAGCTATAAGTACTAATTACATCATTTTAACCCCTCTAGACTGAATGTATACCTAAATAGACTTATCCTTCTCTAAAATTAACAGCTTTTGAGTTTTTTTGGAAAGATTTATAAAGCCCGAGAAAATACTAAAATCAAATTAGTCTCATCATTGTGCTCCAAACTTAATCACAAATTGGGTATTTAGAGAGAGCCATTATTTTTTCTAGTCTAGCTCATGAAGAAAGCAAATGAGATTTACTAAAGAATATGACAAAAATGAAAACTTCAATTTGCTTCTCTAAGAGTAGCAATGGCAGGCAGAGAATTTTGAGGATCTGAACTGCCAATTTCCCCATTGTTTTTCTCCATTGAGAAATCATTGCCTCTGCCTGTGACTAGCCCCATCAAAGACAAGTTCTTCAGCATATCACAAAATGCCTTTCGGATCCAAGAATAGAGAAATCAGTGGTGATGGTGACAACAAACCTTAAGTCTGCTTCTAAACTGCACAGAAGAACAATGATCACAAAGCAAAGATGATTCTGACTCTACCAGGGAAAATTCTCATGGTCTAAGAATTTAGCAAATGCCGGGAACCTATGCAATGCATGTTATTTTGACAATCTCTAGTTCTCCCTAACATCCTAAAAATATATTTTTAATTTAAATTTGAAAAAATGAGATACCAGCAACGGTTAGTAGTAAATTGTCAAAGTTCAGTTTTAACTGTAGTTCTGCCTTATACTAGAAACAAATTTTGTTGTATATATTACATATTATATTAAATATGTATATATTATGTTAAATACATTAATATAATTTGTTAAATGCATTTATTATACATAAATAAAAATACTTTTTCCTTTTTCTATGCTGCATGCTGCATCCCCATTATTTTAGGGCCAGGATTTATTATACATAAATAAAAATACTTTTTCCTTTTTCCATGCTGCATCCCCATTATTTTAGGGCCAGACATTCCTTTAGAATTTAGGGGAAAAGAATAGAATACAGAAAGAGAATTACTATTAATTTATATTCTGTTAGTTAACAAAAATATTCAATTACTTGGTGCCCTAAGAGTTCAAATTAAAAATATTTGTCTGAATCATGCAATGTGAAACATAAGTAGGTATTAGTAAATATTATCATTCAACTTCTAATTTTTTAGATATTAAGCTCTGACAATTTTAAGGAATAGATACAGGAGCTGAGAAATTGTTCAAAATTTCTGCTCAAACAATTCAATTTCCATTCATTTGAGGATGAGGTTTTGAGAATGGCCCTATAAGTATTTCAGTGGTTCAACTCTCTGGCAATGTGGCATGGCATCCCTCAGGAAAATTCTTAGACCTGTCACATTCCAGGTCATGTATTAATTGAAGCCCCAGGGACTGTTCTTCCCACTTTGCTCCTCCTCAGTCACCTGTGTTCCTTTGGCTTGCCATCGAGCAAGATTCTGCTCTCAACTTTAAACATTTTCCTAAATAATTTCATAAATATCCTAAGTATTGTCATGATGATTATTATTAATGTTATTGTTTGTTAATAAACAAAAAATATAGGAAATTTGCAATGTAACAAAAATCTTAAGGGTAGTAGCAAGTCAAATGGGTGACCTACAACACTTAACAAGTACACAAGATTTTTCTATTTAATTTTATATCTTTAACCTATATTCTCCATTACAAACTTCTAAATAATGATTGTGGGAACCACACCAGAGTCCCCAGATAGTCAAAGCTAATTAGAATGTGGAGGCCTTGTTGAGACTATGCCAGAATGTCCAAGGCCACTCTGAATACAGCTGCAAGGTCACAGTGATCTCATGGTACACTGTGCCCTTCTATAGTCAAATGATTGATGCCATTGCTGGCTAGAGGCCTTTTTTGTCTAAGGAGTAATATGCATGGTGATTAACCAGGCGGTAGGCTAGGGAAAAGGCTAGAGAGCAGAGATAGAGCTGAAAGCTGGTACTGCTATGATGTAAGACTAAGAGCTCATAGAGAGCTCAGATATAGCTGCCATGTTATCCAGCCAGTGTGCTGAGAGAGAAGATCAGGGGTAGTTACTATGTGAAGCTACAGAGACCAGCCAGTGTGCTGGGCAGGGGAGACAGAGGAGCTGCTGAGCCAGAGAACCTGGAGAAGATACTGAAGCTGTAGCTCTAAGGGAGAGCTCAGATGCTGCTACTATGCAAAGCTATAGGTCTTCTAGAGGCAGCGTGCATCTGCTCAGATAATAGCTGTGGGTACAGAGATTAATGCTACTATGTGGGAAAAATATGTATTTACCAGCCGGTGTGCAGCTACTTGTATGGACTTTGCTGCGAATAACTGTTTTGTCTAATGGCTTATGACCACTGGTTTCTTCAATAAAGACTCATTCTTATATACCCACAACTTCTCATGGCTTCTCCGTCTAAGATCCGGCATTCAAGAAGGTCCAGGCCCTAGGCAGAGGGGCTTGGACCCTACAGTTAGTACAGTGGGTAGGGTTCGAGAAGGAACCTACTCTGGCATAGTCGGGAAGAATTTAGAAGACTATATGGACTCAGAGCAACTCAGAGTCCCAGATCTCTGGCTGGGCTCTGACTGCATCAGGCACTCAAAGCAACAGTGCTCTGGCAGAGCTCTACCTATCTCTGACAATGGTATTTCCCTAAATTTTTTGAGCAAAGAAATATATAACAAATATTTTTTTGTAGCCATAGTCCATAGTGTTAAATGTGAAATTGTTATGCTTAAATTCTCACAGCACCACTCACCCAACTTTAATTTCAAATGTTATGTTGAAAATTCTTCTAATTTTACCCTGAAGAATTGATGAAATCATATCCATTAGATGATAGACCAAATAAGTTATTCAGACTTTAACTGTTCCTGGTTAAACCAAAGTTGGGTAGTACTTTTCAAAATCTATTTCCAAAAACAAGTGGCCCATACATGTATTTGATGGTTTTCAACCTAAATACTTTTTAAAGAAATTTGAACCACCAAAGTATCTAGTTTTGCCTAAGATGTGTGTAAAAATAACAAAAAAATAAATCAATGAAACCTAATGTAGTAAGCGTGAGGCAATATTTTTTAGATGGGAATCTACAATTTTTTTAGGGAAGCAGTTTCCCAATGAAGATTCAAATGTAAAATACACAGATGTTCTCTGAAATTTTTTCTAAATGATAAATTTAAAGATAATCACAGAAGAGGGAAAAGGTATGATCAAGTATAACCATTAAAACAATCCTAAATTTTAAAATAACTGATAAAATTATAAAACAACCTAAGCATCAAGCAATAAAGTACTAGATTAATAAATGGTGAAACATCCATAAATATATTATTATCAATATAAAATGATGCAAATCTATGCTTATTGACATGGGAGAAAATCATAATATGTAGCTAAAAATAATATGTATGGTATGGCCCTGTTCATGTACTATTGCACATTTTGTGCATAGAGACATGTCTAGTAGAATGTTGACTAGAATGTTAGCAATGGTGATACCTTAGGGAAGTAAATTTCTGTATATCTTTGCTTTTTTTCTTATTATGGTCTGTATTTTCCAAAAATTTTTTTACAGTAAATATTTTTCCCCCACAAGTAACAAAATGATCTTATTGTTTTTGAGCCAAGCTCTCCCTCTCTGACTATAACAATTCTCTACTTCTACTTCATGGTTGTACTAATTCTCTTACTTTTAATGGATAAAGGAAACACTTGTCTAGCTGGACCCACCATGTTTTTCCCCATGTATTTCAGACTTTTAAAAAAATATATTTTAGAACCTTCTGAGTTTTCTTAAACTATGTTTCTGGACTTCAAAAACCCTACCTTTTTCTTTGCCCTGCCAAGATTTTCTGAAGTATAACCACCACCTCTGTTTGTAACTTTGAAGAAGTTTTCACTTATTGTGTAACTCTGAATCTCTAAATAACTGTCTTATCAAAGTCTCAGTAAGCATCCTGAGGTATTGAAATCTGGTAGCATCCTTGGAGAGTGACAAGTATTTCTTTTAATCTCCAAGATGCTAATGTAGATTTCTGCTCTTCTTGCTCCTGAGTTCCTTAATGAAACTCAACAGTCTCTGACATTCTCCCACCCTAATTTTAATTTTTATTGTTTCCAATTTATTTGTATAGCAAATAAGACAGTACATAAAAATCCAGTAAATAATCAAGCTCATCATGGTTCAGATCACCTGCTCTTTTCACTTCCCCAAGCCCCCGACAATGAATCATCACTCATGTATCACCTTACCCATCCCCACATTTACTGACCAACTCTCCCGGAGATCTATCCCACAAACACCAACATTACAATTTTACATCATTATTGTAATCTAAAGCAACAACTAAAACAGTCAAAATTTTAAGCAAGGAAAAATGGAATTTCTTTTTTCAATAATAACTTTCTGCCACAAGTAATTTTCTCCCATATCTGTTTAATGTTATTGGTAAGTAATGAACAAATATCTTCTAATAAAAAAGTCTCTAATGATAAAAATAATTGAATCTTTCTAATGTTGCTAATTTAAAGTACTGGGTTTGGAATTGGATTTCCAGGGTAGAAAATAATAACATATAATCATGGATAATCTTACTTTCTTCATGTATAAACTGGGAATGATACAACTTTCTATTTCATATTGTTGTAGCAATCATATTAGGTAATGCATATCTAGGGTTTAGCACAGTGCTTGGCTCACAGAACTAACCATTCAAAATTATAATTTTACTAGCTGTCTTAAATCATTATGTATGGGAGAAAACATTTGAGCAATAATATTATAGCTGATTAATAAGACTATTGTTGATAAATAAAATCATTACATTTTCTTCCCAATAATTTATACAAAAAACCCACTAGAAACAACATTTGCAAAAATGACATCAACTTTATGTAAATTTTCCACATAATGAAAAGAGTAAAATTTGTTAACAAATCTAAACTTCTCCTTTTGAGTCCAGTTGATCAAGTAAATAAATAAAAATTATTTCTTAAAATTTCTACTGAAATTGGGACTTTTCAAAAATATACATGGAAAATAACTCCTTAACAAGGTAAATACTATTTCATTTACTTAACTATTTACACACTATTTTCAAATAAATAAAAATAAGGAAATGCCTAATGAATAAAAAGTAGGTTTATTGCTTCAACAGAGTATTCAGAGGCTTTTGTCTAATTAATCACTATAATCAGCATTTCTAGAAACAGCATTTTAATACTCAGAGTGCAAAGCATGTATTGCTTCCCTGCCATAATCTCAAAAGGAGCCAAATAATAGTAGAAATTATACATATGTATCTAAATAAACTATTAGAAAATGACATTTTCAATATTGACATTTCAATACCTAAAATGTACAGTGGACATATTTACTTTGGAAATAAGTCAAAAGTGTCATTATGCATGTGAATCCTTTAATTTAATTAAGGTCTGAGAATGAGAGACCTGAATGTCTAATTCCAGACCTATTTTGACATATATCAAATGTTCCTTAATTTCCAATGAAAGGCCTTTTTGACAAGTTTCCATATTGATATTGATATGTTCTTATTAGCCACTGGTACTTGTAGGTGGTGCTTTGTCACTGACCTACATTAGAATATCAATTATGACAGCAAATTAATTGCTGCTCCCAATAACTCAGAAGATGGTCTCAAACCAAATATTTAGAAGAGTTCCTTAATAGAAATGAAACATGAATATCTGTTTCTACTTTACTTATTTGATAAAGACACTAAAAAGTTGAACATAATGATAAATGGGTTTCCAGGTCCTCAAAATCTTTCTTAGTTAGGATTTATTACAGATGTTACATAATTCAGTTCTGAAAACAAACTTTGTTCTTAAATAAATCAGACAAGAAATAATTAATTTTGATAAATTTAAGGATAAAGTCCTTGACATGATATATGTATGTATACATTCATGAAAACCTCAAACTAAAAACATTTACCTCATGTTAACATAATATTTGTTCTAATTTTTTTCTTCATATAAGTAACAGGTTAAAATATGTGATTTTCTATCATTCTTGCAGTAGGGACTGCTAACAGTATGCTTCAGTGTGCAGGGCTTTTATACATTTTGGGAGAGTTTGCTTAAAACTCCCACTCATATTTTCTCAAATAAAGCTTCATCTAGTGCTTTTCCACACTGAAGCAGCCTTCCCTCAGATGATCACATTTTCCCATACGCCATTTATACGGGGAAGGACCTATGGCTCATCCCAACCCCAATTAGTTATCTGGGAAAAGGAGTTAAACACAGTAAGGCTGTGGCCTGTGCTACTCCAGCCTCTTCCCATCCATTCTCATTCTAGAGGACACATGCATTAAGTTGTCGAATGGTGCAGATGCCATCTCTCTGATGACTCACACACTCGTATCATCAACACAGATCTTGGCCCAGCCCTCCAGACCTCCTGTATCCAGCTGTCTACTTGACAGTTTCTCCTGAAAGTCTTAACAAAACCAATATATCCAAAATTGAATTCATGACTCAATACCTCTCTGTTCTTAATAAAAGATGTCTTCTTTCAGCTTTTTCTATGACATTGAATGACAATATCACCAAAAAATTGCTTATACCATACACCTAGAACTCACCCTTGCATAATTACAAAATGCTATTCTTTTTTCCCTTAATTTGGCCATTCCCTCCATCTTCATTACAATCATGCCGTCCCAAGCCACAATCAGATTCTTAACTTGTTGACCCCTTTCTAAGTGTGCCTATAAACAGCACACTTGTGATATTTTGAAATGGCCATGCAATCCCTTACTTAAGGATATTCAGTGGCTCCCTAATGCTTTTAAAATAAAATTAATATTATCAAGATTTTGAAAACCCTGAAGGTTCTTCCTCTGCTTCTACATGGCATTCAAACTCTCTCGTCATTCTCTCTTCCAGCCTTAATTTGCTTGGATTCATCATGGCCCAAAGCCTTTGCACATGTTCTTCCTGGTTCCACAAAGTCCTTTCATCTCGTCTTAACATGGTTATTACTCACTCAGAGATCAACTCCAGTGTGCCCTCCACAGGGACACATGCCCTGGTCCCTCTACATAAATAAAATCATTCATTTGTGGCATTTATGGGCACTCAGAGCAACATGGGCCTCTTCTTCCCACCATCCTATCTAATAAAGAGGGAATATGCTAATTGACCCTCATGCCATCACAAAGATGCCAACTCCCACAGCCAATAAGGAGGGAATATGCTAATGGATGCCCCACCCTCAAAGATGGCGGCACCATAGCCACAAGATGGCGGTGCCCAGTCCCCTCAGCCCCACTGGGGCACCTGCCACCAGAGTCCCCTAGTCCCCTCAGCCCCCCAGCTGCCCAGCGCTGGCCCGAGGCACAGGCAAGCCTCAGATGGGAGCTGCCCAGCTGCCCAGGGCCACCCGAGGCTCAGGTAACCAGGGCCAGCCGAGGCTTGTGCTGCCAGCAGTGGCAGCAGCAGAGGTGTGATGGGGCGTCGCCTTCCCCTGATCACCGAGTCCCCTGAGGCCTCCCGGACTGTGAGAGGGGGCAGAGGGACCCCCCCTCCAGTGCGTGAATTTTCATGCACCGGGCCTCTAGTTTATCATAATACAACTTTTGTTGTTGTTGTTAATCTTCACCTAAGGATATGTTTCCTATTGATTTTTAGAGAGAGTGGAAAAGAAAGGAGAGACAAAGAGAAATATCAAGGTGAGAGAGACACATTGATTGGTTGCCTTCTCACATGCCCCAATCAGGGGTTGGAATCAAGCTTCCTACTGAGGGATGTGCCCTTGACCAGAAAAGAACCCTGGATCCTGCAGTTCTGTGGGCTGACGCTCTATCCACTGAGCAAAACTGGCTGGGGTCATAGATACACTTTACATGCACTTCTCTGATTAGGAAGTAAACTTCATAAGGACAGTGACTGTGCCTGATTTTATTCAGCATGATATCGTAAGTACCAAGCATTGTGTCCAGTATCTAATGTATTTCATGGAATGTCTACTGAAGCAATACATGACTCCAGTAGAAAACAATAACCTAGCTAGATATATAGTAGGGGGAAAAAGGAGAAAAGGAAGGAAGGAAAGAAGAAAGGAAGGAAGATGGTGGACATAGGAAAACAGAGGCTAAACATTCCACTTGAAATGTAATTTTATAGATTGTCTATTTCCAAATATTATACCTTTTTTTCTGATTGTCATTCCATAAAATGGGACTAATCTAGGTGCATATCTCTTAAGGTAAAATAGTTTAAACCATAATTTCCAGTAGCTTGAGGAGGTAGCATTTAGCTTGTCTTTCCCCTAGTCTGTTTATTATGTGGCAATTTCTACATATAAAATGTCAAAAAGGTATATTGTGATTTATGTTACAATATTTTCCCTAAGTGTTATATTATAATACTCTTTTTACTGGTTGGTGGATCTCCAGTCACCTCCTATTATTCTGGACTAGAACAATAGATTATTTGCTTTATGTAAGCAAATTACTGACATTTGAAAATGATATCCTTGGGTTCAACAAAATTCAAACAAACCATCTCTTCTCAAACAGTTTTTGTGATAGTATGTTTCTGACTTGCAGACAAACTGTAAAACAGCCATTATATTCTGAAAAAATTCTGTTTGTCTTTCAAATAATGAAATTGTTTCTACCCATGTTTAGATCTTTATTTACCTTGGTCTATCAAAGTTATTTTCCTGCTTCTACCACACCAACAGTTTGGCTCAAATAAACTCACAAAAATTCTTTACAGGTTTCAATGTTTTTTGTTTTTTTTTTTACGTTAACATTACAAGATGAGATATAATGATCTTTATAAGGATGTACTCACACTGATTACCAAAATAACTTCCACAATCTTTTTTTTGTCTGGAAAATTGATATGCCTTTACTTTATCTTCCCTACCATTAATAATTATTGATCACATATATTCAAAAAGGGGATAGCAATTTTTTAATAATTCATTCTGTATTAATTTATTTTAACAAGGCTCCCTTCAGTTCTGGAAGGCATACTTTTACAACTACTTGCAGCATATTTAGATAAAAAATATCCTGTTATTTGTTATTAAAATGCTAAAAAAATAAAATACTGAATTTCAAAGTTAACAAACTGAAGTGAAAGACAGAGAGAGATTCCAAGATTTTCCCATCCATAGCATTCTATTTGGATTCATTCCCTGTCATTGGAAACAGGCTGCAGACATGAGCCATATGTCACAGAGCATATGTTTTTAAAACTTACACAGCAGGAATTACCATAAACAGCAGAGTAACCAGTTGGAAGCGGGGAACTAAGGGTTTCTACATATACAGTAATGTTTTCCCTTCCTTAATAGGTATTCTGCTGACAAGTTTTGAAGTGTCAAAATTAGGTTACCCTCTGACAGCAATTGGCAAATAGGTTTATTATATACTTTGTTTAGTCCTTTATAATTTATCTATTATAAAATATATAATAAGATTTTAAATTAGTGCTCTCTAGCAAGAAAATAACAGACTAAAAAATGAAGTTTTCTGCTTAAATTTAATGAAGTCAAACAATGTAACAAGCAGATCCAGCTCATGGATAATAGACTTCAATCTGATTTTATTCTTCGGGAACAATGCTGAAGAAGAGGAGGCAGGACTTTAATGCAACACTACCCAGAAAACATGGGCTGCACCTAAAGAAATAGCTATGGCATATCCACATCTCAGATTGTATTTATCATCTGTGGATACTCAAATTACCACTTTGGACTGAGATAGCAAAATAATTCTAGGCTCTATACGGAGTAGACAATTATTATTTTTTAAAGTTTTTATTTACCTGAAGTCTGAACAGTTTTTTAGAACCATGAACCATGATGCGAATATTTAAAAAAAACCCCACAAAAATAAAAAACACATTTTATTATCATTGGATATTTCAGCTAGGTATAACCATATACCCTGCTAACTATCAAACCCTCTCACAAACACCTACATCTCCCCACTTATGGAAGCTGCATAGTGTTAGTAACTTGCAAGTTGCCATAAATAATAAAAGAGAGAGGGGCACACATATGTATCATAGAAGCAGAGAGACAAATTCTAGGGTGGTAGAAAAATCTCCCACCTCTTTAAAGTCTAACTTTATCCACTATCCTGGAATGAACTTTGCCACATGTTAGATAACTATCCCCACAGGAAAACTGGCATGTACATATATGGTGTAGAGTTCCAGATGACACTCTTGAGTTACTATATCTAAGGATTCAAAGTAAAGGCCTCAAACACAATTATTCTTTAAATAGAATACAATTGGACAAATTTGATTAATAGATGTGATAAAAATAAATGATTCATTTCCTACATAGGAGAAAAATTAAAAAGAGAGAGAGAAAATAAAGCTGTCTATAACTATAAAAGAGTTAGTAAACATTCTCAACTGCAATGACATCCTCAATTAGAATTAGTTTGTAACATAACTTCAGAAGTGAAGGCTGGAAAAAGCACAAAAATGAAGAAGAACTTATAGTAAACTAGAAAGAATTGTGATAAGAAGAAAGCGAGAAATAGGCATGAGAAAAACCTAATCTTGAATAATCCCATTCAACTCAATTGAGTAAATATTTCATTGAGTTGATATTCTATACAAAAATTTTGTATTAACATTTGTGAATGACAAAAAAGTACATAAAACCTTTTCTTTCAGAAGCTTTGGAGGATGGCTGGAGTTTTTGGGTACATATAGGAAGAGGGATATATGCCAGGCATAAGGGATGGCTATAGAAAAGGCTCAGAGGCAAAATAAATAAAAAATTCTTCAGGATATTCAAGTTTCAAATAATGGAATACAGTGAGAAAATAAAGTAATATAACAGGTGAGCCAAGCCAAACCAGTATTCTAGATTAAGGAGTTAAGACGATATACTCTAGAAAAAACAGACAGTCACAGAATGTTTCTGAGGAGACATGAGACTCCTCAGATAAAGCTAGAGAGAGGCCAATTTAGGTGAGATGAGCTGAAAGAAAGATGCTCTAGCCACTACCGATGACTTCATGGTATAATGGGATCAATTTAAGACACAGGCACGGCGGAGGAAGGTACCTAGAATACACATGGAATTCCAGGCAGAAGAATGTGGGTTTTACTTGATTATATTTAAGCATGATAATAACAGCATCAGACATTAATCTGAGATGGTAGCAATGTAAATTTGAAAAAAGAAATCTATGTGGAAGAGAAAAACTAGAAGATCTGAACTTTCTGCTAACTTATCTATTTCAGTGAATGGCACCAAAGAAAATCACATATTCCACCAAATCATATATCTGTAAGTCATTCCAGACATGTTCTCACAGCCATATCCTTCCACATCCATAAAGATACTACTAATAATGTTTAAAGCATACATTATACAATGCTTACTATGTGTCAGGAACTATTCTATGTTCTTACACATACCAATTAATCCTTACAATTCTCTGAGGTAGGTGCTACTCTTCTCATTTTTCAGATGAAGAAGAAATTGAGACTCAGAAAGGTAAAATAACTGATCCATATTCACTGAGCCAGTTGGAAGCTAATGATTATGCTAAAGTACCCCCTAAATAACTTCTAAATTATTCCTTCCCAACATATTCCTCCCACTGATCTAGTCAAAATCATATTTATGTCTTACCTAAACTACACACCAGTCTCTGAATGAATGTGTCTGCCTTCAGTATTATCCGTTCTCTGTTACAGTGTCACATCATTTGTTCTAAAATAAAAGCCATAGTATTATTCCATCCTTAGTTGATAAAATACTCTACACACACACACACACACACACACACACACACACACACACACATTTTTATAAATTCTTAATCACAGAGAGAAAGAAAAATTAAGGAAAATCAGTTATAGCTTGTCTTAGTTTTATAGATATATTAAATGTTATTGATCCCTGGAATTGAATAATCTATTATTCCCTCATCTCTACAGAGAAATCATTAATTTTGTTTTACTGAAGACATTTTTATCAGTCAAGGTCCTGTCAGGAATCAGATGTCATATTTAAAAACTGTGATTGAAGAGATATTAATGAAGGGACTGCTTATCAAGAAGCAAGTGGAATTAAGGAAAACAGCAAGGGCTGTGAAAGACCCTAGGACTAGTGACAGCTGGAAGATACACCCCACCTTGGCCTGAAGGGACAAGAAGTCTGGATCTGTCCAGAAACTATGGACAGAGAGGGCCACCAGACAGAAGCCACTGCTTAGGCAGAGAAACACAGCTGTTGACAAACTGTGGCCCCCTAAAAGGGAAAACTAGGGAAATAGACCCCTCAACCTCCTTTCTTCAAAGCAATCTCTTCCCCTTGGTCCCACTGGCCTAATATAATCAGGAGCTGGAAGATAAGAGAGCCCAGTTGAGTACAACTACACAGGTCAGCCTGTCAGGGAAAAGAGCGAGGTAGACATGGCTAGAAAGTAAATATGGAAACATACATGGGGAATATCCAGCACATGTGTTTTCTTTATATATAAAACTTGTTTTTGACACAAAATTATTAAAATTAAAGTCTATCTGAAGGTAAGAAATAAGGGTATCATCTGACATTCATCAACAGGAAGGTTTGCTGAGCTTCCATTTTCCACTGTCTTATTGCTGGAACAGTTTTGCCTCTCACCTACCAAAAAATCAAGAATTTTGGCAGGTAGATACATGTATAAATGCTTATTGCCAAACAAAATCCTAATGCAGAGCAAGACCAGATTAGTGTATTCATTTTCCAGAAATATCAATTTCTGTATTCCTCATGGCTCTTAGAATTGCTGATTATTATCATTTATTTTCAATGCATGAATTAAATTACTACACAAAATATAAATAAATATAACATACACACATATATACACACATATATCTATGTTACACAATATTTTAATGTTTTCAATATAGCTGCTTCTGTGCTATAATATCATGAAATTACTCATTTAAAGTTTATATAACCTGGCTAGTGTGTATCATCTCATTAAGCACAGAAGAATCCCGAAGCTTAAAGAGGGTGAGCAAATAGCAAAAGTTCATATATTAAGGAAAAGGTGGAAGCTAGGGTTACTGCCTACAATTGCTGAGACACATAGAATAATGCATTATTATACATTTGTTTCTGGAAAACAAACAAGCAAAAATACTACTAACAAATCCAGCTGCTTCTTGAAGCTCTTTCTTGATCAAAGAATTGAGCTGATTATTTAAACATCACTTTACATATACAGTTGACCCTTGAACAACACAGGTTTGAACTACATGGGTCCATTTACATGCTAATTTTTCAATAAATACAGCCAGCCCTTCATATTCATGGGTTTCCTGTCTGAAGATTCAACAATCAAAAATAGTATTTTCACATTGCCAACTGTGGATCCAGGTGGTTTAATTTGTGTATGTGAAGTGCCCATTGTAGAGTTAAAAGTTATATGTGGAGATCATGTGATATTTGTCTTTCTCTGACTGGATTATCTCACTTAGCATAATAGTCTCCAGGTGATCTCACTTATATGTGGAATCCAGTGAATAAAATAAACTGATGAATAAAATAGGTCCAGAGACATGGTTGCATGGAACAGACTGACAGATCTCAGAGGGGAGGGGGTTGGAGGGATGGGAAGAGATTAACCAAAAAACTTGTATGCATATATGCATAACCCAGGGACACAGACAATAGTGTGGGGAAGGCCTGGGGTAGGGCAGGAGCTGGGAGGAGGGGGAAAAGGGTGGGGGGAATTGGGAGACATCTCAAAGACTGTCAACAATGAAAAATAAATAAATAAATTGATAAATAAAAATTTAAAATAGTTATATGTAGAATTTCGACTGCACAGGGTTGGTGCCCCTCACTCCCATGTCAAATGTGCATAATTTTTGGTCTGAGCACTCCACAGTAATTTAGTCCACTGTGCAGGACTAAATTACTCACTGGAAGACAATGTGGATTCAGACACAATTTCCTGAAGAAATATGAAGGGAAATATTTTTTTCCAAAGAGTGCTGGTTATCCACTGTGAAATCCTATATTTCTACCAACCCAGGGAAACACTAACAATCAGCTGGGGGCAGTACAAAAAAGTAGTGTGCAGAGGAGAAAACTACATATTAGAGGATCTATTGTTCTTCTTTCAGCTCATACAATAAAAATTTACGCTAATAGCATGCTGCATTTTAAAGATTTTAAATAATGTAAGGCTCCTTTTACAAGGTGCATATTTTATGCCTTATTGGAAGAGCCTCGTGCACACTGCATTCCCACTGCATGTACTCCTGGATAAAATTGGCAAGTGTGAATTCATAGGTCTGTCTGAAGGAACCATGTCCATGATGTGTATATATCTAGCTGGGTTTGATTTTTATTTATTTACTTTTGTTTTTATTATTTCAGGTACTGGATGGGATAGGTGATAAGCAACTGTTAAAGAAAAAGCTTTGCACAAAATATTTTCCTGAAGTAAGTTCACATTAAAAACTTGACACAGCCCTAGCTAGTTTGGCTCAGTGGATAGAGTGTCAGCTTGTGGACTCAAGAGTCCTGGGTTCAATTATGGTCAAGGCCATATGCCCAGGTTGAGGACTCGATCCCGGGTAGGGGTGTGCAGGAGGCAGCTGATCAATGATTCTCTCTCATCATTGATGTTTCTATCTCTCTCCCTCTCCCTTCCTCTCTGAAATCAATAAAAAATATATTTAAAAAAAAACATGACACAAAAATATACAAGCAAATGACCCCAGTGTTTTTGAAATATAAACTGTGGATTATTTTTAGAATCAGCTGTCTAACTAGCCAGCTAGGACTGTGGAGAATGTGATTTAGAGAGTGCTCCATGCAAGATGAGAATCATGACATTTGGTAACTCTCATGCTTTGGATAAACTATACGAGGCAGGTGTTACAAAAATTGTAACTGATTATTTTTATCTTAATTGCTTACTTGATAAACAATATATGTGATAGCTCATTAAACTAATCCATATTTTGAAATGGTATGTTATAAACTAGGTGGGAAATTCTCATGCCTAAAAGGAAGGACACATCAGGTATCATATGGATCAGACAAAGGGTTAGAAACAATAGGGAAAGAGAGTTGGTTCTGCTCAGAATCAGAAAGGATTGGCCTAGTGAAGTATGGATTCAGGGAGAGGGGTGTGCCCTTTTTCCATTCCAGCTGATAGTTGCCAGGTGAGAATGTGATCTCATTGTTAATACAGCACACACACACACACACACACACACACACACACACACACACACCTTTTTATTAAGAAAAGGGGAACTATATATAGTGAAACCTTCCCATTTTAGTGTTAGTGACTGATGCAAAAGTACTCATGCATGCATTATGTACTCCAGCCACACACATCTGCAGGTGGACAGCAGTACACATGCCAGCAACTGTTCCTGCAATTATAGGTAAAGGGCATTAATCTTATATTTGCAACTGTTTTCTCTATCATCATTTATTCTGGCATTATTTTGTTTTGTTGAATTATACGGTAATATTCTAGGTTTCAAATAATCATTCAGCCACAAACCTCAACAATCGGTTTTGTTTCTGTTTTTCTTTTACTCTGAATTGACACATTGTTTACTGGGTTTATTCATTTTCACATATATTTATAGTCTAAGCAAGGCAAGATTTTGTTGTTGTCACTGAAGTCACTTAGTTATAATTATTTCTTGTACTCTGTTCTATTTAAAGCCAAAGTATATAGTTAGTTTAGTTTGTTAAACCAGCATTTTTATGTCACACAGGTTTATTTTCTTAAATGGGTCTTATTAAAAAATAGATAATAAAATAGTAAGGAAAAAAGTAAGGGAGGGAAGGAGCCTCGGGGCTGGAGGAGAGGGTGACACAGGGAGGTTTCTGTCCCACTTCCCCATCCGCCTGTGTCACTGTGAGCTTTAGCACTGTCGTCCCATGTTAAACAGTAATAGTCGGCCTCGTCCTGGGCCTGGACCCTGCTAATTGTCAGGGTGTCTGTGTCCACTGACCATGAAGTAGAGAATCGCTCAGGGATTGTTGAGGTCCTGTTTGTGTCACTATAAATGACCAGCACGGGGGCTTGGCCGGGCTTCTGCTGGTACCAGCTTGGGAAATATTTTTTTTCGAGATTTTCCTTGCAGGTGATCCTGGCTGCCTGTCCCAGGGCCACAGACACTGCTGGGGGCTGAGTCAGTTCTGAAGAGGCCACAGGACCTGTAGGAGAGGAGAGGAGAGGAGAGGAGGAGAGAAGAGGAGAGAAGAGAAGAGAAGAGAGAAAAAAAGGAAAGGAAAGGAAAAAGAAAAGAAGTGAAGGGAAGAACAGAACAGCACAGAACAGAAGGGTGTCAGTTGGCTAGAGGAGGACTCAAGCAACCTTCATGGTTCCTGGCATAGAGAATAAGTGCTTCTGCCTGAGTTTCTCAAGGTTGGTGAGGCTCCCAAAGCTCCCCACTAGTTATCATAGCACTTTTGTAAAAGACTCAAGTGCGGTTTCTTTCTTTCCACATACAAAAAGGTAGAGGTGTCTATGATCACTTAATAGGTCCTTTTATCCTTCATCTTCTAACCTCTAATACACTTTGTAAATTATAAATATGGGTTGTAAATCTCAAATTCACACAGTAAAATACCAAGTGTTGATATGAACTAATTGTTGCTAGTGAATGTGTAAAATCTTATATAAATGATAGTCAGGCATGACGGGGCGGCGCCCCAACTCCCCAATCGGCCCTGCTCTGAGCCTGACCAGGGGCTGCACCTAGGGATTGGGCCTGCCCTCTGCCACCCGGGAGCAGGCCTAAGCCAGCAGGTCGTTATCTCCCGAGGGGTCCCAGACTGCGAGAGGGCACAGGCCGGGCTGGGGGACCCCTCCCTCCCCCGCCCCCCGAGTGCACAAATTTTTGTGCACCGGGCCTCTAGTCTTATATAAATGATAGTCAGAAATAAATATAAAATCAAGAATCAGAGAACTCTAGGCAATCTAGAAATCATTTTACAATAATAAATTTAAGCAAATGAAAATTAAGCGATTTACTCAGAGTCAATCCTTTGAACTTCAAAGTAAGACTAAAATTTATTCCAAAACACTAAATAGGGAGGGGGAAAAATCCTCTATATTTAAAAGGAGGAAAAGAGAGCAAATAATTTCAATATACAAATCAAGTGTTGCGATAATATTTACAGTGACATTTCTCTATTTTATTTTCTTGAAATAGCTTCAGGAAAACTACTTGGGATAGAAATATTAAGGCATAGAAATTTAAAAGGAAGAATAGTAAAATCAATGTATCTACACCTATATGTATATTTCATAAACAGCAATTTTAAATGGGTTCCATTTTTCTCATGTTTATGAGTGGGTTAAGGTTATCTCATAAAAATTTTAACTTTTATTAAAAATGTTCTATGTCAATTTGATTTATATTTATATACCTAGATGTAAAATGATATACACATTGGAAATTATTATTATTCCTCAATACATTTGTAATTATTATTCTATAATACAATTTCCACTGCCATAATTTGGGGTATGTATCTGTGCTTTGAACAACTGAGATATACAAAGAAATACAGCAAAAGAAGGGCATATTTTTCAAACAGTATATACATGACATGTCTCATAATTCAACACAATATTAAAGGGAATAATGTATAAACAGGTGGTAAATTTTAAGTTGGAAAAACAGAACTCTGTTTTACTTATAAAAAAGATAGGATTACACATACAGTGTATCTTTCTTCATCTATGACAAGGTACAACTGGAATAACTTGTATTCCCAAGTAAATTTTAATCATGAAATTAGGTAGTAGACCACAGTGAATACTGTTATATCATAATGATTCACCGTTCTTCTCTACAGCCACCAGCAAAAAAGAAAAAAAAAATTAGTCAAAGTTATGTGATACTTGGATCCCAAAACCCATGTAAATGATTTCTCAAAAAATCACATACAGAACATTTCCTTTCTGACATTAAAAGTATTTATGACTAAAATGAAGAAGAAATCTAAACAGTTGTACTGGACAACATATTTCAGATTCCTTGACTAACTTCACATACTTCTGAAAAGTAAAGAAAGACAGTTTCTATACAATAACTACCTATTTCTGAACTCTGTAATATCTCTGTGTGTTTGTATGAGGTCTACAATAATAGGACTTACCCACAATTAATTAGCTTCAGATTGGGCTGACTTTGCTGTGCTTTTTAAAAAAATATTTATTTTATTATTTTTAGCACTTTTATTGATGTATAATTGATATACAAATAACTGTACATATTAAATGTGTACAATTGATAAGTTTGGACATATGCTAACACCTGTGATACCATGAAGAGAATAAATATACTCAATACCTCCCAGAATTTCTTTGTGTCCCTTGGTTTTTTGTGTGTGTATGAGTAAGATCGCTTAATATTTGATCTTCCCTTGTAACAAGTTTTGCAGTGTGCAATATCACATTGTTAAATACAGTAACTATGTTGTACATCAAAACACTAGAACTTATTCATATAGTGGAACTGACACTGAATAACAATTCTTTATTTCCCCCACAGTACCTAATGCTCCAGCATTCCCACCTCTGGAGATTATATATATATATATATACACACTAATAAAAGAGAAACATGCAAATTAACCATCACTCCACCAATCCGCTACACCCACAAGCCACACCCACCAGCCAATCAGGAGCCAGTATGCAAATTAACCCAACTAAGATAGCCACAGCCACTGATCTGGAGTGAGCAAGAGGCTTGGGTTGCCCCAGCGATGGAGGAAGCCAAGCTTTCTGCCTTCCCTGGCCAGCCCTGGGCTCCGCTCAAGGCTACAAAGTTTCAAATATAGAAGATAAATAAATCCCAGACACCTGCTTCCAGCTGGCCGTGGCCTCCGCTCAAGGAGGGGCTGGGAGCCTGGGTTGCCAGGGGGCGTGGCCAGCCTGAAAATGGCCCTCAGCCCCTCACCCAGGCTGGCCACACCCCCATGGGATGAGGGTCCCCACTGGGGAGCTTGACCAGCCTGCAAACAGCCAGCGGCCCCTCACCCAGGCTGGCCAGGCACTCCAGCAGGACCCCCCCCAATCCGAGACACCCTTCAGGGCAAACCAGCCAGCCCCACCTTGCACCAGGCCTCTATCCTATATAATAAAAGGATAATATGAAAATTGACCCTAACAGCAGAACGACTGGGAATGACTGGTCACTATGACACACACTGACCACCAGGGGACTGACGCTCAATACAGGAGCTGCCCCCTGGTGGTCAGTGTGCTCCCACAGGGGGAGCTATGCTAAGCCACAAGCCAGGCTGAAGGCTGCCAGCACAGCGGTGGTGGCAGGAGCCTCTCCCACCTCCTCAGCAGCACTAAGGATGTCTGACTGCAGCTTAGGCCTGCTCCCGCTGGCAAGTAGACATCCCCTGAGGGCTCCCAGGCTGCCAGAGGGATGTCTGACTGCCAGCTTAGGCCCAATCCCCCAGG
>NW_005369060.1:215681-215989 GCF_000412655.1 Myotis brandtii | reverse complement strand
ATATATATATACTGAAATCAATATCTCAATGGGATATCTGCACTCCAGGGTTCACTGCAGCACTATTTACAACAGCCAAGATAAACAACCCAAGGTTCCATCAACTAATGAATGGATAAAGAATATGTGGCATATACATACACAGAAATTTCATTCAGCCTTTAAAACGAAGGTAATCATCAGAAAGAATATATGCATCCCTATGTTCATAGCAGCACAATTTACAATAGCTAAGATTTGGAATCAGCCTAAGTGCCCATCAGCAGATGAGTAGATTAAAAAACTGTGGTACAGCTACATGATGGAAT
>NW_005369060.1:195146-215086 GCF_000412655.1 Myotis brandtii | reverse complement strand
AGGGGAGGTGGTGGGGGGGGGGGGGGGGAACAGAAGGAAAAGGACACATATGTAATACCCTAATCAATAAAGAAAAAAAAAGTATAAGTAAATAAGTAAATAAATAAATAAATAATAAAAATAAGGTAATCCTGCCATTTGCAACATGAATTAAACCCAGAGGACTTGCTAAAATAAGCCAATCATACCAGGGCAGATACTATGTGATTTCACTCATCTGAGGTATTTAAAACAGTCAAATTTACAGAAGCAGAGAATACAATACTGGTTCATGGGCTGGTGTGTGAGAAAAGGGGCCAGAATTGTTTTTTATTAGTGTTTAAAAATTTAGTTCTTCTTAATACAAGATAGGTTTCCTAATCAGGAAGTTTTTTTACAATGAAAGTTTTGTGAATTATAGTAATAGTACATAAATAATTTCATTAAAGATCAATTAAAATTGGCATATTAATAAAAAGATGAACATATATAGCTGCATAAACATATATAATTTCTAAAAAAAATTCAAGACATCATTCCTTTCAATATTAGAGAAAGATATTTTTATGAAAAAATACTCTTCTTATATTATGGCACAATTCTTCAATCAAATGTTCACATTAGAAAGAAAATGTTATCTTCTGTATTTAGCCCTGAGCAGTTTGATATGAAGCATGAAAGAAAAATCAGCAGAAAAATTACTATACATGTCATTTCTCCAAGTAATGAAAGGTGCTAAAATAAAATTTATATTGTAGAAAATAGCATTTTAACCTCTTCATACTCTGTTTAGTTTATAAACATAGACATCTAAAAAAAAGTTCTTTTTCTCAAAAATGCTCAACACAAATGTCTTACAAATTCTCCTACTCTCTATACCCTACCTCATGTAAACATGCTTCCTTTTTTTTAAATACTTGACATTATTCTGGGTTATTTTAATACTTGTATAGAAAGCTACTTTATGCTGCTTGATTAACCTATTAGGACTATAGAAGGGAGAAGCTAATTGGATTATGCAATAATGAGATTAATGGACACTGGTTGCCTTATTTTGTATATGCTTAGTAATTTACATTAGCTACAACTTTGCCATTGGTGATTAAATTTGTCTAAAAGTGAAATTTCATTTTTAAATCTAAAATATTTTGAGAACAGTCTTTTCTTCATTACAATTGACCACAGACAAATGTTTCTAAAAGAAAATCAAATAAATGGACCATCATTTAGTACATAGGAATAGTTCAGCATAAAGAAGTCAAACAGCTGACCTAAGAAGACACAAATAATGGAATAAGGGAAAATAAAATCTAGTTATTCTCATGTCTGGCCATAATAACAATCTTCAAAGTGATTTGGACCATGCATATATACATTAAATAACATAACAATATTAAGTTTGACTGCATGATCATCATGTTCATCCCATAAATTCTGGAGTCCAGTCAAAACCCCTCTATTAACTCTTTACTAGTACATCATCCTGTGCAGGCCGGTCATATTCACTAAGCCTCAGTTTTCTCATCTGGAAAATTGAAGCATAGGCAATTCTGAAGTCTCTCTTAAGCTCTCAAATTCAGTTAATCAGAGAATGGGTTGCATTCAGAAATTTGCCTAGAGGCCCCAGCCAGTGTTGGTAACAGCATATCACACTGCATTAGCAAAACTCAGACATGCTATTGAATCCAAACAACATTAAAACAATAACAAAAGAGTTTCAATAGCCAATTTGAGTTAATACACCAAACTATAACCCTGTCAGGAAAAAGGACAGCACATGTCTTCTTACACAACTAAGAGGAAAATTTGGTCATCACCAAGTCCTAATCAAAGCAAAAGGTGTAAAGTCCTTTAAAATAATTCAAGACTGAGCATAAAACCAGTTCAATATTATTGTAAATATTTTCAACAAACATTGCTAGTTTTAGATTTAAAATTCAAAATTAAAATGAATAACCAATTTAACTAGGTAAGATATGGTACAGGCTATATCATATAACCTAGATGTCTAGTAGGTGATATCATCCAGGTTTATATCTTAAATGGATCACACAGTATGACAACAGTAAAAAATTAATTTTTCCCAAAAATTTTGAATTCAGTTACACTTTAATACGCAGTCAATGCTAGCAGCTAAAAGATGGCACCAGGTGGTAACCTCGGTTCCGCAAGCTTAGTTCTTGAGTTCTGGCTAAGAGAAGAATTTAGAGCCAAGATTCAAATTATAAGCAAAAATTTACTTAGAAAGTCATAGAGATAGAAGACATGGGCTCGGGAAACATGTTACAGTAAAAGAAGGGCCCTTGGAACTTAGGGGGTTGAGGGGATGAAGAGGCAGAGAGAGAAAGAGAGAGACAGAGATACCTGGTGGGAGGGGGCACCTGGGGAAAGAAAACCTGGAGAAAGGCATGGGCATGCTCCCTAGAGAGAGCAGTGTTAGGTCCTTCAGAGGGCGTTTATGTGAGGTCTCAGGGGAGGATCTCAATAAAACCTTTATCAATTTTCCAGGTGTGCCCCCTGAAGGTCTCCATTGATTGTTTGGTGCCAGGGGTCAGGTCATTAGTCCCTGCAGCTGGTCCTGATGTCAGCCACAGCCTTACTCCATCTCATTGTGCTGCTACTCTGGGCCTGGAGCTGAAACACAGTGGAAGCCTCCATTTCATCTCCAAGGGTTCATCTTAAGGGAGTGGTGGTGCAAGGGCTTGTAGTTTTGGCCGTGGTGACCCTTTGTACCTGGCCCATTATTCCTACTCTGCTCCTACCTATCAAACTGCTTATTACAGTTATAATAAAAGTTGAACAGAATAAGATTTATAAATAAGATTCATGTATTATCCCAACTTACAGCAAATAAAGTGTGGCTGGCAGGGTAGCTCGGTTGGTTAGAGCAGCATCCTGACACACCAAGGTTGAGGACACAATCCCCATTCAGGGTACATATAAGAATCAACCAATGAATGCATAGCTAAGTGGGAGAACAAACTGCTGTTTCTCTTCCTCCATCCTTTCCTCTCTCTAAAAAAAAATTAAAAATCAATTAATTAAAGTACCACTTTGAATCATTGCCTTAGAACAATATTTTAGGGTCTTATCATCTAGGATTTGAGGAAAGAGCTTGTGTCTTACTACAATGACTTAAAAATGGTAGGTGCTTAAGATCTCAGCTTAAATATGTTTGCCTCAAAGAAGAGTAGGCACCCTCAAGATCTCCACCACATTATAAAGTATGCTTCTTTGATGTAGTTATTAATAATGTAGTTATTGCATATATTGTTTATTATTTACTTATTTGTTTTATGTTTCCTAAGTATAAAAAAATTTGAGAATATTTTCAGACTCACTCACTACTTTTTCCACAGTACCCAGCACAATACTCATACTAATATATGCTCAATCAATATTTGTTGAATAAATGATTATTTTTATTTCATTAGTCCCTTTCACAGTCATATCAATATAGAGAAAATAATTATACAGGGTGGGGGAAAATTAAGTTTACAGTTATGATTATGTAAAACACAGAGTTTATTCTTGTAATATTATTATTTTAAATATATTTTTATTATTGATTTCAGAGAGGAAGGGAGAGGGAGACAGAGATAGAAACGTCAATGATGAGGAAGAATCATTGATTGGCTGCCTCTTGCATGCCCCACAATGGGGACCGAGCCCACAACTCAGGCATGTGCCCTGACTAGGAATTGAACCATGACATCCTGGTTCATAGGCATATTATTTATTAATTACTGCATTATTTTCCATTCTAACAACTGTAAACTTACTTTTTCTATACCCTGTATATCTATTTTCTTGGATATTCTTCCTTTTCATCAGAAGCAAAATTATAAATATTCATTCTCACCAGTCTATTGCCTGTGTCCATGAGCAATGCATATATGCATGTAAGTTCCCCAGTTAATCACACTCCCCCAGCTCTTACCTTCCTCTGAAATTTGTCAGTCTGTCCCATGTTTCTATGTCTTTAGATCTATTTTGTTCATCAGTTTATTTTGTTCATTGGTTTATTTTGTTTGTTAGATTCCACATATGAGTGAGGTCATGAAATTCTTATTTTTCTCTGACTGGCTTATTTCTCTTAGCATAATACTCTCCATGTCCATCCATACTGTTGCAAATGGTAAGAGTTCTTCCTTTTTTACATCTGGGTAGTATTCCATTGTGTAAATGTATCACTACTTCTTTATCCACTCATCTGTTGATGGGCACTTGAGCTGTTTCCAAATCTTAGCTATTGTAAATTGTGTTGGCTCTGAGCATAAGGGTACATATATTCTTTCTGATTGGTGTTTCGGTTTTCTTAGGATATATTCCTAGAAATGGGATCACTGGGTCAATTGGAAGTTCCATTTTTAATTTTTTGAGGAAACACCATACTGCGTTCCACAGTGGCTGCACCAGTATACATCCCCACCAGCAGTGGAAGAGTGTTCCCTTTTTTACACATCCTCGCCAACACTTGTCATTTGCTAATTTGTTGATGATAGCCATTCCGACAGGTGTGAGGTGGTACCTCATTGTCATTTTAATTTGCATCTCTCTGATTATTAATAACTTTGAGCATTTTTTCATATGTCTCTTGGCCTTCTGTATGTCCACTTTAGAGAAATGTATATTTTAGATCCTTTGCCCAATTCTTAATTAGATTGTTTGTCTTTTGTTAAGTTGTATAAGTTCCTTATATATTTTAGAAATTAACACCTTATTGTGTGTATTATTGGCAAATATGTTTTCCCATGCAGCGAGATCTTTTCATTTTGCTGGTGGTTTCTTTTGCTGTGCAGAAGCTTTTTGTTTTGATGTAGATCGGTAAACATATTGCTACTAGAGATATCTGAGATTTTGCTTCCTATGGTTTCTTCTAAGATTTTTATGGTTTCACAACTTACATTTAAGTCTTTTATCCATTTTGAGTTTATTCTTGTGTATTGTGTAAGTTGGTGGTCTAGTTTCATTTTTTTGTATGTACCTGTCCAATTTTCTCAACACCATTTATTGAAGAGACTGTCTTTAGTCCATTGTATGCTCTTTCCTCCTTTGTCAAATATTAATTGAGCATAATGGCTGTGTCAATTTCTGGGGTCTCTGTTCTATCCCATTGATCTATATGCCTCCTCTTGTGCTAGTACCCAGGCTGTTTTGAGTACAGTGGCTTTGTATTACAACTTGATATCTGGTATTGTGATTCCTCCAACTTTGTTCTTCTTTCTCAAGATTGTTGTGGCTATTTGGGGTCTTTTTAGTTCAATATAAATATTCCAGATGAATTTTTGGAGAGTTTGTTCTAGACCTGTGAAATATGCCGTTGTTATTTTAACAGGGATTGCATTGAATTTATAGATTTATTTGGGTAGTATAGGCATTTTAATGATGTTGTTCTAGACCTGTGAAATATGCCGTTGTTATTTTAAATTGATTTAAAAGAGAAAATAGTAAAGAATGGGAGAGAGACTAAATATTTTGAAATTTCTCAAAATATGAATATTGGCAACTGATAATATAGGTCTATCTCTTTTTTCAACCTCCTGTAGTTTTCTGAGTATAGGTCTTTTACATTCTTGGTTAAGTTTATTCTGAAGTATCTTACTTGCAACAATAAAGATAAATTTAATAATAAAATAAAATGTTGGCACAAACAGCTCAATAGAATATATTCGTGACAAAGGGTGGCATTGTGGACTGAATATATACTGTCCTCTTGTGAGGGGAAGGAATAGGACTTAAGGAGGGGAGTGTCAAGAACTTCAACATCGTCTCTAATGTTTTTATTCGTAAAGATGTTCTGAATCAAACAGGAAAAATAAATAAATAAATATGCATTGTCTTTTAAAATCTGATTCTATTCACATTTTAAAACCCTAATAACAGTTATTAATGTGACATTAAATTATAGTGATAATGTTTTTAGATAAATTATATTATTCACTCATTTACTCATAAAAATAAACAACAAAATAAAAGTAAAAAATTAAGGAAAGGTAAAATGCTTGAAATATCAATAGAAAGTATGTTAAATTAGGAAGTCCATATGTTCAAACTAATGATTCTTCTAGAACTTCAGTAATGACCACACTGGAAAGTGTACTACAGACATAGCCACAAAAAGTATTACTCTTGAAGCATCTGCTTGAAGAATCTCATTAATTCCAAGCATACCTTTGCTGTTTAGCATCTCTTACCCAGAATAGCATTCTCCTCCTACGGTATTTGCAACCTGGAAAGCCTTCAGTCACAACACGGCAGCTGAGAGGTGGTTTGGGTGCCACTAGCAGGCTGAAAAATTCAGGTTCATCTCAGAAGAAAATGGAGAAAAGTTGGCACCGTCTTGCCCTAGGGACCATTTTGCTTTGTGATCAATGTTGACACAAATCTGCTTATAGATCAGAGTTCCCGTCTATCTGGCTAATTCGGCATTAATAACAAACTATCATGCCAATTGATTTAAAAGAGAAAATAATAAAGAATGGGAGAGAGAAGAAATATTTTTAAATTTCTCAAAATATGAATACTGGCAACTGATAATATAGAACTATTTATTGTGAAAGAAGCAGCAAACATAAAATTGATATGTCAGGAAGAACTTTGGTGAAATAAAAGAAATTTTTTAAATATGTTTTATTGATTTTTTTAGAGAGAAAGGGAGAGGGATAGAGAGTTAGAAACATCGATGAGAGAGAAACATCAATCAGCTGCCTCCTACACACCCCCACTGTGAATATGCCCGCAATCAAGGTACATGCCCTTGACCGGAATCGAACCTGGGACCCTTCAGTACACAGGCCGACGGACGCTCTATCCACTGAGCCAAACCGGTTAGGGCAAGAAAAAATTTTTTAAAAGAAGAAAAAATGAGTCATTCAGCAAGGTACATGCCCTTGACCAGAATCGAACCTGGGACCCTTCAGTCTACAGGCCGACACTCTATCCACTGAGCCAAACTGGTTAGGGCAAGAAAAATTTTTTTAAAAGAGGACAAAATAAGTCATTCAGATGATAGCCATTGTTTATGATTTTAAATAATCTAGATTAGTACACACTATTCAAAAGCACATGATCAAATTACTGTATCTTCATTATTGTATGATTACATTATAGGAAGGTGTAAAAAAACTGTATGTCAATACATTCTCCATTTTGTTTTGGAATAAGCTACTCTATAAATACTCATTTTTAAAAGATCTCAGACCCTATTATGTGATTAATTATTTACACACACACACCAGAATACTGCACATAGTTTCTGTTACACAATCTGATTTTTCCTTTGAGAGTTTGTTAAATAATTGTACAGTGCAACAGAAAAATTTTGTTCTGGAGCTATCTTAAAATAACCTGTATGTTTACTTCACTTTTTACTTAATTTTTATTTTTTACACCATTACAGATGTCCCTCATTCCTAACCCACTTTGCCACCTCCACCCAATCCTCCAACTTCACCACACTGCTATCTGTGTCCATGGGCTATCAATAGCTGTTGCACCCTCCTTGTGTATTTGTCCTTTTTAATTATCATGCCATAAACTAGATCATGAAGATTACAGTGAATGAGGTTTTGTTGTATTTGATAGGGTCTGCTTTAAACAGTTTGTGTAAGTTTATAGAAATCATTTTGCTTTATAGGACATATTAAATATGTAGCTTCTGAAGAACTCTGTTAAGAGCTAGCTAGATGATATCAGAGGAAGGAAGGTGTTGCTAAAAGACATAAGGTGTATCTGAATAGACTATCGTGCTTGCTAGTAACTTATAAGTAAGTTATAAAGTCTTCATGTGTGTGTTCCAGATATTAACCCTAAGCATAAAAGAAGGATCACACCCTCACTGCAAATTTACAGTGCAATTAAATTAGAATAAGAGTTATTAAATGTTTCATAGTTTGTAAGGCTTTCAAGCACTGCAAGAGAGATGAATTTGATACACACACACACACACACACACACACACACACACACACACACACTAGATTTTGGTTTTAAAAGACAACAGTAAAAATCTTGAATGCATCCTAAATGGCTTATGTAAATCTATAGGCTCTGATACCAGTGTTGGCTTATGCTCAGAAGTCCATTGACTCTTTGCTCAAAGCAGAGAAGCAAACTGTGTCCTCTTAGCATTACCCAGGCTTTGCCCCATAGCAATGTGATACCAATGTCCCAGTTCATTGTTTCTGAGAGCCATTAATTTCAGCCTGTGTCTTTAAAAAGACACATTACTAACCCAGTTGTATGCTTGGAATTATAACCTAAGGCAATGTTCACATAATATGTAAACAGTAACATCTAGAAAATAATTGCTCAAGTAACATCTAGAAAATAATAAGGAACAGGAGTGGCCATTTTAGTCAATCTGTCAAAACTCATGTGGTGGCCAAACCGGTTTGGCTCAGTGGATAGAGCGTCGGCCTGCAGACGGAAAGGTCCCAGGTTCAATCCCGGTCAAGGGCATCTGCATTGGTTGCAGGCACATCCCCAGTGGGGAGTGTGCAGGAGGCAGCTGGTCGATGTTTCTCTCTCATCGATGTTTCTGACTATCCCTCTCCCTTCCTCTCTGTAAAAAATCAATAAAATATGTATATTTTTTTAAAAAGTCATGTGGTGGTATAGTTGTAAGTTCACACATACCTCAAAATTCTACCTACAACATAGCAGTTTCTTTGTTTAGAACTAAAAGGGATTTTTAGATTCAAATAAAGATATTTGGCAGAAGCATTATAATTCAAAATACACAGGGTTTTTATCTACAAGATGGTATGAATCACTTACAAATATATAAAATTTAATAGTGAGTAGTTTTGTTCCTGAAACTGGTATTAAGCAAGATAAAGGGCATGTATTATTGTTTATATGATGCACTGTTTCCCAAAATTCTAATTTAATTAGCAGAGTGCAATTAGCCATTACCTTCCTAGGAGTTACATATTTTCAGAATTTGTATGAGTCTATTAAGCATTTAGGGAGAAAAATAATATGTCTATTTTATTCTGGCTGAAATTAATCACTGGTAATAAACTAGACAGTTCATTTAAAATGGGCTATAATGTCCTCTTTTGTCATCAGCCAGTTTTCAGAGTTCACAGGTATGTGTATCACTTCAGGGTGTATGACAGAGTAAGAGACCTCACATGAAAAGTTATAAAATAAAACACTATTTTTGATACTTTAATTTTATTATTTTTACTAGAAATTAAATAATTTAATATTATTAAAGGATATTTCATGTTTCTCATGAAGAGGGGACACAATAAAACTTTGAAAACAGTATACTTTATAGCACACCTTAAAACTTTTATAACTTAGAAAGCAAGATTTCTGAGTGTAATTTGCACTTACATAAGCATATGTACATATACATATATAATAATGAGTTTCTATGTACATTGGTGCTTCCCCTATTGTTAACAATATTGTGAATTTTCAACAAATACCATGACATATAGTTTTGAAAAATAATAATAACATTTTTCAAATATGTGCCTTCTAAAAAGCATGTACAGGTAATGAAATAATTTGATTTTAGAATTTTATTGAAGGAGAAAAGAAAGATACCATTGCAGTGATGCTATCTGGCCACCTGGGGAAAGCCTCCAGAGACTATTTTGATTGCATTAACATAGTATAGGGCAGTGGTCGGCAAACTCATTAGTCAGCAGAGCCAAATATCAACAGTACAACGATTGACATTTCTTTTGAGAGCCAAATTTTTTAAACTTAAACTATATAGGTAGGTACATTGTTATTAACTTAATTAGGGTACTCCTAAGCTGGCCTTTGCTAAAAAACGTCCTCAATCTGATTGAGGTATGTTCGCTGAGGTCGACCCCTTCCAACCCTCCCATCTACACTCCTCTTGTATACTTGTTTCAGATAGACGAGTGTGGAGGGGAGAGTTGGAAGGGGTAGGCCGACCTCAGCGAACGTACCTCAAAACAATGTACCTCCCCCGCGCCGCATCTCCCGTCGCCCGACCGACCGACACCCCCCACTTCTTCTAATGCCACTTCTTCAAAATAGACTCGCCCAGGCCGAAAACCGACTTCTGTGCGTGGGCCACGAAGTTTCAATCGCACTGTACGTGCGCGCCCGCACGTGGTATTTTGTGGAAGAGCCACATGTGGCTCGCCCGCGGTTTTGCCGACCACTGGTATAGGGTCCTCAGGTCCATAGACAATCACTTAATTTTGTCAGCACAACCAGAGATCACAGCAGGGTATACTCAATTGGAAAGATTCTGACTAACTGAACTCTCCAGACACCAATGTATAAACCAGCTTATAGATTGCTTAGTTAATTTATAATGAGAAATATGAATGCCAAACAAAGTGCTTATATATGCTTGATCAGTGTGGTCTTTCCCAATGAATAAACCGATAAGGGAAATAAAAAATACCCATAATACTGATTTTAATCATTATTTCAGGACTCAAGGTAATTAGATGACATTGATAGCTACTAAGGTCTAGTTTTGCCACCCTACAGAGTCCTTCTCAATGAGAGGGGTGCATCTTCCAGAGGGGTTTCTGACTGTCATGGTACTCTCCCTTTCCTTTTTAGCACTAGAACCAAAGCAACAATTAATTTCAAAATTGCCTTAATAAAATCTTAGTGATCTCCTAGTGTTTTTGAATATAGCCTTTTATAAGACACAGCACCAAGAGGATCAGCAAATGATTTGTTTGACATTATAGCATGGCAGATATCAATACGGCCCCCTTTTCTGATAAATCTGGGCTGAGTCTTAGACTCTTTCTCAGAGCAGCAAGCAGCCCTGGCAGTCACCATTGGTTGATTATAGTTGTCATTTTATGTGAACTTTCTTTGCTATCCCAGAGTTAGAATTAAGTTTCAGGCATGTCATTCGGGGATTCTCCCTGGTTGTGATATGTTGTTTCTGTGATTTCAAATGAATTATTTACAGAACATTGATTCAAGTGGGTTGCTTATACAGATGGTTGATCTCACCTTCTATATTTAATACTCTATAATTTCATTTTCAGTGAATGTCTTATCTTCAAATTTGGGGGAAGCTTACTATTGCTTTTGATGTACTAACTGTACTTAGTATCATTTGCTTTCACATAATTTTGCACTTTTCCCCACATTGACATTATTCAAAAATTTCCTTTAAGGACCATTGCAGTTTAATAATATGCACAGGAACAATTGTATTTCATAAAATAGGCTGGATTGGGGAACCATTTTTTAGAAAATACAAGTGAAATTAATAGTATCTACTATAATAAAAGTCCAATAATACTGGGCTTTTAGATGAAATGGTATATGGCCAAATAAACCTCTTTGATAAATGTCATAGAGTGAAATGACTAAGGCTAGCTTATTTTTTTCAACACTGATGATAATAAAATAGAAAATAAATCATATTAAAGAAATATCTGTTCATTGGTAGGAGGTTTCTTTTTTTTCAGTCATTTCTTTTTGGATTTTTTTATGTAATACAAAAACAAATGCACTCAGTTCTTCAAGAAAGTTTGAAAATAGAAAAGTTACCTCAATAAAAATAAGGTTAAGTTTGATAGTTTTTCCATTATCTAAGGACTAGAGGCCCAATGCATGAAATTCGTGCAAGAGTAGGCCTTCCTTGGGCTGCCGGCACCAACTTCACTCTGGCACCCAGGACCCGGGCTTCCCTCCCAGCCCCAGCTTCATCTGGAAGGTTGTCCAGAAGGACATCCAGAAGGACGTCCGGTCTAATTAGCATATTATGCTTTTATTATTATAGATATAGCTGACTAATCAGCCTTATCTTAAGAGTTTTAAAATTTTATCTGGACAAGTTTCACTGCTTCTTTGGGGAAAAGTATTATTTGCTTCCCTTTTTCTAGGGGGCAGCTATTTGTAAAAGATGGAGAGCCAAGATGGAGAAAAAGGCTATGAGACCCTGTGGGAGAGGCTGTGACTCTGACCTGGACCTGGTTCATCTGAAGATTCATAAACTGGTCTGTGAGTTTCTACATTTTGTTTGTTTAAATGTTCTAGCAGTTAATGAAAATTTATGCCCAGTTTGGACAAAATGTTATATGTTTATATAACTGTATTTGCTTCTGTATGAAATGGATAATAATTATTCATGTTCTACAGACAAGGAAACAGGCTCATAGCTAGTGAGAAATGGAGCCGAGATTCTAACCTTTATATCCCTTCCTTCACAGCCCAAGTTCTTATATTCTCTACTGCCTCCCAATGAATAATCCAGAACTGAAGAAAAATTCTCCTTCAGACTATTGTTCTCTTATATCCATAGATGAAGTTGGTGATGCATTTTCTCTGAAGAAAGTAGATAATATAGTTAAATATTTTACTAGGAAGAAGTCTACCATGGGACAGATAATGTGGAGTCTTGTGAAGTGCAGATCTGAGAAAATGGAGAAATGTTTTCAGGTGGACCTACAGTTTGAAGAAGGTACAGTTGTGATTGAGGATACTCTCCTTAGAGCAGGTATATTGTCCAAGACCTAGTCATGAAGTAGCCTATGAGTGGATGCCTGTAAGAGACTTCATGAAAAGGGGTCTGGATTTGAGTGGCCATAGAGGAGCCACTCACAACAATAGTAGTAAGTTCTCTATATTGTAATTCTCTTCTGTAATCCATAAAAAAGCTTACTTAAAGACTTAAAGGCTAGGTTCCGCTGTGAAGGAAAAATAGAGTGGCTTATTTCATACTTGGAACAGACCAGTGAAAACCATAATCTTTCCTCTGGAATTAGAATAGTGGGACAAGGCAAGGCAGCTTTGCTTGGCAGAACACCAGCTAAGGGAGCCAGCCACAGAAAGGGAAAGCCGGCAGCATGACCAGAAACCAGGGAAAGATCCTAAGGACTTCCTACCTAGACAAGGAGACCAAAACCTTGGCGGACACATGCTCAAGACATTGTTGATAGATTAATGAAATGGCTGAGGTTACTTTGAGATAATCCTTTTGGTAAGTTCTGAAGCCATTAAAAGGAAATATGGTCTAATTTTTAAGAAACAGATTATTGCACCCTGAGCATTGCATTACATCAAGAGGACACTATCACCTAAGATATAAGTGGTAATAAGATGTGGAGAATGTGAGATGAATTAAATACTCTCACAGCTCAAAGGAAGGCAAAACCTAGAATGGAAAAGCCTGATTTTTAACCCAAAACAAATGCATTAGTTCTATCAACATCACTAAATTTCAATTATCAGTTCCATCTAAATACTGCTATTCCCTTTTTTCCTTCTTTTTGTCACTTCCCCCTAATGTTTTCAAGAGGCTTTTTTTAACCTTTACCTTGAATTGATATAGCATAATTAACTGCCACAGATTGAAACTATTTTCTCTAAACAAAGAGGCAGACTCAAGGAACAAAGGTGCTATTTTCACTCATTATCGAAATATAATGGCATATAAGCACAACAGGAAAATTGTTCTCCCTCTTAAAAATATGTTTTAGATTTAGGTTATGATAATTTCATATCACTATGTCAATTAGTTTGTTAAAACTTTCCATAGTGCTTTATGTCTTTGTTTTATTTTTGCTGCATATTAAAGTATTGAACAATTATATGGCCTATTTGCATTTTTAAAATACATTTAAAAAGAAAACAATTAATATGCAATAATTCAGAATAAAACAGCCATGTGTATCTAAAATCCCAAAGTTATTCAGTATTCAATACAACAATGGAAATCACCACTTTACAGTTTTTTCATTTACCCAGACTCTCAGAAAAATCAGAAAACAGTGTACACCTCTGCACATCAAGAATTAACTGAACTGTCATTGTCACCCTCATGAGTGCAAATAGCTGATCATTGTTTACCACACAATAGTGCTCAACTATAATTGTTTCTTTCATTTCTTCCCATTTCCTTCTGCCTTCTTTATCCTTGGCATTTATCAAAAACATTTCTTCTGAGTGATTTCTTTATTTCATAAAGAGGAAAGTATTTTCAGCTTCAGCAGGTGCATAAGCCAAGTATTTTTCACAATGCTATATTGTCAGAACAAATGTTTTGCCTCTCACCCTATTGTTAAAGATTGTCCAGTGTGTGGCCTATTGGCATTCCTTTGTGTGAAGACCCTCCCCTCAATATTACAAGAACAAACAGTACAGATGCAATGTTTTGCCAGGCAAAACCAGAGCCAATTATGAAACTAGTTTACTCTTCCCTTAAACACTAGTTCGCTGTTCCAGAAAGATGATTGAACTGAGCCACTGTGGCTCAGTGGTTGGGCACTGACCCATGTATCAAGGGGTCCTGGGTTCAATTCCCTGTCAGGGCACATGCCAGGGTTGCAAGCTCAATCCCCAGTGTGGGCAGTGCAGGAGGCAGCCAATGGATGGTTCGCTCTCATTGATGTTTCTATCTCTCTCTCCTTTTTCCTTCCTCTCTAAAAATCAATGAAACATATTTTTAAAAAAGAAAGATGAGGGCAGAAATTGAGCCATTGTTTTCTATTTTGTGTCTTCAAAACCCTAGTCAATATCAGAGGACTTTTTACAAGGTGTATGAGTGTAATAATAATAAACTACATATAAAGTCTGGTATTTGAGTAGATTCTAAAATAGAAAAATAGAAATATTTTATGGTTCTTTACCATTTTTTAACAAATTGACCCCTGGAGTCCTTAAGGGCAGATAATTTCTATAAAACTTCTTAATATTTTATTCATCACATAAGATTAAACCTTGTAGAGAAGAAATTTAATTAATATTTATTAACTTATATAAAAATGTCTTTATTTTGTTTGTCTCTTTTTTATGTGGGATACTTTTAAGTTGTTAATCCTCATCTGGGGATATTCATCCATTGGTTTTTAGAGAGAGTGGAAGGGAGGGGGAGAGACAGAGAGAGAAACATCGAACATGCTCCTGACCTGGAGATTGAGCCTGCAACTGAAGTAAGAACCTGGGGACCCTTCAGTCCAAGGGCCGGCACTCTATTCACTGAACCAAACTGGCTAGGGTTCTAGTGGGATACTTTTAATAATAGAGCACTGTTTAATGTCTGAGGGTATCTGTCCAAGCTAGATGACAGCTAAGACACTGTACTTTCTCCACCAATGATCATGAGTTAAATATGAAAAGTACTTTTCCAAGAGCCAGCAAAATGAATAATATGATTTGAAATTTTTATTACCTAACTACTAAATTGCAAATTAATATAGGATTGTGGAAAATGTGCAAATGCCTTTCTGGGGAAAGGGTGTGATAGACAAAAATTCAATAAATTGGATATAATTATTTCATAACAACTTATAAAAAACTCATAAGAGAGAGGGGAAATAAAAGTGTCTTGGCACAGTTAATCTTAAAATTAAATCTAATATTTTGAGAATGAAAATGAAATGCATACATTTATTTTTTCCATATTTATTTCCCTTGGGAATTTACAACTTTCTTTTAGGAAAATTCAAAACCAATGAAAAAAAGAAATCAATTTCCATTTAATATTTATTTTTAGCTAGGACTTTGGCAAAACCAGATGTCAGAAGTAGTTTTATTGCTCTGAATACTAAATATTCAACAGATGGCTCTCCTTAGATTTCATCCAATCTGGAAATGCCCGAAGAGGAAACAAAGATGGTCTTCAGACAGTCCCTGTTCTGTTAAAATATACTTCCCACATACATGTGCTATGAATAGGAAGGTAAGAATTACCAGCTTTATAAAACAATGAGTTTAATGACTTCACCAATATTCATTATGCAATTAAATTTCTCCCCAAACAACAGTTTACATATCAGTTACAAGCAAAAAAAAAAAAAAAGAATAAAAGATGAAAAAAAAATCTCAAAGATGGGTTTGAATTCCTACTTCTAGTAGTTTCTGGGTGACACTCTGAATTATACTTTTACAATTCGAACATTTAAATTCCCCGCCCCCCAACTCTCAAATAACGTTATTTGGTTAAACAATAAAACCATAGAGATCTGGCCATTTTCACAGCATGAGGATTCATCTACTGTAAGACTGCAGATGAATTACAATGAGGCTCAAAGAATAGTTATAAATTAGCTATCCCAAATACTAGATGTTTTGGATTCTGCGGAAGTGAAGTGTGTTGTTTTCTTCTCATTATAAACACAAATACATTTGTGTATGGTATCTTAGTGAATTCAGTCAAAAGTAGTTCTGTTCAAATAATCAAGCTAACATCAATTAAAGAAGAACTTTTTTTTACTATTAATAGTAATAGTTGGCATACTAGTTTTTTTTCCATCATAAAATTTTGTCTAATGGAACGATGTATTCAAATTTTATTCTTTTAGCACTTCTGAATTTCAGCCAAAGCAGTTACAGCACAAGCAACATTAAACCAGAAGGCAGGGGTTCTAATGCTATTTTTTAAAATCCCTTTCTTTTTTACCTTAGGCAAGTCACTGAACTTTTTCAGGTCTCAATCCTCTCATGTGTAAAACAGCATTCCCTCCTAATCAGAGAGCTGTTTTTAGGATTGCATGTTATAATGTGTGTAAAATACCTTACATAATAGGTATTAGTACTCCTTCTAACTCGAGTAAATGTTGCTATGAATTATAATTTTATTATGGCACATAGTTTATTTTTATTAATTCATTAAAAAATATTTATTAAGCATGTATTGGCCTTGACACTGTTCTAAGAGCTTGGGATTGAATGATGAGCAAAACATATTTTCTACAATCACAAAGCTTATAACCCATAAATAATATAATTCATATATGGTAAAGATAAGTAATCCATATATTATAAAGCAATAAGAGTTTAGGTGGTGAAGTATACAGAATAGAAGCAGTTCTATAGGTCTTAAAATTCAAGAAAGGCTGAGAAGGAATTGTGGCTAATCTGAGAATGGGAGGATGACTGGATAGAGGAAAAATTGGTTGGGGACTACACTTCAAGCAGAAAGAGCAATTTATGAACAGGCACAGGGTCAGAGCAAGAGTGTATTCTTTAAGAACCAAAACCTCTGTGTGGCTGGTTGGAAAGTGTATGTGGGTAATGGAATAGTGAATGATTACACAGAAGTAGGGGCTATTTAAACAAAGTTTTATAGCCACATTAAGGAGTGTTGGCTTTGATTTTTAAGTCTATAAGTGGCATGGACAGATTTTCATTTTAAAAAATCATTCTAAGAGCAATTGTGGGTAAATGAGTATAGAATAAAGGCAGGTAAGAGTATACAATAGATCAGGACACTGTTTATGAGACTGTGATGATAATTCCAATAAGAAATGAGAGTTACACACAGGCAAAAAGTGAAGGAATGGAAAAAATATTCCATGCACATGGAAATGAAAAAAAAAAAAGCTGAGATAAGAATACTTATATCTGACAAAATAGACTTCAAAACAAAGGCCATAATAGAAAAAAAGAAGGTCACTACATAATAATAAAGGGATTGATCCCACAATAGAATACAACATTTATAAACATATAGGCACCTAAAATAGGAGCACATCTATATATATAAAAGCCAAGCGATCTGAACAATGGAATGACCAGACTGACCAGACTGACCGGTCGCAATGACGCGCACTGCTGTGGCCAACTGACCTGATCAGGGCCCCGATCAGCCCCCCAACCTACTGTGGCCCCTCCCCCCAGCTGGTCTGGCCCCCTATCAGCTCCCCATGCCAACTGAGGGTGGGGCCAGTTAGCCAACCTCTTGCAACACCCCTGTTGGCCTTGCCCCCAATTGGCCCCCCACCTCGATCGGGGACAGAGCAGGCCAACCTCCCGTAGCCCCGCCTGGCTGGCCCCATCCCTGATCACCTCCCCATCAGGGGCATGGCCGGCCAACCTCCCGCGCCCCCCTGGCTAGCCAGGCTACAATTGGGCCCTGATCGGGTGTGGGTCCAGTGGCCAATCTCCCTTGTCATTTCTTCCCCCGCCGGCCCAGCCCAATCGGCCCCCATTGGCGTGGGCCAGCTGGACCCCACCTGTGCATGAATTTGTAGAATGGGTCTCTAGTAATATATTAAAAAATTGGTGGATTTTAAGGAAGAGATCAACAACAATAAAGTCATAGTAGGATACTTTAACACTCTACTGTCATCAATGGATAGATCTAGCAGACAAAATATCAACAAGGAAACAGTGACCTTACAAAAACAAAAACAACAGATGGATTTAATCGGTAGCTACAGAACATTTCATCCCAAAGCAGCAGAGTTCACATTCTTCTCAATTACACATGGAACATTCTCAAAGATAGATCCCATGTTAGGACACAAAAGAAGTCTCAATAAATTTAAGAATATTGAAATCAAATCAAGCATCTTTTCTGACCACAACAGCATGAAATGCGAAATCAACCATGATAATAAAACTCAAAAATATTCAAAAACATATAGCCTAAATAGCATGTTATTAAATAATTAATGGATTACCAATAAGAAATGAGGGGAATATATTCTGAAAAAATAGAGGAAAAGTAGCAATAAGAATGGTAAAATTAAAGAACATGGCATTTTATTGGCTTACTTAAGGCTTGATGCATGAAATTCATGCAAGAATAGGCCTTCTTTCTCCCAGCTGCCAGCATCGGCTTCCCTCTGGCACACAGGCCCGGGCGTCCCTCTGGCACACAGACCCGGGCTTCCTTACGGCTGCCAGCAGACACCCGGGACCCGGGCTTCCCTTACAGCCCAGGCTTTGTCAGAAGGGCATCCAGAAGGACATCTAGAAGGACACCTGGTCTAATTAGCATATTACACTTTTATTATTATAAATGTATGGGAACAGGCATAAGGGAATGTGAAGAATTGGTTATGAGTCACTTTTATTATTATAGATGTATGGGAACAGGCATAAGGGAATGGGAAGAATTGGTTATGAGTCAAATGTACACATGATTCCAAGATGTCTGATTTAGAGCCCAGGTGGGTGGTGTTGTCAATCACTGAGTTTTGTGACACAAGAGAAAATATAGATTTTGGAAGATTATGTAGTCAGATTGCATTTAAGAGGCTTATATTAGCTCAACATGAAGCACAGGATAGTGATTTGGACTGAATATAAATATTTGGGAGTCATTGCCATACAGTTGGAATTAGTGATGGGATATTGATAGTTCATTGAAAAAACATGAAGCAGCCCAACTGGTGTGGCTTAGTTGGTTGGGCATCATTGTCCCATGCACCAAAAGGTCACCAGTTGGATTCCTGGTCAGGGCACATTCCCAGGTTGCAGGCTCAATCCCCAGTAGGGGTCATGTAGGAGGCAGCTGATTGATTTTTCTCTCTCATCCATGTTTCTATCTCATTCTCTCTTCCTGTCTCTTTAAAATTAATAAAATATATTTTTAAAAATAAGGAATGTGAAGCAGTGGAGAACAGTGTGAAGGATGTCATTATGAATTACATCAACATGTAAAGAATAGCTAGAGTACAGAACCCACAAAAATGATTGAGAAGGAATGGTATGTAATGGGGAATATGCAATGTTATAGAATCCAAGATATAATGAAATGTTCAACAGCATCACATCCTAGGATGAGGGCAAGTAAAATAAAAATTGAGAAAAGCACCTAGGAAGAAGGCAAGAGCGGAGTTTTAGGTGGAGAAGGCAGACTGATGAGGGTTTAGTAGTGACTCAGAGGTGAGAAAATAATGTAGGAGGCACAGTGTAAGCATCTTCTCAAGAAGCCTGACTGTAAGGGAGAGAAAAGTACAGTTGCAGTAGTTATAAGAATATTTGGAAATGGAGAAAGTTAATTCATTATTTGTGTGCATCTAAGATGGCAATATCCTTAACATGTTTATAAGATTATTTAGAAAGTAAGGTGAATAAGTGGTTAAAGAATTACTTGAGGGGATTCCATGGAAAAGCCAAGAAAGGATTAAATCCATAGCACAGTGAAAGGATAAAATTTATCCTATCTAATAAAAGAGAAACATGGTAATTAGCCGTACCTCCACTACCCTTCCCATTGGCTAATCAGCATATCCTTATGCAAATTAACTGCCAGC